>NW_003101680.1:3163441-3424358 GCF_000003855.2 Blastomyces gilchristii SLH14081 | reverse complement strand
ATGAGTATAATAGAAGAATAATAATAATAATAATATTAATAATAGAAAATACTGTGATCAAGTATATTTCAGCAGAGAATAAGTAATCAGACTTGTATAATATAAGTTATACATCTGAATATAATAAATCTAGATCTGAATGTTATCACTAAAGTGCTGAATTCTCTGAAAAAGAGATTCTCTGAGTGAAAATCTTGATATTATAAGCATCAAGCTTGCTTTAACTACAGACATCAGAATCATGATATAAAGAATTACACACAGTGTATACAGTCAAGAGAAGTAAGAGAGTTAAAAAACTAGTAGAATCAGTGAGTTTGAAGACACTTACTGATATTCTATAAAAAGTCTTCAAAGTGAAAGAGATATCTGTGTTAGATAACTCTCTAAATTCTGTGAATATTAAGAGAAAGCAGGCTTCTGACTAAGATGTGAATGAGAATGATAAAGTAGACACTCATCTCAATATCTTGAGATCTGAAATGTTAATGTATAAAGAGCACTTGAATAAGAATTAAGAGATGACTGTAAAAGTATTAGTAGATATAGAAGCTTTTATATAATATATTGATAATTATATAATCTGAAGACTGAAAGAGATCTGCTGAGTGAAGAATCTCTGATATATAAAATTATCTGATAATTAATATTTGATATTATCTGCAAGAGTAAGAGTTTCCTTGTACTTCAGAGAATAATCTTACTATATTTAAGTATGAGAGCTGCAGAATGTGAAATATAATCTTATTCTCAGACTTAATTGATTTCAAAGATTCAATCTGCAAATTCAATGATATACATGTTATATGCAGTTGACTGATAGAAAGAAAACAGTTCATACAATTTTATCAACTGATATGAGAAGAACATTTCATATCTCTAGTATAGAAGAGTTAAATCTGCTTATATATTAATAAGTAAAGAGAATGATTTACAAGATCTTATCTGAAAGCATTCTGTATATCATACAGAATTCAGAAGCAGAGAAAATCAAGATAAAGAATATGCAGAAGAATAAGTGTATAAAAAAGCTTCTGAAGAAGTATGAAAAGATCTTCTGAACAGATCTTTCACTGAAGTTACTGCTGAAACAAGAATTTATACATGAGATTGACACAGAGAACATGAAATCAGTCAATCAGAATGCATACTCTCTGTCACAAATGCATCTCAAAGAATAGAAGTGTAAGATCACAGATCTTCTAGAATATGATCTTATACAACTCTTATCAAGTATATGAGACTTTTCAGTTCTATTCATAAAAAAGACAGGTGAGAAGTGATGAATGTGTATTGATTATCAAGTACTTAATAAGCTTATAATCAAGAATGAATATTCACTGTTACAGATTCAATAACAGTTAGATATAGTTAGAAACACTTAATATCTATCAAAGATTAATCTTCTCTCAGAATACTGATAGATTTATATAGATAAACTATCAGTTCTGTGAAGTACATTTAATATATAATAAGAGAAGTTCAAATTCCTAGCAATGTCATTCAGTCTGATAAATGCATCTGTCATCTTCTAAATAATGATGAATACAATTCTTCATAAATAGAATGAAATCTCATGTCTTATATACTTTGATAATATTCTAGTCTTTTCAAACTCATATAATGAATATCTGAAGTATCTCAATGAAGTGCTTATAACTCTGACAGAGTATAAGCTCTATATTAAATCAACAAAGTATGTGTTTGAAACAAAAGAGTTGAAGTTTATAGAATATGTAGTAAGTGATAACTGTATACATCTTATCTCAGAGAAATTGAATATTATAGCAAATTAACTATGACTGAGAAACATACATTATATATAACAGTTTCTTGAGTTAGTCTTATACTATCATAGATTTATCAAGAATTTTATATAAATATCTGCATCACTCTCAGATCTCTTAAGAGAAACAGATATAAATCTATGAAAGAAGAAGTTTTAGTCAATCATCTGAAATATTATATATGAAGAGACTTTTCTCACACTGAGAGAATATATAATAACATTCTCAGTGCTTATTCAATCAGATCATGATAAATCTTTCTACATTAAGACAGATGTATTTAAATAAGCTATCAGAGATACTCTTCTACAGATAAGTAAGAATAGCAAGCTATACTCAGTGATATATAATGATAGAAAACTATCAGATACTGAGCTTAATTACTCAGTATATAAAAAGAAATTACTAGTAATCAAGCACATGCTGACATTGTAAGATAGATATATTATTATTATTATTATTATTCTTTCATTATACTCATATGCAAGCGGAGCTTATAATGAGTCCTTGCGTGATGTTAAATACAGGTCAAGTGTTGATTATACAGAAGGAAATACAGGTGTTGAGACCACGCCAAGATAACAAGAACATAGGAAAATACAAAGGAGTGACAATTAGATACATGCGATAATAACTTCCCAGCCCAGGAACATAGAGCAATTCATTGGAGCGATTTGTACACCTCTGTATTTATTAGAAACCTGAGGTGCTTGAGTTCTGGATTTAATGTATCCCCTGCGGGTTTCGAACCCACGCGCCTTGGTTTCCCACGCCAAGGCGCTACTGGGTGGCCGCATTAACCATTCGGCCACCGGGGCAAGATAGATATATTGATAACAGATATATAATAACAGTGATCATGAATTATAAAAGTCTCATCTATCTATAATTAATAATAAAATCTTTCAATATTTAGCATGTTGAATCTCAGAGTTTTAAGTATACAATCTTAATATTAAATACTGAAAGAGGTTAAACACTGTGATATCTGATACAATCAGTCACAGATCTGATTTCATGAGTGAGAATTCTGTAAATTAAGTATAAGAAAAGTTCATGTTAAACATGCTGAGAAGATGTAAGAAATCAGAATAAATGAATATAATGATCTCTTGCTTAGAGAATGACAAGATGTCAGATAATAAGCATCTTGTGAAAGTAGTAGAAGAGATACTTTCAAACTTTAAGCTGAGAAAATTAAAAAACAATATTGTGCTTTATCATGATCTAGAATATGCAGAAGCTCTCTATCTAGAACATTCATTTAAATATAACTTAATAGCTCACATGCATAAGAAATTCAGTCACTTAGAAAGCTCTGAACTTATGAGTATACTTGAATCAAGAGTGTACTGATCAAGTATAACTGAGAATATTCAGACATATGCTTATAAGTGTCTGAATTATCAGGTTATGAAAGAATCTAAGAAAGGATTAAAATGTAAGAAAGTACAATATCAGATGAAATGTATAATACAATTATTTAAACAATGAGAGATGAATCTCATAGACATACTACTGTGAACACTAAATGAAAATTGATGAATAATCACTGCTATTGATTACACTACTGACTGATCAGTTATAAAAGCAGTTTCAGAGATAACAGAGAAGATAATAATGAAGTTTCTATATAATAAGATCTATATCAACTATGAAATACTGTATAAGATTCTAACTGATAACAGTGTGAATCTTGTAGAAGAAGTGATGAGGCATTTTGTGAGTCAGTTACAGATAAGACATTGTAGAACAATACTATATTATTCACAGACAAACAGAAAGATGAAACACTTGAATAAAATCTTGAGTAATATACTGACAAAATATCTAGTGAACAAGCTGATGTGTAAGAGGCCTACGCCGAATAGATCGGTATAATATATAGGTCTTATATAACAAAGAGAAAAACATTAAAGAAGGAAAAGAAAGAGAAAGTACAAGAATCAGCAATTGAAGTGAATATTTATACATGTATGTGATGATGTACATGGTGGAGCTTCAGAGTGGAAGAATATACATGTGTTTGTAGCAGCTGAGGATCGGTGATTGGAACATACACATTCATGGTGACTGAGAATCAGTGATCAGAATATACATGTTCGTGGTGACCTAGAATCAGCGATCGGGAATGGGGCGGTAGGAATCTATGAAGTGTACGGAATGGGGCGGTAGAAATCTATAGAGTGTACGGAATAGTCTATATGATTGATCGGGCGCAGCCCGCCACATTAGCCCTCTTCTTCCAGAAGCAGTTCTCATCAGTCAAGAACTGCTGTTTTGAATAATGCAGAACTCAGAGTTCAGGTCAGTTGATTATAGCTGACTCATTTCATAAGATATTGTCAGTCACAGCTGTGTGATCTCTTATTAAGAATATCTTCAATCTCTCACTCAAGCTTATTATCTTCTTCTATGATCCCTGGCAGCTGTCAGTCAGAAGTTAGTTAAGAAGAAAATGAATCAGTAATAGTGCAGTGAAGCAAGCTTATATAAAAGATATTATAAATCTCTAATAATATGTTAAGATAATAGTTATAACTATCTAGAACTTCTATCACTTTATACTTAATATAGTGATAATTCAGTGTATAAGATGAATATGTAATCTGTATATTCTTAAGATTGAATTATACTAAGTCTTCTATCTTATACTGCTCAGTGAAATCTCAGTGAATATTAATTTAATTCTCTTAATCTTGTTTCATAGCTGTTATAAAGACTTCTACTTAGTTATAGATATCTCAGAGCTTTGTTACTATATTATTAATAATCTGAATTGAACTGCAGAGATTCAGTATAAACTGTGTAATCTCTAGAAGATTTAACATCTTCATGTAATAATTATATATAAGAAAGAACAGACTTATATCTATTAAAATAACATCTTAATCATTGATAGTGATCTCTGCATATAGAAGAAGATTATATTAATTATCTTATAAGTAATTACAGAACTTATAAAGATAATTCTTCACAGTCTGAATTATTCATTCTAATATATTATCAGTCTCAGAATAATAGATAGTTAATAGATAGTATATAATCTTAAGAACTTGATAGATTCTTGTTTAAAGAGTACTTATAAATTAACAGTCTTAATCTTATACTATAGATCTCAGTAATTCATATATCTGATAGAATAGACTCTGTAGAAAAGCTTCAGTAACTTATTCAGTATTCATCTTATTACAAGATTTCAATATTATATCTTTACTTAATTAATTTATAATAATTAGAATGTTTCTATAACTCTTACTCTTAGATAGATTAATAGTAAAGTGAATTACTATATCTTATCAGATTTTATTAGAGATATTAAGTGATTTTAATAGATCTTTTCTACAGTTCTTTTATAAGATAATAGAAGAATAGTAATTACAGTTTCAGATAAAGTATCTGATACTATTTAATATCTCAGATCAGTAGAACTCTTAGAAGATTATTCTATACAGTTATTTATAGTCTGAATAACTGATTATATATGAATTATACATCTCTTACATTATTCAAGTGTATAAGAGTTTGAAGTAGAAGACTAAGTGTTATTCACAAAATCATAGAGTGTTATTATTATTAATTGAATATTCTGAGATATCAGTTCTTATATATAGTTCTGAGAAGAATCAGAGTGCTTCTTAATATACTACTTCAGTAAGAATCTGAAGAAGTACATTAGTCTGAGCTGCTGTATATCACAGTTCATTTAGTGTAGAGAAAGTGAAGATATTAATATCAGTATCAGTTCAGAGAGAGAGTGTTTTAATTAGAGAAGTATGTATAGTGTTATAAGTTATTCTATCTTGATTAATCAATATCTTCAGATTTAAGAGTCAGTGTTTTTAATTCATTCAGTGCATGTCTGTCACATCAGACAGTATATCTTGTTCTTATTATAAGAGAGTGTCTGTCATTGAGTTCTAACTGCTGAGACAGTAGTGTATTGTAAAATAAAAGCAGCTTAGAAATTCAAATTATTATATCTGTTCTTCAGTGAGTTTACAGATAATTATAAAGTACTTGAGATTCTTATAATCTGTGATTATTTTAAATTCAGAGATACTTTAGAGTTCAGAGTCTTATTCTTCTAGACAGTGTATAATTATAAGAAGTTTCTTATTATAGATCTTATAATTGTATTCAGTGAGACTCAGTTTCTTAGATATGAAAATATATAATTATAGAATATCTTTATTATTATATTACAATATCACTTCTTCTATTATATAGTCAGAGAAATCAGCTTCAATAACTGTTTCATAATCAGAGTTAAATATTATTAGTAGAGAAGTATTAATGAACATCTTCTTTATCTGTATAAATGCAGCTTTAATATTCACTGATCACTGAAATACTGAGTTCTTCTTAATAAGTTTTATAAGTGATCTCATGATATCTGAGAAGTTTTGTATAAATCACTGATAGAAGTTAGTAAATCTGATAAAGCTTTATACAATCTTTTACAGTACACAGAGCTTCTCATTCAAGAATAGCAGAGACTTTCTCAGAATTTATTCAAATTTTCTTATCAGCTTCTATAATAAAACTCAGATACTTGATACTCTTGACTTTAAAATTACACTTATTAATATCTATCAGTAGTTCTGCTTCTTGTAGCTGTTATAATATCTTTCATATATGTTCTTAGTATTCTTTTCTGAATTCATCAGTAAAGATGAGAATGTTATCAAGATATGCAGATATGAATTTATTAAGAAAATCTCAGAGTGCTCAGTTAATATACTTCTGAAATGTACTGAAGACATTAGTCAGTTCAAAGAGTATGACTACTTATTCAAAGAGATCATATCATGTTCAGAATACTGTAAGTCACTCATCTTCTTCAGTGATGTGAATCTTATAAAACATGATAATAACATCTAACTTTATAAATTATTGAGCTTGTTCAATACAAGCTAGAGTTTCATTGATAAGAGATAAAGAATAACAGTTCTTCTTCATTAATCTATTCAATTCTTAATAATTCATACAGAATCAGAGTTCTTTATCTGATTTCTTTGCAAAAAGAATAGAGACTGCAGCAAAAGAGTTGTTAACACATATGAATTCTTTATTCAATAGATTATTGAGTGTTGTAAGAGGCCTACGCTGAATAGAGCGGTATAATATTATAGGTCTTATATAACAAAGAGAAAAATGTTAGAGAAGGAAAGAAAGAGAAAGTATGAGAATCAGTGATTGAGATGAATATTTATACATGTATGTGGTGATGTACGCGGTGGAGCTTCGGGGTGGAAGAATATATGCGCATTCATAGCAGCCGAGGATCGGTGATTGGAACATACATGTTCATGACAGCTGAGAATCAGTGATCAGGAATGGCTGAGAATCAGAGTGTACATGTTCAAGAGTGGAACAGAAGAATCTATGAAGTGTAACAGAATAGTCTATATGATTGATCAGGCACAGCTTATCACATTAGTTCTTTTCTTTCAGAAGCAGTTCTCATCAGTCAAGAACTGCTGTTTCAGATAATATGAAACTCAGAGTTCAGATCAGTTAATTATAGTTAACTTATTTCATGAGATATTATCAGCTGCAGCTGTGAGATCTCTTATTAAGAATATTCTCAATCTCTCACTCAAGCTCATTATCTTCTTCTATGATATCTGATAACTGTCAGTCAGAAGTCAGCTGAGAAGAGAATAAATCAGTGACAGTATAACAGAGTAAGCTTGTATAAAATACATTATAAATCTCTGATAATGTGTTAAGACAGTAGTTATGACTACTTAGAATCTCTATCACTTTATACCTGACATGATGATAATTCAGTGTATAAGATGAATATATAATTTGTATATTCTTAAAATTCAATTATATCAGATCTTCTATTTTATATTATTCAGCAGAGTCTCAGTGAATATTAATTTAATTCTCTTAATCTTGTTTTACAGTTGCTATAAAGATCTCTGCTCAATCACAGACATCTCAGAGGTTTATTACTATATTATTGATAATCTGAATTAAACTGCAGAGATTCAGTATAAACTGTGTAATCTCTAGAAGATCTAACACCTTTATATGATAATTATATGTAAGAAAGAACAGACTTATATCTGTTAAAATAATATCTTAATCATTGATAGTAACCTCTGCATATAGAAGAAGATTATATCAATTATCTTATAAGTAATTACAGAACTTACAGAGATAATTCTTCACAGTCTGAATTATCTGTTCTGATGTATTATCAGTCTTAAAGTGATAGACAGTTGACAGATAGTATATAATCTTAAGAACTTGACAGATTCTTGTTCAGAGAGTACTCACAAATTGACAGTCTTAATTTAATACTATAGAGCTCAGTAATTCATGTATCTGATAGAACAGACTCTGTAGAAAAGCTTCAGTGACTTATTCAGTATTCATCTTATTATAAGATTTCAATATTATATCTTTGCTCAATTAATTCACAATGATCAGAATGTTTCTATAACTCTTACTCTTAGATAGATTAATAGTGAAGTCAATTACTATATCTCATCAGATTCTATTAGAGATATTAAGTGATTTCAATAGATCTTTTCTACAGTTCTTTCATAAAATAATAGAAGAACAGTAATTATAGTTTCAGACAAAGTATCTGATACTATTTAATATCTTAGATCAGTAGAACTCTTAGAAGATTATTCTATACAGTTATTTATAATCTGAATAATTAGTTATACATGAATCATACATCTCTTGCATTATTCAAGTGTATAAGAATTTGAAGTGAGAGACTCAGCATTGTTCACAGAATCATAGAGTGTTATTATCATTAATTAAATATTCTGAGATATCAGTTCTTATATGTAGTTCTGAGAGAAATCAGAGTACTTCTTAACATACTGCTTCAGTGAGTGTTTGAAGAAGTTCATCAGTTTAAGCTGCTGTATATCATAGCTCATCTAATGTAAGTTTAGAAGAAGTTAAGATATCAGTGACAGTTCTAATCAGAGAAGCATGTATAGTACTATGAGCTGTTTCATCTTGATCAACTAGTATCTTCAGATTCAAGAGCTGATGCTCTCAGTTCATTCAATGAGTATTTATTATATCAGATGATATATCTTGCTCTCATCATAAGAGAGCATCTGTTATCAAGTTCTAGCTGCCAGAATGATAGTGTATTGTAAAATAAAAGCAGCTTAAGAACTCAGATTATCACATCTGTCATTCAGTGAGTTTACAGATAGTTGTGAAGTATTTGAGATTCTTATGATCTGTGACTATCTCTAATTCAAAGACACTTCAGAGTTCAGAGTCTTATTCTTCTAAATAGTGTATAATTATGAGAAGTTTCTTGTCATAGATCTCATAATTGCATTCAGTGAGACTCAGTTTCTTAAATATGAAGACACATGATTATAGAACATCTTCATCATTATATTATAATATCACTTCTTCTATTATATAGTCAGAGAAATCAGCTTCAACAACTGTCTTATAATCAGAATCAAATATTATCAGTAGAGAGATATTAATGAACATCTTCTTCATCTGTGTAAATGCAGCTTCAGTGTCTGCTAATTATTGAAATACTGAGTTCTTCTTAGTAAGTTCTGTAAGTGATATCATAATATCTGAGAAGTTTCATATAAATCATTAATAGAAGTTAGTAAATTCAATGAAGCTTCATACATCTTTCACAGTATATGAAGCTTCTCATTCAAGAATGACAGAGATCTTCTCAGAATTCATTTGAATTTCTTTATCAGCTTCTATAATAAAACCCAGATACTTGATATTCTTAACTTTAAAATCATACTTATCAATATCTATCAGTAGTTCTACTTCTTATAACTGTTGTAATATCCTTCACACATGTTCTTGATATTCTTTCCTGAATTCATCAGTGAAGATGAGAATGTTATCAAGATATGCAGATATGAATTTATCAAGAAAATCTCAGAGTGCTTAGTTAATATACTTCTGAAATGTACTGAGAGTGTTAGCTAGTTCAAAGAGTGTGACTACTCATTCAAACAGGTTATATCATGTTCAGAATACTATAAGTCACTCATCTTCTTCAGTGATGCAGATCTTATGAAACACAGTGATAATATCTAACTTTATAAATCATTGAGCTCATCTGATTCATGCTAGAGTTTCATTGATAAGAGATAAGAAATATTAATCTTTCTTTATCAATCTGTTCAGATCTCAGTAGTTCACACAGAATCAGAGTTCTTCATCTGACTTCTTTGTAAATGAAATAGAAGCTGCAGTGAGAGAGTTACTAACATATATAAATCTCTTATCTAACAGATCATTGAGTGTCTTCTGAAGAAGAAGAAGTTCATCTCAAGACATATTATAAAGAGAGTCTCACAGTGACTCAGAGTTCTTATTATTCTTCTTTTCTAACTTGATACTGTGATTCACTTCTGAGCCTTATAAAGAAGATATATTCATAATGTTATCTTGTTAAAAGATATCTAGGTATTTATAATATTATTGAGAGAGTTTTGTGTGAGAATCTGTTATTGTAGTATGAGATAACTTTTCTAGAGCTTTCTTGATATCAGTCAGACTGATGAAATAGATTGATATATAATTCTGCTATCAGTGACTTTGTCAGCAGTTTTGATGACTTCTTTTTCAGAGCATTTTATAAGTGTTGACAGAGATCTGTGTCAGATTCATAGTCTTGTGAATATCATCTTTATGAATTCTATCATTATTAGAGAATATTAAACTCCTGTTTCAAGTGTTTAATAAGATGTCTTATTCAGATAGTCAGACAAGTTCTAACATCAGATTATAATCAAGATTATCAACTTTATATGCATAGACATCTTCACACTGATGTTCTCTGACATCTATGTTTAGTTTCATTATATAATAAGTGCAAACATCTTTTGAATCATCAAATTCTGTGAGAAGTCAGAGTTTTGATAAGAAGATACACTGAAGATTATAATATCTTATAACTGAAGATTTTATCATTGCATAGTAACATAGATTACTATCTATCATGACTTTCATATTATACATGTTATTAATCACAGTAGATATAAGAATCACATTCATTATCATTTTCTCTTCAAATTGTTGTTATCTGACCTCTTCAAGCTTCTGTTTATAAATTTGAACAGAAGTTAATCTTTTCTCTGTTTCACTGAGACATTCTTATAGTTATCTTCTGAATCTTTCTCTAATATAACATGGTTGATGTGAACAGATGCTGATTCATTTTTCAAATAAGAAGACACTGATCTTTCTCTTGAGTATGAAGACACATAGATCAATTGACAGTTGAAAGCAATGTGCTCTGATTAGTTACAGTTGATGCACACTTCACATTGACATCAATAAGTGACTTCTTCAGAAGTGATCTCAGAAACTCAGAAGCCTGTTTAAACAGCAGAAACTCTTGCTTATGTATAGACATTTGAATCTATTCAGTTCATAATATCTGCATCATTGCTGTTACTCCTCTTCAGTGTAAGTGTATAAGTGACTGAGATGTAATATCTTCTACCACTGTTCTGTATACTCTTGAGCTTGATAAGATGATCATTCAATGTCCGGAGCTGTGTGTAGAAACCTTCATAAGTTGAGTCTTTATTTACACTTATAAGAGTCTGTAAGAGTTCAAAAGTTAATATCTTCTTAAGCATGCTAATCTTCATTCAATTCTCTCAAGATTGATCACCTGCTTCTAAGATCTTGATGTTGAAGTCAGGAATAAATATTGTAAGAGAAATGTTTCTCTATCAGACACTCTGTAATCAATCTAACATCTTCTATTGCATAGCAGTGTCTTAAAACAGGACATCAAGATGTTTCATGATATTATCAGGCATTTACAATGCTGATTCACATGCTTCTATTCATGAATGAAACTTCTGTTTTATGTGATTCTTCAATCATTCATTGATATATCAATCTTGATTGATTAATAAACTGATGATATTCTCATCTACACTCAGTTTCACAAGCATTTCCATCCTTCATGATGAGTAGAGAGTGAGATTGAAAGTATTGAAATATATAGAAGTATCTAAGCATTCTTTCAGTGCTTTTATATTTGATTCTGTAGATGTTGAAATTGCATGAGTTAATTATTGAATCTCTTCATATTGAAGTTGTTATATTATATGCATATCAGCTATTTATTATTGTTGTAATTTCAACATTACTTAGAGCCACTGTGACATCATATCTATACTCGCATTCGAGGGTTTTATATTATCATTAGACATGGTTATATCAATCATTGAATGTGTAATTGTATGAATATCTCATACATCTGAGTGTCAGAACTCTCAGGTCTTTCACTGACATTCTCTTATAAAATCTTACTCTCTTTGTAAGATCTGATTACAGAGTCAGAATAACTGGTGAGTAAGCTTCTATCTGAGAACTCAGTGTTCACTTAACTGTGTTTCTCTTTCTTACATGTTGTTATGTGTTCAGATATCTCTCAATGAATAATCATTTCTAATGAGAAGATAATACATGAATAATCATTTCTAATAAGAAGACAATGAATATTTTTCTAGTGTAAGAGACCTACACTGAATAAATTGATATAATATTATAGGTCTTATATAACAAAGAGAAAAACATTAGAGAAGGAAAGAAAGAGAAAGTGCAAGAATCAGTAATCAAGGTGAATATTTATATGTGTATGTGGTGATGTATGTGGTGGAGCTTCGGGGCGGAAGAATATACGCGCGTTTGTAGCAGCCGAGGATTGGCAATTGGAACATACACATTCATGGCGGCTGAGGATCGGTGATCGGGAATGGCCGAGAATCAGAGCATACATGTTCGAGAGTGAAACGGAAGAATCTATGGAGTGTAACAGAATAGTCTATATAATTGATCAGGCGCAGCCCGCCACAAGTGTCTTTTAAAGAAGAAGAAGTTCATCTCAGAACATATTATAAACAGAGTCTTATAATGATTCAGAGTTCTTGTCATTCTTCTTTTTCAACTTAATACTGTGATTCACTTCTGAACCTCATAAGAGAGATAGATTTGTAGCATTATTGTCTTGTTAAAAGATATCTAGATATTCATAATATTATTAAGAGAGTTTCATATGAGAATCTGTTATTGTAATATGAGATAACTTTTCTAGAGTCTTTTTAATATCAGTCAGACTGATAGAATAGATTGATACATGATTCTGCTATCAGCAATTCTTTCAGTAACTTCTTTTTCTAAGCATTTCATAGATATTGACAGAGATCTGTGTTAGATTCATAGTCTTGTGAATATCATTCTCATGAACTCTATCATTGTTAGAAAATATTAAACTTCTGTTTCAAGTTTCTAATAAGATACCTTGTTCAGATAGTCAGATAAGTTCTAATATAAGATTATAATCAAGATTATTAACTTCATATGTAGATATCTTCACACTGATATTCTCTGATATCTATGTTTAGTTTCATTATATAACAGATGCAAATATCTTTTGAATCATTGAATTCTGCAAGAAGTTGAGATTTTAATAAGAAGATACACTGAAGATTATAATGTCTCACAACTGAAAATTTAATCATTGCATAGTAATATAGACTGCTATCTATCATGACTTTCATATTATACATGTTATTAATTATAGTAGATACAAGAATTACATTCATTGTCATTTTCTCTTCAAATTGTTGTCATCTGACCTCTTCAAGCTTCTGTTTGCAAATTTGAATAGAAGCTAATCTTTTCCCTGTTTCACTGAGACATTCTCATAGTTATCTTTCAAATCTTTCTTCACTGTAATATGGTTAGTGTGGACAGGCACTGATTCATTCTTTGAATGAGAAGACACTGATCTTTCTCTTGATTGAGAAGGTATATAGATTAATTAACAGTTGAAAGCAATGTGTTCTGATCAGTTACAGTTGATGTATACTTCATGTTGACATTGATCAGTGACTTCTTCAAGAGTGATCTCAGAAACTCAGAAGTCTGTTTGAACAGCAGAAACTCTTGCTTATGCATAGGCATTTGAATCTATTCAGTTCATGACATCTGCATCATTGCTGTTACTTCTCTTCGGCGCGGGTGTATGAGTGGCTGAAGTGTAACGTCTTCTTGAGCATGCTAATCTTCATTCAATTCTCTCAAGATTGACCACCTGCTTCTAAGATCTTGGTGTCAAAGTCAGAGATGAATGTTGTAAGAGAAATGTTTCTCTGTCAGATACTCTGTAATCAATCTAACATCTTCTGTTGCATGGCAGTGTCTTGAAACAGAACATCAAGATATTTCATGATATTGTCAGATATTCACAATGCTGATTCACATGCTTTCATTCATGAATGAAACTTCTGTTTCATACAATTCTTCAATTGTTTATTGATATATTAATCTTGATTAATTAGTGAACTGATAGCATCTTCATCTACACTCAGTTTCACAAGCATTTTCATTCTTCATGATGAGTAGAGAGTGAGATCAGAAGCATTAAAATATATAAGAGTATTTAAGTATTCTTTCAGCACTTTTGTATTCAATTCTGTAGATATTGAAATTGTATGAATTTCTTATTGTGATAATTATTGAATCTCTTCATATTGATGTTGTTAAGTTGCATGCATATCAGCTATTTATTATTGTTGTAGTTTCAACAATACTTGAAGTCACTGTGATACTGTGTCTATACTTATATTCAGAGATTCTCTCATATTATCATTAGATATAATTATATTGTTTACTGAATGTGTAATATCTGTGAAATCTGAAGAAGTGTAATTATATGAATATTTTATACATCTGAGTGTCAGAACTCTCAGATCTTTTACTGATATTCTCTTTATAAGATCTTATTGCAAGGTCAGAGTGACTGATAAGCAAGCTTCTATCTGAGAACTCAGTGTTCACTTAACTATGTTTCTCTTTCTTACATGTTATTCCATGTTTGAATATCTCTTGATGAATAATCATTTCTAATAAGAAGATAATGAATGTTTTTCTAGTGTAAGAGGCCTACACTGAATAGATCAGTATAATATATAGGTCTTATATAACAAAGAGAAAAATGTTAAAGAAGAAAAAGAAAGAGAAAGTACAAGAATCAGTGATTGAAGTGAATATTTATACATGTATGTGATGGCATACGCAGTGGAGCTTCAGGGTGGAAGAATATACATGTGTTCATAGCGGCCTAGGATCAGTGATCAGAACATACATGTTCATAGCAGCTGAGAATTGGTGATCGGAACATACATGTTCATGGCGGCCGAGGATCGGCGATTGGGAATGGGGCGGTAGGAATCTATGGAGTGTACGGAATAGTCTATATGATTGATCGGGCGCAGCCCGTCACATGATACAATTATGAGATGAATATCTTGATCAGGCACTATTAGTCATGTGAATTTAGCAGCATGCAGTCTTCAAGCATTCATCATTCTATCTGTTGTATGAATTGCATCCGCGCATTCTGAAGAATGCTCTGAAAAAGGTGGAAGAGAGAACAGTGATTGCAGACACAGCAGAAACAACAGTTGTGAATGCAGCAGATGCAGACATGAAATCAAGATTGAAAGAGATCAGTCATATATATGCAAAAGCTAATGAGTTACTCCTGAACTAAGCAATACAATTGAAAAGAATATAAGACTCACTAGTTAAGAAATTAAGTCTCAAGATGAGAATATGAGTTCTTGTATGCAATGAGAGTTCTAAGAAGTTTCAATCTAGATGATTTAAGCGATATAAAATACTCAAATCACATTCTCTGAGAACATACACATTGAAAGAATCAGAGACACAGATCTTATACAACTTAATAAATGATTCACATCTTATAAAGATAAAGATGCAAGATCTGAGCAGATTATAATCATCTACAGCACTATTATCAGTGTTGAAAAAGAAGAGACTTATAATTAAAAAGTCTTGTGAAGTAAGAGAAATCATAGATACTTATGAATTAGATAATGTCAGGAAAAAGAGGTTATACACTACTGAACGCCATCAACATTATATTACTACAATATTTCTCATCATCATCAGCTTACTACAACACTTATCTAATACTCACTTATGCTAGCTCTCTTGACTTGCATATATATTTTACTATAAATAGCTCTATCTTTTGTATGAAATATATATATTATATAGTGTATGAATAATATAACAAGCAGATCTTGATACACATAAGATTCATATGTCTTCAATATATTCATTCATGACACTCATTCTGACAGTTATGAGCCCGGTAAGCAGCATCTGAAGAGAAGTGTAATACACTGATCTCAATTCTCATTCAAATTTGACAATAATCATTTGAACTGAGATGATTGATTCTCATTTATATATGATATGATCTACTCAATCATTATACCTGATTCACAATTTCAATTCTTATTTAAACTGATAACTATCATTTGAACTGAGACAATAGATTCTCACTCATATATGTTCTGATATACTTGACTGTTATACACTCTGAATTCTGATCATATCTATTCTCAAATACTTGAACTGATTCCTCAATTCATTCAAAATAACTGATATGACAGACAAGACAATGTCTAGTGCAACTGTACATCTTAGTGTTTCTGAAGATTGAAAACTTTGGTACAAGCATATGCTAGAATATGCAAAGAACAAGAAGATATCAGACTTCATCAATCTTGATAAATCTGATATCTTCTCTGAACTAGAAGAATCTCTGAAACCCGAGTGTTCAGAAGAAGTCACTGCAGAGGCTAAGATAGCATATGATATCAAGATCACTGTGTGAAAAATCAAATATATGAAATATGAGAAATTGAATGAAGGTATGACAAAGATATGAGATGTCATATGAAGAATAGTGAATGCCACAGAGCTATGACATGTATGCAGTGAGAATGATGATGTAAAGAACATTATCTATTTATTAAGAGATTATCTCTCACTCACAACTGCAGACTATCAAGATGATGTAAGAACCTGATACCATGATCTCTGCAAAGCACTGAAAAACAGAGATATAAAGAAGTGATTAAATGACTGATTACTCATTGAAGATGATATCAAAGAGACAGATATAGCTGAACAGTTCAACTTGAAGAAAGACTTCTTAAATGTGAATCTAGCTATTGATACAGATTATGTACAAGCATGGGCTAAGAATGTCTGATGTGATAAAGATGTCATATCTTTGATAGAGTTAGTTAAGGACTTCAAGAAATGATATAGAGAAATGAGTATTCTTAAAGAAGATAAACCTATGAACTTTGCTACTCTTAATCAAAGATCTCAGCAATCATTATCAGCAACATTCAGAAACTGCATCTGTGAAGCCTGTCACTGATACACTCAGTGCTACTATCTCAATTCATTAAGAAAGCCATCTGAATGAAAGGAAAATGAGAAGAAGAGAACTCAGATTGATCAAGCTCTTAAAAATCAAGAATTGAAGAGATGTATTGATTGTGTGATATCTAGAGAATCATTCATGAATATAGATATGATAGATGTCAATGAAGTAGTTCTAGAAGGAATAGTTCTGCAGCAATCAGTTTCTCAATCTATTGATCATCAATCTATTAATTATCAATCTATTAATTATCAATCTATTGATCATCAATCTATCAATCAGCAGATCTGAAAAATATCAATGAACTCTTCAAATTTATGCTTCTATCTCTGAAACTCCTAGATCTTTGATACTGGCGCGGAACAGCATATATGTAATAATTGACCACATTTCCTATTCTTTACATCTGCGAATGAGAATGCGGAAGTCTATACAGGTGATTCCAGCACTAAAGTTGAAGATTATAAAACTGTTAGAACTATCATGATAAATGAAGCAGAAAGCAGTTCAATGTCAATCTCATCAACGCGGCTTATATACTGAATTCCATACAAATATCATCGCATGGAAACCGTGTTTCCATATAGAAGGTATCTATTATAATGAAAAAGACTTCAGATTGTGAAAATGCGCAGATAATACAATCTTTACATGTATTGAAGTATTTGAGGAGTTGCTAGTTACAGAATATAATAGTGAAACAGCTGTTTATTCAACTATCTTGAAAAAATCAACTACTGAAGCTGCAGCAGCTATCACATCACACACTTCTAACATCACTATATCTGAAAAAATGATATCTTTAAATTCTTCAACTTCTACAAATTCTTCTTCTAATCTGTCAAAACACACTTTAACAAATCATTCTTTCAACCTGTCAATACACACAAAATCTTCTCAAAAACCTAAGATCTCTATAGCTACTCAGTCTACATGATATAAGAGATTAGAACATTCATCAAAAATTGTCATTTAAAAGCTTGTAAATGATACAACTGGTGTTCAAATCATCAATCTAGAAGATGCTGTAGATGAGCTTATCACTGAGCTTTATAAACTCTGTCATCTATCTAATACAAAAAATCAAATATCTAGATGTTCTTATGTTAGATCTCAAATATCATTCAAATGCCTATACATGAATATCACACATGGCTCTACACAGTGCTATAATGATGAGCACTATCTTATACATTTCATGTGTGATTATCTACATTTTCATATAGCTATAACAGCTATCTGAAAATCAGAAATCTGAAAAGCTCTTAAACAAGCTATCAATTAAATTAAATATCAATTCAACTGTACTACAAAGATCATTTGTATTGATAATAATACTGCAGTCAAGGAAGCAGATGACTTTATAAATTGAGTGAATAATAAAGACCTAGAGATGGAGTATTCTTCAGAGTATATTCATGAGTAAAATGATGCAGCAGAGTGAGCAGAAGCAATATTAATAACAAAGACAAGAACTCTACAGATAGAATCTCTTCGGTCACAATCACTTTTTCCTGAGATTACACTTACTGTCATCTACCTAGTAAATTGAATCTCTACTAGAATTCTAGATTAAAAGTCATCTCTACAAGTATTGAAAGAATTTCTACAAATTAAACCTCACTTCTGTGCTTATCTTTGAATCTACAGATGTTGCATCTATGCAAAGATACTGAATAAAGTTCTTAATAGAAACTGCTCTCAGAAGCTAGATCTCTGAGCATATATTAAATATCTAGTTGAATATAATTCTACAAACATCTATTAAATTTGAATTTCATACTTAGAATGAGTGATAAGAGCAAGAGATGTGATGTTTGATGAGAATAGAAAATTCAACTCAGAAGACCTCTACATCAAAAGACAACTAAGAGATTAGGTATCTAAGAAGGTGAAGCTTCTACATATAAAAGTTCAAGAATCATTGATAACTTCTATCAATTAATTGAAAGAGATTATAGATGCAGATATTGATGTTTTCCACTCTGAAGAAAATGCTCAAAGCTCTGAAAAAATAGAGGAGGAAAATAATGAGCATCTTTCTATATCAAATTCAATGCCAGAGTCAACAGATTCTGATGTTGATATTAATACTCATTCAGCTGTGATAGATAATCAAACATGAAACATTGCATCTAAAGCTCATGATATCAGTGCTGATTTTGATGAAGCTAATATCATTGAAGACTGCAGAATATGAAAACACAGAGCTGTTCATCTTGTCACAGTTGAAAATGTTAAAGATAATTCTTATTGAATAATCAATGATGCATTCTCTCATTCATATTCACACACAGACTTCAACAAGTCTTAAAATTTATTTCCTAATACTGTTTTTACTGTTATCAATAATACAGCTACATCAACAGCATTTATACTGACTTCAAGAATTCATAGATCTCAACTGTCAGATTCACTGAATCACTGAGCAGATATTGAAAAACACTCACATTACAAAGAATTTAAGAACACTGTCAAGCAGGAATAAGATAGTATATCTCTGCAGAATACATATGAAATTACTAGCAGATTACAGAGAGATATTTCAGTTATTTCTCTACAATGAGTATTCATCTATAAATTCAATGATGAAGATTTTCTTTTGAAATACAAAGCTCATATCTGTGTACACAGAGATCTTCAATCAATCACAGATCTCACTATAAAAGCTCACACACTAGCTGTCAGAGATCTTTGAATCTTGTTAGCTTTAACAGCAGCATTTGATTTAGATGCAGAATAGCTAGATGAAATCAATGTCTTCATTAATAGTGATATTAATGAGCTAGTATATATGAAACTACCTGATGAATAATGAAAGTTGAAGAGAATGCAAAATTTAAAGTGTATAAATCATGTGCTAAAACTTCTATAAGCACTATATGAATTACACAGATCATCTCTTCTCTGATTAAATGAACTATCTTCAACATTGAGAACACTAGACTTCATCTCTATATCAGAGAATCAATGTCTCTTCTCTAATAATTAATTAATTATCTTCTTCTATGTGAATGATATCATCATTCTATCATAATAAGAAGATTTGAAAGAAAGAGATCAACTAATCAAAGATCTTAAAAACACCTACAAGATTCAACAGATGAGAGATTTGAAATGATTTCTCAACATGTAAATAATACATGATCATCTCAACTTAAAGCTCTGGCTATGTCAGAATGTCTATATTGATAAGATAGTTGATACATATCATCTGACACACACCCGCAAGGCATATACCTTACTAA
Organism: Blastomyces gilchristii SLH14081; assembly: GCF_000003855.2. Taxonomy (NCBI): domain Eukaryota; kingdom Fungi; phylum Ascomycota; class Eurotiomycetes; order Onygenales; family Ajellomycetaceae; genus Blastomyces; species Blastomyces gilchristii. The sequence goes on along the minus strand of NW_003101680.1, from coordinate 3,404,046 downwards.
CTGATGCTTCATTAGAGCCTTTTAATGAGCCAGTCATATCTGTAAAAATCTATCATTATCAACAACATATCAGTTTCTGCATCTACTCAGTGATGATGACTCACTCTGATATCACATATGCAGTGAGTAAACTAGCTACATTCATGACAAATTCATCAGAACATCACTCATCAGAGATGAATAGAATGATATCTTATCTACACAATATGAAGAATCTTGCTATTCAATATAATAGTAATATTGACAGACCTCTACAACTTGATCTCAAATCTGATATTATTAAAGTCATCAGTGATGTCTCTTTTGCAGATAATCTGAATTATCACTCTATATAAGAATATATCTTCAAACTATTCAGTGAGATCATTGATTGAAAATCAAATAGATAGATAATCATAACTACATCTATCACAGAAGCTGAGCTTGTTACTATCTTATAAGCTAGTAAGAAGTCTATCTGATGAAATAGATTCTTTCAATATATTCAATTTGAATCTGGCTATAAGATCTGTATTCAATGTGATAACTGTCAAACTAATGACATTCTTATGAAGAAAGACCTCTCTATAATCACAAAGCTCTGCCATGTTGATATATATGAAAGCTGGCTCTGAGAACATGTTCAATCTGGCGATATTACAGTTGATTGAGTGCCTACAGCTCAGATGCCAGTGAATGACCTCACTAAGACTCTGTCATATCAGAAACATACAGAATTCATCAAGATGCTAGACCTAGTTGATATATCAGATATCATTGAGATGTAAGTAAAATAAATAATCTATCTTGATATAATCTCTATAGATTCATCTACACTCTTTTTATTACAGCTTCATTTACACTTTCATTTACAAGTTACATTCACTGAAGAAGATGTGTCAGAAAAAAGAGATTATACACTACTGAACATCATCAATATCATATTACTACAATATTTCTCATCATTATCAGCTTACTACAACACTCATCTAATACTCACTTATACTAGCTCTCTTGGCTCACACATATATTTTACTATAAATAGCTCTATCTTTTGTATGAAATAGATATATTAGATAGTGTACAGATAATATAACAAGCAGATCTTGATACACATAAGATTTATATATCTTCAACATATTCATCCGTGACACTCATTCCGACAGATGATCTCACTTATTTCAATCTTTTCACAATTATAAGAAAAGAATGAGTAGAAATGAAGAAATCAGATGAATATCACACTTTAGTATGTAATAAGACTGTAGCCAGTTATATAATAATACACTGCAGACAGTGAGTGCAATGTGATAAAGAGCAGTCTTAAAACAGCAGACTTGCATGTGAATCAGATTACAGAAGAAAAAGAAATTCAGAGTTAAATTCAACTGTTTACATCAGTTCAATTATAAAGATAACAGAGAATGAAGCATCTGAAACATCTGCAGACATGTGAGATAAAGTCATCTCAACTTCTGAAGATGCTCAGAGATTGAGTGAGATTAGTTTTAATAAGCTATTCACTGTAGTGATCTGAGCAGGTGAAGAGAGACAGTATAATGCATAAGACAGAATTATAAAAGATGAAAGCTGTCAAATCTAGTTACTGAACGCTGTATCATATAGAGATTGTCTAAGAGTAGTGACTAGCAGACAAAGAAAAAGCATAAGAAAAGAAAAGAGAATGACTTAAGAGATAATAAATTAATTATTAACTGTAAGAATCAGCTGTAAAAGACAAATATTATCATACATTTTATTCATTTTCATATGTCACATGTTTAATCTATTTTCAACACCACATCATTCAAAAAGAAAAATGTTAAAAATAAAGAAAATCTCAAAACTCAAGATCTGTAAGAGATTTGAGAGCTGTAAGTTACTCTTATAACAATACTGTACATGTCTCTGATTTCTCTATCACTCTGTATATGACATTAATATCATTTATCACAAGATTGACTGAAATATCAATATAGAAATGTGTATATATGCATGTAGAAAAATTGAAGAAGAGTACAGAACTCACAGAATCAGAAGTTAGAGTAGAGAGAACAGAGATGAAAGAAATGAAAGAAGAAGAAGATACAGAACTGAATGAATAATAATGAGAGTCATTCAGAGTTAAATACTTACAACTCAGTGTGTGTACAATCTTCTCTGCAGAGAAGAAAGAGAAAGTGATAGAAGAAGCTTAAGAGTGAAAGAGATAGTCTTAGCAGTGTTATCATCTTTAATTAAAATAACCTCTGACATCAGAGTAACTAAGAACTATTATCAGTATATAAAACTGTAAAAGCAGAAATAACAATTACTGAATAAACACCTGCTGATCTTAGAATTGTATATACAATTACAACACACACAAGACTTCTTAGAAAGAGAGAGAGAGACACAGAGAAATGCAGAAAGCAGAACACAGTATATGAATAACTCATTCTTATAATAATATCTTAGACAAGACATACAAGTCTCATATCTGTAGATGTAAAAGAGTATAATATCTGTATTTCTATTTCTGAAAACACAGATATCTTTTATCTGCATTATGAAGTTAAATAACAGATATTAGACAATAGACTGATACAGATCTTATTATTATTATTATTATTATTATTATTCTTCCATTATACTCATATGCAAGCGGAGCTTATGATGAGTCCTTGCGTGATGTTAAATACAGGTCAAGTGTTGATTATACAGGAGGAAATACAGGTGTTGAGACCACGCCAAGATAACAAGAATATAGGAAAATACAAAGAAGTGACAATTAGATACATGCGATAATAACTTCTCAGCCCAGGAACATAGAGCGATTCATTGAAGTGATTTGTACACCTCTGTATTTATTAGAAACCTGAGGTGCTTGAGTTCCGGATTTAATGTATCCCCTGCGGGTTTCGAACCCACGCGCCTTGGTTTCCCACGCCAAGGCGCTACCGGGTGGCCGCATTGACCATTCGGCCACCGGGGCACTGATACAGATCTATTATTCTGAAGAAATTTATTAGAGCAGATATTCTCATAATATTAAACTTTATAGTTATAAAAAGTTTCTTAATATCTGTAAATATCACAACTTTATGTATAATAAAATTCATAATAATTTTTTCTAAGAACAGAAAAATCAGTGTTAGAAAGAAAAGATGAAAAAGAAAAAGACTTACAATCTCAACACTGTTGAGAAGAGAGATGATTCTCTGATATAAATGAATAATTGTCTTATTATAAATATTTAAAATGAATATAATAATCAGTGTCTGTGACTGAGCTTCAGATAGTTGTGTTATACATTATCTTTATACAATAAATTATTTTAGAAGTCAGTAAGAAGAGCAGAAGTATACATACTAAGAAATATGATTTATTAAGTCTATATAACATCTTCTTGAAATGAGGAGAGCTGATAATGAAAGCAGAGATGGCAGAATCAGAGAGAGCAGAAGTAGTGAGAGTAGAAGTCATAAGAATAGAAGTAGTAGAAGCGGAAGAACCAGACACAGAGACAAGTGTAGAAGATTGAAGAGAAGTGACAGAGAAAGAAACAGAGAAGAAAGTAGCAGAGAAAGAAGTGACAGAAGAGGCAGAAGAGAACATAGAAGACTCAGTCATATATAATACAGACAATTTCTTTATTATCATATTCTTCAAGTTCTTAATCAATAATTCAACATTGAGATCACAATCATTGATAAATGCAGATCTGTCAATATGTAAAGATTCTATATAAATTAAAATAAATATATCAGTATCTGCAGTCATGTAAAATGATTAGAAAACATGATTAGAAAAATATGATCAGATATCTGCTGAAGAAAAGAAGATCAGAGATATATAAGAAGATAAAGAAGATGTATCATTCATGATAATATATTCTGATAATTGTTAGAAGATAAACAAGTTCTGATCACATTTCAGAATGTGTTACACTTACTGTTAATGAACTGCTCAGTATGAGTACTATAAGAATACTTGTTATGAGAACAGGGAGTTATCATCAGAAATATGTACAATGTAATAGATAAATAACAGATAGAAGATGTTGAATAGAAGAAGAGACAGAAATCTTCAATAAGATAATAATATTTGATAATGACAATAATGAAGAAGATGATTGATGAATGAGAAAAGTTGGTGAATAAGTGATGTAATATAGTGAAAGTTTCTTTGTGAGAGTATATACAGAATACTAGCTGAATCAGAGATAGATCACACAATTGTGAATACTAGTGAGATGCTAATTCACATGAAGTTAGAGCAGATGTTATAATCATATAAGTGTGACTGAATCTGATGAGAGAGAATATGATTTGAAAGAATGTACAACTGTCAGATAATAACACAGCTGCTTCTGAACTTGCTTACAAATGTAAAGAGGTCATAGTGACCACCAATTAAGTTAGCGTACAGTATATAAGAAGCCGGCGTACGTCTGTAATCATACACTGACTTAAGCAACCTTTGAATTACAAAGAGACTCTGTAAGAGAGTAAAATAATAATAATTTTAAGTAACACTTCTGATGAATTTAGACTGAACTAAGTATAGAAATAATACAGATGACACTGTATATAAGAGAATAAAAAAGAAGATAGTGAAAGGTTTTATACAGTAGTAATAAAATCAGAAGAAGTTCTGAGAATAATTTAAGATTAAGATAAAGAGAGAGAGAGAGAAGAAGAGTATTACTATAAATAAGTAACAGCAGAAGAAGATTGAGAGAGTGTTAAAGTAGAAGATAAAGAAGTTAAAACTGATAAGTTTTTATTTATTAAGAGATAATGATTTTTAATAACACTTTTATTCTCTAATTGATTAGTAGAAGCTGACAGAGAAGAAGAGGATTGAGATCTTATTCAGATCTTGAATACACTTCATAATTCAGAATATTGAGAAGACAGCTCTACTCTCTGAGTATATCAATCTACTTATCACTGAGATGAAATCTGAGACAGCAGATCAGAAAATACAGGATTTTGAGATACAGATTAATTTAACTGAGAAAGAGCAGCAGAAACTCTTCTCTGAGAAGATAGTAAAGAGAGATTTTGAGATGATTATTATCTTAAATAAGAAGAAGAAGAAGAATAAGAATAAGAAGTGAATTATAAAGAATAATAAGAAGAATGAGAAAGAGAAGAAAGATAATAAGTAGAAAAAGTTTTTTTCTTTTTATATTAGTTAGTTATAAGTTCATAATTATTAATAATTAAAATTAATTTTAAGTTTTCAAAAATTATTATACAAGTTGTAATCAATGTCAGAAATAATAGATATATATATATTTAATAATCATGATTTACAAATCACTATAATGTATAAGTATCAACATTTTTTCAATATTAATATTCATAATATTAATATATTTTTAATGATATTATCTGATAATGCAATTTGATAATACTCTCTTTCATAATATTAATATATTTCAAGAAATATGACAGAGATTAATCAAGATTGTTTATTTACTTTTATACATTGATAATATTCAATCTGAGTTAGTACTAAAATTATAACTAAGCTAAGAAAGAAGATTATTTTCTCTTATAATAATTCTTCTTATATATATTAGTGATCAGTTATTATCTTTATTGAAAATAAATTATCATCTTTTTTAAATCTTTATTATATCTTCTGAATTCACTTCTTTTACTTCTTTTACTTCTATTGAAGATTCATAAACTCTTCAAGAAATCACTATAAATTACAAAGTCTATGTTATTTATAATTTAACACAGAATACTCTTTTTCAATTATAATAAATAATTACTTCATTCTTCACATCTGATTTCAGACTATGAAATTTATGAAAAACTCAATATAAATATTGAGATAAACTATGAAATAATTATTAACAGATTATATTGAAGATTACTGAAGAGTTATCTCTCTGCTATAATTACTACAACTTCATTCAGTGAATCTGAAGTCTTTGATGCTGAACTATTTACAATAGTGAAAGCTTTCAAACTCATTGAAATAAAATCTCATAAAAGAGAAAATAGTTTGAAAGAGGTATGAATATTCTCTGATAGTCAAGCTGCTTTAAAAAGACTTAGAAATAGTCAGATTTATAATGATCAAATGAATCTTGAACTGATCTTAAACTCTGTTTTGAAAATTCAAAAGAGAAGAACATCAAAGCTGATAATTCATCTGCACTGAGTTCCTGCTCATATGAATATTTATGACAATGAATTGGCTGATTCAGCTGCAAAAAAGAGTTCAGAATTAAGCAGATCTATTCAAAAAATTATGTTCTAGTCTTTTATAAAGAGAAAAATAAAAGAATTTTATTTAGATAAGTGAAATGAAAGCTGGCAGAAACAAAAGAAGAGTATACATTATTCAAGATTTGAAACAAAACCTAAGTGAAAATCTTGTTCAATTAAATGTAAAAAGAAAATATTCTCATCTATAATACAGCTGAAACTAGGACATGGCTATTTCAAATCTTATATACAAAGATTTGATGATAGATTTGATTTAATAGAATGCTCATTCTGCAATGCAAATGAGAATTCTGAGTATATTATAATGCACTGTGCATTATACAATAGTCTCAGAGTCAGATTGAAAGAGAAGAATGATCTAAATCAATTCAATATGAGATTCTTATTCTCAACTGAGACAGGAATTAAATACTTAATAGACTTTCTATCAGAAACTCAAGCAGCTACAAGAAAATAGCTAAATTCAGAAATATCTGAATATGAAGAGGAGGAAATCAATCAGAAATAGTCTGTTAAAACAGCTATATATTATCTTTTAATAATTTGTTTTGTTACAGTCTCTCTTTACTTTATCTTTTCCTTTCAATTCTCTTTCTATCTATCTATTTAATGTGTCTATCTTTAAGACTGTGTTCTCTTTTCTTTTGTCATGATATTGTCAAATGATTTCAAAGTATCAGAAGATGTTAAAATACTGCAATTTGTAAACAGTTTTTGTATTCTAAGCTGGAATTTTCTGATTTTGCATATCTGAAATTGATGAATGTATAATAGTTAACTTTACAGATATAGGAAAAACCCTGCGAACTAAAAGTTCTCAGGTAGATGTCATAGTCTCTGACTGCATACACCTATAATTGAAGAATAATAATAATAATAAGTAGAAGTCTTCATAGCAAGTACTAAACAAGATTAAGAGAACTGAATTAATATTCACTGAGATCTTACTGAGTAATATAAGATAGAAGATCTGATATAATTGAATCTTAAAAATATACAGATCACACACTCATCTCATACACTGAATTACTACTATACAAAGTATAAAGTAATAGAAGTTCTAGACAGTTATAACTACTGTTTTGACATATTATCAGAAATTCATGATGTCTTTTATATAAGCTTACTCTGTCATGCTGTCACTGATCTGTTCTCTTCTCAACTGACCTTTAACTGACAGCTGTCAGGGATCATAGAAGAAGATAATGAACTTGAATGAGAGATTGAAGATATTCTTGATAAGAGACTCTGTGACTGCAGCTGACAATATCTTGTGAAATAAGTTAACTATGATTGCTCAATCTGAACTTCAGACTTCACATTATCTGAGACAGCAGCTCTTGACTGATGAGAACTATGTACTCACAACTCTATATCACTTCTGAAAAGAGAGGACTAATGTGGCAGACTGCGCCTGATCAATTATATAGACTATTTCATTACACTTCACAGATTCTGCTGAAAGCTTCAATTCTCAGTTGCTGATTCTTGACTGAAAAACTCATGAAATTTCTATTCTTCTGCTCTGAAGCTTCACTATATATGCATATAAATATTCACTCTGATTGCTGATTTCTGCATCTTCTCTTTCTTTTCTTCTCTAATGTATTTCACTTTTATATTATAGAATCTATATATTATACTGATCTATTCAGTGTAGGCCTCTGATAAGAAGTATTTCTCTGTTAAGTACTCTGTAATCAATTTCATATCTTCTATTGTATAGCAGTGTCTCTGAACAGAATATTAAGATATTTAATAACATTATCAGATATATGTAATACTAGTTCACATGTCTTTATTCATAGATAGAACTTCTATTTCATATAATCTTTCAATTAATTATTGATATATCAATCTTGATTAGTTAATAAACTGATGATATTTTTATCTACACTTAGTTTCATAAGCATGTTTAATCTTTATAATGAATAGAGAGTGAGATCAGAAGTATTAAAATATGAAGAGATATCTAAACATTTCTTCAGTACTTATATATTTATATCTGATTCAGTCAGTGTTAAAATTGTCTGCATAGAGATTTCTTATTAAGTTAACTGTTAAATTTCCTCATATTAATATTATTAAGTTGCATGCATATCAGCTATCTGTTACTGTTATAATTTCAACATTACTCAGAGTTACTGTGACACTGTGTTTATACTTATATTCAAGAGTTCTTTCATGTTATCAGTAGATATATTATTTATCAGATATGTAATATCTGTATTTAAGAGTTCTTTAAAATTAAAAGAAGTGTAATTATATGAATATCTTATACATCTAAAATGTCAGAACTCTCAGATCTTTCACTGACATTCTCTTTGTAAGATCTTATTACAGAGTCAGAGTGACTGATAAGTAAGCTTTTATTTAGAGACTCAGTATTCACTTAAATGATTATTCATTTCTCTATTTCTTATATGTTGTTACATGTTCAGATATTTTCTTGATAAATAATCATTTCTAATGAGAAGATAATAAATGTTTTTCAAGTGTAAGAGGTCTACACTAAATAGATCAGTATAATATATAGACCTTATATAATAAAAGTAAAAAATTTTAGAGAAGGAAAAAAGAGAGAAAGTATAAGAATCAGTAATCAAAGCAGATATTTATACATATATAAGATAAAGCTCAGAGTAAGAGAATAGAAACTCTGTGAATTTCTCAGTCAAGAATCTGTGATTCGGAAGAATGTATAACTGCTGGGTAATAACACGGCCGCTTCTGAACATGCTTCCGAACACGCTTACGAATGTAAAGAGGCTCTAGCAGCCACTAATTAATTTAGATAACATATATAAGAAGCCAGCGTACGCCTGTAATCATACACTGACTCAAGCAATCATTGAATCACATCTGATAGCATGTCTAAAAACCAGTGAGAAGTGCAGACTTCTTCAGAGCATGATAATTTCATCTACAAAGTGATTTGTAGTTATCATGTCAGTGTAGTTCTAGAACATCTCAAAAGATAGCATATAAAGAGCAGTGAGTGAAAGAGTATTCAATTGATACTACTTCACTTGTTAAGAGAAAACTTCACACTCAGATGAATGTCACATATGTGAATAGATAAGATATGAGAAAGAAGATAAGAGCAGTGAATCAGATTCAAAGAAGTTCACTCTCTACTTAAAAGAAGAATAAAAAGAGAGAGTGATCATTATCAGAGTTATATAATAATAACAGAAATCATATAATAATATAGTAATATAATAATATAGTGATATAATAATATAGTGATATAACAATATAGCAATATAATAATAGATATTACATAATCAATAAGAAATCACTGGAATGAATATCTTTTCTAGTTAATATAAATAATATTCTTCTCTGCTATCTGAACTGAAAGATATATAGAATCTCTCAGAGAGTTTACTCAAAGCAGTAAGAAAAATAACTGAGACTAGACTGACTGTGTGACTGTGTCTGAAACCAGGACTAGATTTTTTAATAGTCTTATTATCAATTCAACTAATCTTATTACACAGTTTTGACATTAGATAGTAGTTCTATACTGTCTCAGTGAAACTTACTGTCTACTCTTATCACATTTTTCAAATGAGATCATGATTTTCACTTCTCAATTTAAATTATTTTTATTGCTTTAAATGACTTTAAATCTCATTTGAGTGTTATCAAAAAGTGTTACTTTTTAAAAAATTAAAAATAGTCTAAAAAAAACCTTAAAATGTCTAAAAATAGTAACTTTATACTAAGAATGAGACTAAATGAGATTAAATGAGATCACTTTCTCATTTTTTTCAAGTCATAGTTTCATTTTAAGATCTGATATATAGTTACTTTGCATATTTTTTTAATAGCTAGTCTCAGCGGGATTCACGCCAAGAAATGTATGAGACCAGATCAAATGAGATCAAATGTGAAATTCATGATTCTGACGGCCAGTCTAGCTGAGACTGCTGAACTGAAATCAAAGCTCTATACATGTATAAGAATTCTAAATGAAATCAAGACCTTGTATATACAGTGGCAGACTGAGATGAAAGTTAAATAACAATTAGTATTCACTGCAGATCAAGTATTCACTATAAAGAGCTTTATCAACACAATTATCATTATTAATAAGAATAGAGAAAACCAGGTCTTAGATCTACAGCAGAAGATTGAATATTTACACAGATAAATAACTACACTGAATCTGAAGATCTTATTATAATTATTCACAATCTCTTCAGAAGTGTACACATTATCAGAGACTGCTGCACAGAATGAGAATCTAAGTATAATATATATTAAGTTAGAAGATCTGCTGAAGTTATCAAGTTTCAATAGTAACTGAAAAAATGATGCTGTAATCAGCTGACTAAGTCAGATATAATCATATTATTGAATCAAATGTGAACTCACAGACAGACAGTTAATGAAATTTTAACAAGTCTTAAGATCTATCATGTTTCTACATGAAAAAGTGAAGTTATTATGAATAACTGATGAAAAGATGAATCTTGCAGATCTGAAATGATATTCATTCTCATGAATATGAAATGAGTTTTCCAAATGAATCTTGCACAACTTTGAGAAAGTGAATATATGAGACAAGTGTTATAAACACTTCACTGAGTGTAGATAAGTAAGTAATCTTATATTATACTTTATACACTTCAGTTTATACTATCTTGTGTTAGATGAAGAGCTTTCAATATCTTTCTATTTACAGATCTTCATTCATAATCTTACATCTGAGTTGAGAGTGAAATGAAAATACTTAATCTTATAATCAGACACAGTGAAGAAAGCATATAATATTCTCATTATATAGAAATAAGTAAGTCAATTATAACAGAAAATACTGTAATTAAGTATATCTTAATAAAGAACAGATAATCAGACTTCTATAACACAAGTTATACATCTGAATATAATAAATCTAGATCTGAATATTATTGCTAAAGCACTGAATTCTCTGAAAAAGAGATTCTCTGAGTGAAAATCTTCATATTATGAGTATTGAGCTTACTTCAACTGTGAACATCAGAATCATAATACAAAGAATTACACACAGTGTGTACAGTTAAGAGAAGTAAGAAAATTAAAAAACTAGCAGAATCAGTGAGCTCAGAGACACTTGCTAATATTCTATGAAAAGTCTTTAAAGTGAAAGAGATGCCTGTGTTAGATAATTCTCTGAATTCTGTGAATGCTAAGAGAAAGCAGGCTTCTGAATAAGATGCAGACAAGAATGATGAAGTAGATACTTATCTCAATATCTTAAGACCTGAAATGTTAATATATAAGAGACACTTGAATAAGAATTGAGAGATAACTGTAAAAGTGTTAGTAGATACAGAAGCTTCTACATAATAGATTGATAATTATATAATCTGAAGACTGAAAGAGATCTGCTGAGTGAAGAATCTCTGACACATAAGATTATCTAATAATTAATATTTGATATCATCTGTAAAAGTAAGAGTTTCCTTGCACTTTGAAGAATGATCTTACTACATTTGAGTGTGAGAGCTGCAGAATATGAAATATAATCTTATTCTCAGACTCAATTAATTTCAAAGATTCAATCTGCAGATTTAATGACATACATGTTATATACAGTTGACTGATAGAAAGAAAACAGTTCATACAATTCTATCAACTGATATGAGAAGAACATTTCATATCTCTGATATAGAAGAGTTAAATCTGCTTACACATTAATAAGCAAAGAGAACAATTTACAAGACCTCATTCAAAAGTATTCTGTATATCATATGAGACTCAGAAGTAGAGAAAATCAAGATAAAGAATATACAGAAGAATAAGTGTATGAAGAAGCTTTTAAAGAAGTATGAAAAGATCTTTTGAACAGATCTTTCACTGAAATTGTCACTGAAACAAGAATTTATACATGAGATTGACACAGGAGACGCGAAACAAGTCAATCAGAATGACAGAATATGTACTCTCTGTTACAAACACATCTTGAAGAACAGAAGTGTCAGATCACAGATCTTCTAAAACATGATCTCATACAATTCTCATCAAGTGTGTGAGGCTTTTCAGTTCTATTCATAAAAAAGATGAATGAAGAGTGACAGATGTGTATTGATTATCAAGCACTTAACAAGCTTATAATCAAGAATAAATATTCACTATCATGAATTCAACAATAGTTAAATATTATTGACAACATCTGATATCTATCAAAGATCAATCTTCTCTCAGAATACTGATAGATTTATATAGATGAACTGTCAGTCTCACAAACTGTGTTTAATATGCAATGAGAGAAGTTTGAATTTCTGATAATATTATTCAGTCTGATAAATGCATCTATTATCTTTTAAATGATAATGAATACAATTCTTTATAAATAGAATAAAATCTTATACCTCATATATCTTGATAACATTCTAGTCTTTTTAAACTCATACAATGAATATCTGAAGCATCTCAATAAAGTGCTTATAACTCTGACAGAGTATAAGCTCTATACTAAATTAACATAGTATGTGTTTAAAATGAAAGAGTTGAAGTTTATAGAATATGTAGTGAGTGATAACTGTATATATCTCATTTCAGAGAAATTGAATATCATAGTGAATTGACTGTAGCTGAGAAATATACATTATATATAACAGTTTCTTGAATTAATCTCATATTACTGCAGATTTATCAAGGATTTTATATGAATATCTACATCACTCTCAGATCTCTTAAGAGAAATAGATGCAAATCTGTGAAAGAAGAAGTTTTATTCAATTATCTGAAATACTGTGTGTGAAGAGACTTTTCTCACACTGAGAAAATGTATAATAACATTCTCAGTACTTATTTAATCAGATTATGATAAATCTTTCTACATTGAGACAGATGCATCTGAATAAGCTATCAAAGACACTCTTCTACAGATAAGCAAGAACAGCAAGCTGCACTCAGTGATATAATATGATAGAAAACTATCAGATGCTGAGCTCAATTACTCAGTGTATAAAAAGAAATTGCTAGTGATCAAGCACACACTGACATTGTGAAATAAATATATTGATAACAGGCATATAATAACAGTGATTATAAATCACAAAAGCCTTATCTATCTATAATTAACAATGAAATCTTTCAAATACTTAGCATGTTGAATCTCAGAGTTTTAAGCATATAATCTTAATATTAAATACTGAAAGAAATTGAACACTGTGATATCTGATGTAATCAGTCATAGACTCAATTTCATGAATAAGAGTTCTGTGAATCAGATATAAGAGAAGTTCATATTAAACACACTGAGAAAATACAAGAAATCAGAATAAGTGAATACAATGATCTCTCACTTGAAGAATAGTAAGATATCAGATAATAAGCATCTTATAAAAGTGATAGAAGAGATGCTTCTGAACTTCAAGCTGAAGAAATTAAAAAACAATGTTATGCTTTATCACAATCTAGAATATGTAGAAGCTCTCTATCTAAAACATTCATTTAGACACAACTTAATAACTCACATACACAAGAAATTCAGTCACTTAGAAAGCTCTGAACTCATGAGTGTACTCAAATCAAGAGTATACTGATTAAGCATGATTGAGAACATTCAGACATACACTCACAAGTGTCTGAATTATCAGGTTATAGAAGAATCTAAGAAAGAGTTAGAATGTAAGAAAGTATAATATCAGATGAAGTATATAATACAATTATTTAAACAATGAGAAGTGAATCTCATAGATATACTGCTGTGAATATCAAATAAAAATTAATGAATAATCACTGCTATTGATTACACTACTGACTGATCAGTTGTAAAAGCAGTTTCAGAGATGACAGAGAAGATGATAATGAAGTTTCTACATAATAAGATCTATATCAACTATAGAATGCTGTGTGAGATTCTAACTGATAATAGTGTGAATCTCATAGAAGAAGTAGTGAGGCATTTTATAAGCCAGTTACAGATAAGATATTATAGAACAATGTTATATCATTCACAGATGAATGAGAAGATGAAATACTTGAATAAAATCTTAGATAACATGCTGATGAAATATCTAGTAAGCAAGCTGACATGATTATGAAATGAATATCTCAGTCAGACACTATTAGCCACGCGAATTTGACAGCATGTAGTCTTCAAGCATTCATCATTCTACCTGTTATATGAATTGCATCTGTGCATTCAGAAGAATGCTTCGGAAAAGATGAGAGAGAGAACAGCAGTTGCAGATACATCAGTTGCAGACACAACAGTTGTGAATACAGAACTAAGATTGAAAGAGATCAGCCACACATGTGTAAAAGCTAATAAGTTACTCCTGAATCAAGCAATTCAATCAAAAAGAATATGAGACTCACTAGTTAAGAAATCAAGTCTCAAGATGAGAATATAAGTTCTTATATGTAATGAGAGTTCTGAGAAGTTTCAATCTAGATGATTTGAGCTCTATAAAATACTCAAATCATATTCTCTGAGAACTTATACATTGAAGGAATCAGAGGAACAGATCTTATACAACTTAATAAATGATTCATATCTTATAAAGATAAAGATATAAGATCTGAGTGAATTATAGTCATTCATAGCACTCTCATCAGTATTGAAAAAGAAGGAACTTATAATTAAAAAGTCTTGCAAAGTAAGAGAAATTATAGACACTTACAAATCAGATGATCTCACTTATTTCAATCTTTTCATAATTATAAGAAAAGAATGAGAAGAAATCAAGAAATCAGATAAATATTATACTTTAATAAGTGATGAGACTGTAGTCAGTTGTATGATAATATGCTGCAGACAGTGAGTACAATATAGTAAAGAGCAGTCTCAAAGCAGCAGACTTGTATATGAGTCAGATTGCAGAAGAAAAAGAAATTCAGAGTTGAATTCAACTGTTTATATCAGTTTAATTGCAGAGATAACAGAGAATAAAGCATCTGAAATATTCACAGATATGTGTAGACTGACCGTGTGACCGTGTCTGGGACCAGGACCAGATTTTTTGATAGTCTCATTACCAATTCGACTGATCCCATTACACGGTTTTAACATTAGATAGTAGTCCCATACTGTCCCAGTGGGACTTACTGTCTACTCTTGTCACATTTTCCAAATGAGACCATGATTTCCACTTCTCAATTTAAATTATTTTTATTGCTTTAAATGACTTTAAATCTCATTTGAGCGTTACCAAAAAGCGTTACTTTTTAAAAAATTAAAAATAGTCTAAAAAAAACCTTAAAATGTCTAAAAATAGTAACTTTATGCCAAGAATAGAACTAAATGGGACCAAATGAGATCACTTTCTCATTTTTTTCAAGTCATGGTTCCATTTTAAGATCTGATATATAGTCACTTTACATGTTTTTTTGATAGCCAGTCCCAGCGGGATTCACGCCAAGAAATGTATGGGACCAGATCAAATGAGACCAAACGGGAAATTCATGGTCCCGGCGGCCAGTCTAGATATGTGAGACTAAGTCATCTCAATTTCTGAGAACACTCAGAGATCAGATGAGATTAGTTTCAATGAGCTGTTCACTGTAGTAATCTGAGTAGGTGAAGAGAGACAGTATAATACATGAGACAGAATTACAAAAGATGAAAGCTGCTGAACCTAGTCACTGAACACTGTATTATATAGAGATTGTATAAGAGTAGTGACTAGTAGATAAGAAAAAGTGTAAGAAAAGAAAAGAGATAATGAATTAGTGATCAACTGTAAGAGTTAGCTGTAAAAGATAAATGTTATCATACACATCTCATTTATTTTCATATATTACACATTTAATCTATTTTCAACATTATATCATCTGAAAAACATTAAAAAACAAAGGAAATCTCAAAACTCAAGATCTGTAAGAGATTTGAGAGCTGCAAGCTGATCTTATAATAATATCACACATGTCTTCAATTTCTCTACTGCTCTGTGTATAGACTGACCGTGTGACCGTGTCTGGGACCAGGACCAGATTTTCTGATAGTCTCATTACCAATTCGACTGATCCCATTACACGGTTTTAACATTAGATAGTAGTTCCATACTGTCTCAGTGGGACTTACTGTCTACTCTTGTCACATTTTCCAAATGGGACCATGATTTCCACTTCTCAATTCAAATTATTTTTATTGCTTTAAATGACTTTAAATCTCATTTGAGCGTTACCAAAAAGTGTTACTTTTTAAAAAATTAAAAATAGTCTAAAAAAAACCTTAAAATGTCTAAAAATAGTAACTTTATGCCAAGAATAGGACTAAATGGGACCAAATGAGATCACTTTCTCATTTTTTTCAAGTCATGGTTCCATTTTAAGATCTGATATATAGTCACTTTACATGTTTTTTTGATAGCCAGTCCCAGCGGGATTCACGCCAAGAAATGTATGAGACCAGACCAAATGGGACCAAACGGGAAATTCATGGTCCCGGCGGCCAGTCTATCTGTGTATGATATTAATATTATTTATCATAAGATTGACTGAAATGCTAATATAGAAATGTGTACACATGTGTGTAGAAAAATTAAAGAAGAGTGCAGAACTCACAGAATTAGAAGTTAGAGCAGAGAGAATGAAGATAAAAGAAACAGAAGAAGAAGAAGATACAGAACTGAATAAATAATGATAAGAGTTATCTGAGACTGAATACTTATAATCTGATATACATACAATCTTCTCTACAGAGAAGAGAGAGAAAGCACTGAGAGAAGCTTGAGAGTGAAAGAGAGTAGTCTCAACAGTGTTATCATCTTCAATTAAAATGATCTCTAATACTGAAGTAACTAAGAACTATTATTAGTGTATAAAACTGCAAAAGCAGAGAATAACAATTATTAAATAAACACTCACTAGTCTTAGAATTGTATACATAATTACAACATGCATAAGACTTCTCAGAAAGAGAGAGAGTGTCAGGAAAAAGAGGTTATACACTACTGAACGTCACCAACATTGTATTACTACAATATTTCTCATCATTATCATCAGCTTACTACAACACTCATCTAATACTTACTTATGCTAGCTCTCTTGGCTCGCACATATATTTTACTATAAATAGCTCTATCTTTTGTATGAAATAGATATATTAGAGAGTGCATGAATAATATAACAAGCAGATCTTGATACAAATAAGATTCATATGTCTTCAACATATTCATCTGTGACACTCATTCCGACAGTTATAAGCTCAGTAAGCAGCATCTGAAGAGAAGCACAATACACTGATCTCAATTCTCATTTGAATTTGACAACAATCATTCGAACTGAGAAGATTGATCCTTATTTGTATACAGTTCAATCTAATTGACTGATATACCTGATTTCTGAAAGATCCTCACTGTATATGTTCTGATATACTTGACTGTTATACACCCTGATTTCTGATCATATTCACAAATACTTGAACTGATTCCTCAATCCATTCAATATAACTGATATGACAGATAAGACAATGTCTAGTGTGACAGTTCACCTTAGTGTTTCTGAAGATTGGAAACTTTGGTACAAGCATATGCTAGAATATGTAAAGAACAAGAAGATATCAGACTTCATCAATCTTGACAAACCTGATATCTTCTCTGAACTAGAAGAATCTCTGGAACCCGAGTGTTCAGAAGAAGCCACTGCGGAGGCTAAGATAGCATATGACATCAAGGTCACTGCGTGGAAAATCAAATATATGAAATATGAGAAATTGAATGAAGATATGACAAAGATACAAGATGTTATATGAAGAACAGTGAATGCCACAGAGCTATGTCATATATGCAGTGAGAATGATGATGTGAAGAAGATTATTCATTTGTTAAGAGATCAACTCTCACTCATGACTGCAGATTATCAAGATAATGTAAGAACCTGATATCATGATCTCTGCAAAGCACTGAGAAACAGAGGTATAGAGAAGTGATTAAATGACTGATCTCTCATTGAAGATGATATCAAAGAGATGAATATAGCTGAACAGTTCAACTTGAAGAAAGATTTCTTAAATGTGAATCTAGCTATTGATGCAGATTATATACAAGCATGAACTAAGAATGTCTGACATGATAAAGATATCATATCTTTGATAGAGTTAGTTAAGAACTTCAAGAAACAGTATAGAAAAATGAGTATTCTCAAAGAAGATAAATCTATGAACTTCACTACTCTTAATGAAAGACCTCAGCAATCATCATCAGTGACATTTGAAAACTGTATCTGTGAAACCTGTCACTGATACACTCAGTGCTACTATCTCAATCCATCAAGAAAGCCACCTGGATGAAAGGAAAATGAGGAGAAGAGAACTCAGATTGATCAAGCTCTTAAAAATCAAGAATTGAAGAGACACATTGATTGTGTGATATCTAGAGATTCATTTACAAATACAGATATAATAGATGTCAATGAAGCAGTTCTAGAAGGAATGATTCTGAAGCAATCAGTTTCTCAATCTATTGATCATCAATCTATCAATCATCAATCTATTGATCAGCAAATCCGAAAAATATCAATGAACTCTTCACATTCTCACTTCTATCTCTGAAACTCCTGGATCTTTGATACTGGTGTGGAACAGCATATATGCAATAATCGAACATGTCTCCTATTCTTTACACCTGTGAACAAGAATGCGGAAGTCTATACAGACGATTCCAGCACTAAAGTTGAAGATTATGAAACTGTTAGAACTATCATGATAAATAAAGCAGGAAAGCAGTTCAATGTCAATCTCATCAATGCAGCTTACATACTGAATTTCCATACAAATATCATCACATGGAAACTGTGTTTCTATATAGAAGGCATCTATTATGATGGAAAAGACTTCAGATTGAGAAAACACGCAGATAATACAATCTTTACACATGTTGAAGTATTTGAGAGGTTGCTAGTTACAGAATATAGTGAAATAGCTGTTTTCTCAACTATCTTGGAAAAATCCACTACTGAAGCCGATGCAGCTACTACATCACACACATCTAACATCACTATATCTGAAAAAATGATATCTTCAAATTCTTCAACTTCTACAAATCATCCTTTCAACCTGTCAAACCACATAAAACCTTCTCAAAAACCTAAGATCTCTATAGCTACTCAGTTCACATGATGTAAGAGATTAGAACATTCATTGAAAATCGTCATTCAAAAGCTTGCAAATAATGCAACTGGCATTCAAATCACCAATCTAGAAGATGCTGTGGATGAGCTTATCACTGAGCTTTGTGAACCCTGCCATCTATCTAATGCAAAAAATCAAATATCTAGATGTTCCCATGTTAGATCTCAAATACCATTTGAATGCCTACATGCGGATATCACACATGGCTCTACACAGTGCTATAATGATGAGCATTATCTCATACATTTCATGTGTGATTATCTACATTTTCATATAGCTATAACAGCTATCTGAAAATCAGAAATCTGAAAAGCTCTTAGACAAGCTATCAATTGAATTAAACATGAATTCAACTGTACTACAAAGATCATTCATATTGACAATAATACTGCAATCAAGAAAGTAGATGATTTCACAAATTGAGTGAATAATGAAGACCTAGAGATGGAGTATTCTTAAGAGTATATTTATGAGTAAAATGATGCAGCAGAGTGAGCAGAAGCAATATTAATAACAAAGGCAAGAACTCTACAGATAGAATCCCTTCTGTCACAATCACTTTTCCCTGAGATTGCACTTACTGTCATCTATCTAGTGAATTGAATCTCTACTAGAATTCTAGATTGAAAGTCACCTCTTCAAGCTTTGAAAGAATTTCTATAAATCAAACCTTACTTCTGTGCTCATCTTTGAATCTACAGATATCACATCTATGCAAAGATACTGAATGAAGTTCTCAATAGAAATCACTCTCAGAAGCTAGATCTCTGAGCATATATTGAATATCTAGTTGAATATGATTCTACAAATATCTATCGAATTTGAATTCCACACTTAGAACAGGTGATAAGAGCAAGAGATGTGATATTAAATGAGAATAGAAAATTCAATTCAGAAGACCCCTACATTGAAAGACAACTAAGAGATTGAGTATCTAAGAAGATGAAGCTTCTATATATGAAAGTTCAAGAATCATCAATAACTTCTATCAATTAATTGAAACAGATTATAGATGCAGATATTGATATTTTCCATTCTGAAGAAAATACTCAAAGCTCTGAAAAAATAGAGAAGAAAAATAACATTTCAATTCTTTCTACATCAGATTTAACACCAGAGTCAACAGATTCTGATGTTGATATTAATACTCATTCAGCTGTGATAGATAGTTGAATACAGAACATTGCATCTAGAGCTTATAATATCAGTGCTGATTTTGATGAAGCTAATATCATTGAAGGCTGCAGAACCTGAAAACACAGAGCTGCTCATCTTGTGACAGTTTCAATTATCAAAGACAATTCTTATTGAATGATTAATGATGCATTCTCTCATTCAAATTCACACACAGACTTCAACAAGTCTTAAAATTTATTTTCTAATACTGTTTTCACAGTTATCAATAATACAGCTATATCAAGAATTCATAGATCTCAACTGTCAGATTCATCAAATCACTGAACAGATGTTGAAAAACATCTACATCATGAAGAATTTGAGAACACTGTTAAGTGAGAATGAGATAGTATATCTCTGCAGAATACATATGAAATTACTAGCAGATCACAGAGAGACATCTCAATTCTCTCTCTACAATAAGTATTCATCTACAAATTTGATGATGAAGGTTTTCTTTTGAAATACAAAGCTCACATCTGTGTATGTAGAGATCTTCAATCAATCACAGATCTCACTACAAAAGCTCACACACTAGCTGTCAGAGATCTCTGAATCTTGTTAGCTTTAACAGCAGCATTTGATCTAGATGCAGAACAGCTAGATGAAATCAATGTCTTCATTAATAGTGATATTGATGAGCTAGTATATATGAAACTACCTGATAAATGATGAAAGTTGAAGAAGATGCAAAATTTGAAGCATTCAAATCATGTGTTAAAACTTCTACAAGTACTATATAGATTACACAGATCATCTCTTCTCTGATTAAATGAACTATCTTCAATATTGAGAACACTAGACTTCATCTCAATGTCAGAGAATTGATGTCTCTTCTCTAATGATTGATTAATCATCTTCTTCTATGTGAATGATATTGTCATTCTATCACAATGAGAAGATTTGAAAGAAAGAGATCAACTAATCAAAGATCTTAAAAATGCATACAAGATCTGACAGATGGGAGATTTGAAATGATTCCTCAACATGTGAATAATACACAATCACCTCAACTTGAAGCTCTGACTATGTCAGAATGCCTATATTGATAAGATAGTTAATACATATCATCTTGCACACACCCGCAAGGCATATACCCCACTAACTGGTGCTCTGTTAGAGCCTTTTAATGAGTCAGTCATATCTGCAAAAATTCATCATTATCAACAATGTATCAGCTTCTGCATCTACTCAGCAGTGATGACTTGCCCTGATATTGCATATGCAGTGAGTAAACTAGCTACATTCATGATGAATTCATCAGAACATCACTCATCAGAGGTGGATAGAATGATATCTTATTTACATGATATGAAGAATCTCGCTATTCAATATGATAATAACATTGACTGACCTCTACAACTTGATCTCAAACCTGATATCATTAAAGCTGTCAGTGATGTCTCTTTCACAGATAATCTGAATCACTGCTCTATACAAGAATATATCTTTAAACTATTCAGTGAGGCTGTTGATTGGAAATCAAATAGACAGATAATCATAACTACATCTATCACAGAAGCTGAGCTTGTTGCTGTCTCATGAGCTGGCAAGGAGTCTATCTGATGAGATAGATTCTTTCAACATATTCAATTTAAACCTGGTCACAAGATTCATATTCAATGTGATAATCATCAAACTGTTGACATTCTTACAAAGAAAGACCTCTCTATAATCACAAAGCTCTGTCATGTTGATATATATGAAAGCTGGCTCTGAGAATGTGTTCAATTCAGCAATATTACAGTTGATTGAGTGCCTACAGCTCAGATGCTAGTGAATGGCCTCACTAAGGCTCTGCCACGCCAGAAACATACAGAATTTGTCAAGATGCTAGACCTAGTTGATATATCAGATATCATCAAGATGTCAGCAGAATGATGATATAAATGATCTATCTTGATGTAATCTCTACAGATTCATCTACACTCTTTTTATTACAGCTTCATTTATACATTCATCTACACTCTTTTTATTGCAGCTTCATTTACACTTTCATTTACATGTTACATTCACTGAAGAGGGTGTGTTAGAAAAAAGAGGTTATACACTACTGAACATCATCAACATTGTATTACTACAATATTTCTCATCATTATTATCAGCTTACTACAACACTTATCTAATACTTGCTTATGCTAGCTCTCTTGGCTCGCATATATATTTTACTATAAATAGCTCTATCTTTTGTATGAAATAGATATATTAGAGAGTGCATGAATAATATAACAAGCAGATCTTGATACAAATAAGATTTATATGTCTCCAACATATTCATCTGTGACACTCATTCCGACAGAGAGAGACATAAGAGAATGCAGAAAGCAGAACACAGTGTATGAATAGCTTATTTTCATAATAATATCTCAGACAAGATGTATAAGTCTCACATCTGCAGATGTAAAAGAGTACAATATCTGTATTTTCATTTCTGAAAACACAGATATTCTTCACCTGCATTATGAAGTCAGATAATAAATACTAGAGAATAGACTGATACAGATCTATCATTTCAAAGAAATTCATCAGAGTGAATATACTTATAATATTGAACTTTACAGTTATAAAAAGTTTCTTGATATCTGTGAATACTATGACTTTATACATAATAAAACTCATAATGATTTCTTCTAAGAATAGGAAAATCAGTGTCAGAAAGAAAAGATGAAAAAGAAAAAGACTTATAATCTCAATACTGTTAAAGAGAGAAAAGATTCTCTGATATGAATAAATAATTACTTTATCATAAATATTTAAAATAAACATAATAATCAGTATTTATAACTGAGCTTCAGATAGTTATATTATACATCATCTTCATATAATAAATTATTCTAGAGGTTGATAAGAAGAGTAAGAGTATATATACTGAGAAACATAATTCACTGAGTTTATGCAACATCTTCTTGAAACAGGAAGAGCTAGTAATGAAGATAGTAACAGAAGCAGAAGTAGCAGGAGTAGAAGTTATAAGAACAGAGATAGTAGAAGCAGAAGAATCAGATACAGAGACAAGTGTAGAAGATTGAGAAGAAGCAGCAGAGAAAGAAGCAGAGAAGAAAGCAGCAGAGAAAGAAGTAGCAGAAGAGGCAGAGAGAGACATAGAAGACTCAGTCATATATAATACAGATAATTTCTTCATTATCACATTCTTCAAGTTCTTAATTAACAATTCAATATTGAGATATTCACTATCATCTACAGATGTGAATCTGTCAATATGTGAAGATTCTACACAAATTAAAACAAATCAGCATCTGTGTCAATACAAAACATGATCAGATGCCTGCTGAACAAAGAAGATCAAGAATGTATAAGAAGATAAAGAAGATATGTCATTTATAGTAGTATATTCTAATGATTATTAGAAGATAAACAAGTTCTGATCATATTTTATAATATATTACACTTACTGCTAATAAACTGCTCAGTATAAGTACTATAATAATACTTATTATAAGAATAAGAGATCATCATCAGAAACATGTACAATATAATAGATGAATAGATAGAAAGTATTGAGAAGAAGAAATAGAAATCTTGAATAAGATAATAATATTCAATGATGATAATGATGAAGAAGATGATTAAAGAATGAAAAAAGTTAGTGAATAAGTAATATAATATAGTGAAAGTTTCTTTATGAGAGTGTACACAGAATACTAGTCAAATCAGAAATAGATTATATAATTACAAACACTAGTGACACGCTAATCCGCATGAAGCTAGGGTGTATATCATGATCATGTAAGTGTGACTGAATTTGATGAGAGAGAATGTGATTTAAAAGAATGTACAATTACTGAATAATAATGCAGCTGCTTCTAAACACACTTCTGAACACACTTACGAATGTAAAGAGGCTCTAGCGGCCACTAATTAATTTAGATAATATATATAAGAAGCCGGCGTACGCCTGTAATCGTACGCTGGCTTAAGCAACCTTTGAATCACATAATTCTATCAACTGATATGAGAAGAACATTCCATGCCTCTGATATAGAAGAGTTAAATCTGCTTATACATTAACAAGCAAAGAGAATGATTTACAAGACCTCATTCAAAAGCATTCTGTATATTATACAGAATCTGAAAGCAGAGAAAACTAAGATAAAGAATATGTAGAAGAATAAGTGTATGAAGAAGCTTCTGAAGAAGTATGAAAAGATCTTCTGAACAGATCTTTCATCAGAATTGCTGCTGAAATGAGAATTCATACATGAGATTAACACAGAGAACATGAAACCAGTCAATCAGAATGTGTACTCTCTGTCACAAACATATCTTGAAGAACAGAAGTGTCAGATCTAGACTGACTGTGTGATCATGTCTGAGATCAGGACCAGATTTTTTAATAGTTTCATTACCAATTCGACTGATCCCATTACACAATTTTAACATTAGATAGTAGTCTCATACTGTTTCAGTGAGACTTACTGTCTACTCTTGTCACATTTTTCAAATGAGATCATGATTTCCACTTCTCAATTTAAATTATTTTTATTGCTTTAAATGACTTTAAATCTCATATAAGTGTTATCAAAAAGTGTTACTTTTGAAAAAATTAAAAATAGTTTAAAAAAAACCTTAAAATGTCTAAAAATAGTAACTTTATGCCAAGAATGAGACTAAATGAGATCAAATGAGACCACTTTCTCATTTTTTTCAAGTCATGATTTCATTTTAAGATCTCATATATAGTCACTTTGCATGTTTTTTTAATGACTAGTCCCAGCGGGATTCATGCCAAGAAATGTATGAGACCAGACCAAATGAAACTAAACGTGAAATTTATGATCCCGGCGGCCAGTCTAGTCAGATCACAGATCTTCTAGAACATGATCTCATATAATTCTCATTAAGCACATGAGACTTTCCAGTTCTATTCATGAAAAAGACGGGTGAGAAGTGATGAATGTGTATCAATTATCAAGTACTTAATAAGCTTATAATTAAGAATGAATATTCACTGTCACAGATTCAACAACAGTTGAATATGATTGAAAACATCTGATATCTATCAAAGATTAATCTTCTCTCAGAATACTGATAGATCTGTATAGATGAACTGTCAGTTCTGCAAACTGCATTTAATACACAATAAAGAAAGTTTAAATTCGTGATAATATTATTCAGTCTGACAAATGTACTCATCATCTTTTAAATAATAATAAATATAATTCTTCATAAACAGAATAAAACCTCATATCTTGTATATCTTGATAACATTCTAGTCTTTTCAAACTCATATAATAAACATCTGAAGTATCTCAATGAAGTGCTTACAACTCTGACAGAGTATAAGCTCTATATTAAATTAACAAAGTGTGTGTTTAAAACAGAAGAGTTGAAGTTTATAGAACATGTAGTAAGTGATGACTGTATACATCTCATTTCAGAGAAATTGAATGTTATAGTGAATTGATTACAGCTGAGAAATGTATATTATGTATAATAGTTTCTTGAGTTGATCTCATATTATCACAGATTTATCAAGAATTTCATATGAATATCTGTATCACTCTCAGATCTCTTAAGAGAAATAGATGCAAATCTGTGAAAGAAGAAGTTTTATTCAATTATCTGAAATGTCATATATGAAGAGGCTTTTCTCACACTGAGAAAATATATAATAACATTCTCAGTGCTTATTCAATCAGATTGTGATAAACCTTTCTACATTGAGACAGATACATCTGAATGAGCTATTAGAGACACTCTTCTACAGATAAGTAAGAATGACAAGCTGCATCTGATAATATATAATGATAGAAAACTATCAGGCGCTGAGCTTAATTATTCGGTGTATGAAAAGAAATTGCTAGCAATCAAGCACACACTGGTATTATAAGATAGATATATTAATAATAAGTATATAACAACAGTGATTATGAATCATGAAAGTCTCATTTATTTATAATTAATAATGAAATCTTCTAAACACTTAGTATGCTAAATCTCAGAGTTTTAAGTGTACAATCTTAATATTAAATACTGAAAGAGGTCAGATACTGTGATATCTGATGCAATTAGTTACAGATCTGATTTCATGAGTGAGAGTTCTGTGAATCAGACACAAGAGAAGTTTGTATTAAATATGCTGAGAGAATGCAAGAAATCAGAATAAGTGAATATAATGATCTCTCACTTGAAGAACAGTAAGATGTCAGTGTAAGAATAAGTACTCACAGGCGATTATTCGGGTGTTACAGCTTGGCGTGATATGTACTGTTAACTACTAGAAGTATTCGCGGTAGAAAGATAAAATGTAGAGATCAAATGTATAATTTGCAGAGCGAAGCGAAGCAAATATATGATGAAAACCCTGGTCATTAAAAGTGAAGAATTTCCTTTTTATGATTCTTGGCATGAATACAGCTCACTGATTGATGTAGAATTAAGCGAAGTGCAACCCCGTGACATTGCACTATCATATTATCTACTGTTGAGAGTTTCAGGGGTTGATTGACTCTTCTATCAGCAGTGCTGATGATGACTGAGCTCTTTTGTCTCAGTAGCCTACATCTACTCTGTACAGATTCTTGAATAATAGATCACACATCTCATTAACTATCTACTCTGTACAGATTCTTGAATAGATAACACATCTAATTAACAATCTACTCTCTACAGATTCTTGAATAGATAATATATCTAATCAATCATCTCTCATATATTCTCAAGAATGAATAATGTATTAAAAGTCTGTGTTCACTGCTTATAAAACTAGTCTCTTGATCAATTCATTTCTTTACAGTGTTCTATTACTTCTACAGCTGTCTGTCTTCAATGTCACACTTAGAGAACTTAGATATTGTAATCTTCTCTTATTATATCTTTTCTATCACTGATTATCTCTTTACACTGTGTAGAACTATAAATAAACATGTACAGTAAAATCAGATTCTTCTACAGTCACAGATTCTGTGATAAATAAATCTGAACTCTCTCTGTTATTCTAGATACATCAATACTTTATATAATCAACAGTAGTCTCTTAAGCCTGTGAACAGTCTATTGAAACAGATATATTATCTGAGATTAAGTTTTATCACTATGAGATTCATAGTTCTGATATATCTTCATTAACAGCAGTCTGTAAAAAGAAAACTGTTATTCAAAGAGCTTACTGTATTATCAGATATTATAGAGAACATCTCTTATTAACTTTATTCTTAACTCAATTGAGAAAACAGCTGTAGTTATTATCTTTGATAATTAATTCATCTCTTAGTTTTACAGATCTCTCTTCAGTCTTTCATCAATTATCTGTATCATTATTCAACTTATTCTCAAGTCAATCTTATTTCACTTTACAGATATGCTTTTACTATAGTTATAGTTCTATCTCTTCTATTAATAAGCTGTAAAATCAATCTTGCAGAGTCTTCTGTTTTAAGCTTAGCTCTGCAATGTCTTTGTACACAGAGGCTTGTGTGCATTAAGATATTTTAGTATTCAAGCTGAGTTGTGAATAGTATTTGCAAACTTCAGTCTATATAGTTGTGTGTAGACTGACCGTGTGACCGTGTCTGGAATCAGGACCAGATTTTTTGATAGTTTCATTACCAATTCAACTGATCCCATTACACAGTTTTAACATTAGATAGTAGTTTCATACTGTCTCAGTGAAACTTACTGTCTACTCTTATCACATTTTTCAAATGAGATCATGATTTTCACTTCTCAATTTAAATTATTTTTATTACTTTAAATGACTTTAAATCTCATTTAAGCATTATCAAAAAGTGTTACTTTTTAAAAAATTAAAAATAGTCTAAAGAAAACCTTAAAATGTCTAAAAATAGTAACTTTATGCCAAGAATGAGACTAAATGAGATCAAATGAGATCACTTTCTCATTTTTTTCAAGTCATGGTTTCATTTTAAGATCTGATATATAGTCACTTTGTATGTTTTTTTAATGACTAGTCCCAGCGGGATTCACGCCAAGAAATGTATGAGACCAGACCAAATAGAATCAAATGTGAAAT
Source organism: Blastomyces gilchristii SLH14081 (assembly GCF_000003855.2). NCBI lineage: Eukaryota > Fungi > Ascomycota > Eurotiomycetes > Onygenales > Ajellomycetaceae > Blastomyces > Blastomyces gilchristii. Next base: position 3,375,593 of record NW_003101680.1, on the reverse strand, counting down.
TCATGATCTCAGTGACCAGTCTAGTTGTGTGTAGTCAAGAGCTGCTAACTCTATTAATTACATAAGAGATAGAAATAGAAGTAAAGAATTCATAAGAAGTAAGATTTCTTATATATCTTTCTCTCTCTAAGACTTCATCTGTGAAGTCTTTCACTGAGTGACTTCATAGAATCAGCTCAGCACTGTAGTGATACTCACTAAAAACCCTTTATATCTATATATAAAAAAAAACCTCAGTGAGGAAAAATCCCTTGTTATTATAAAGAGAAAAGAGTCTGTCACTCAGTTTCTTATTCTGTGAGATTCTTTATAATCTACAGATTCTTCTCTGACTATCATGCAGATTTATCTTGCACCTTCTATACAGAAGGCCTCAGTGAATAAATGGTTAATACGGCCACCTGGTAGCGCCTTGGCGTGGGAAACCAAGGCGCGTGGTTCGAAACCCGCAGGAGATACATTAAATTCAGAACTCAAGCACCTCAGATTTCTAATAAATACAGCGGTGTATAAATCACTTCAATAAATCACTCTATGTTTCTGAGCTGAGAAGTTATTATTACATGTATTTAATTGTCACTTCTTTGTATTTTTCTATGTTCTTGTTATCTTGATATGATCTCAATCCCTGTATTTCCTTCTGTATAATTAACACTTAACCTGTATTTAACATCATGCAAGAACTCATTATAAGCTTCGCTTGTATATAAGTATAATGAAAGAATAATAATAATAATAATAATTCTATACAGAAGAATTCTGATTAACTCTTAATTATTTTCACAAGATTCTTATGTGATTACTACACAGATTTATTTTACAGATAAATCACTCTCTGTAAGATCACTTTTATTAAAAAGAAGTATTCATAAGTTAATCTTTTACTCATTCTAGTAAATCATTGTTCTTTAACACTGTAGAATTGTGAGAAATTTTCCATTCTTTTATTAACTCTGTAGAATTATAGAATTAAGATATTCACAGTCTGTAATCACTCTTTATAGTTATATAGAAAGATTCAGACCTGCAATTCATAATCACTCTTTATTTATTAGAGTAATCTGACTGTTCTGTGAGATTATTCACAGTGTAAGTAAATCTCTCTAGAGTAGTATAAATATCTCAGATCTATCTGTAAAACTTTATCTTCTTTTCTCTTTTTCTATAACAGCTCTCATTTTTATAAACTATGAGTATTCTTATTCATTCATAAAGTGTTTTCACTTAGATAACAGAGAGAGTGTGTTTCTGACAATATCTGTATATTAATTCAAGAACTTCTTAAGAATAAAAAAATTTTCAATTTCAATATCTTTATAAACAATGTCTAACTACTGCTGAGCTTTATATAAGTATCTCTACAACTTCTCTGATCACTTTTTATTAACTGATGAAGTAGAGATATTATCACTTATAACAGTATCTTCACTCTCTTCAGTCTTATCACTGCACTCAATCTTCAGATTAGTAGTTAATTTCATATCTTCTTCAGATCAGCTTCTGACTCTAAGTAGTATAGTTTCACTCTTTGCTGTAAGTCTCTCTGTAAGTAATTTCTTACAGACTTTAACTAATAGTTCTTATAAAGCTTCTGATGTTATCAGTGTCTTCTACAGCTCTGCAGATCTATAATCATCTCTTTTCTACTTATACAATCTCTGATCAGGTCTATGCAAATATGTCTAGATTCTCTATTAACAGTTCTCATACTATGATGCATTTCTGCAATCTCATAGTTGATGAGAGATGAGTCTTCAAGTATCTGCAAAATTCAGATAATCAAGACAATGCAAATGCTATGAATTCATAATGAGAGTTAATCTGAGTAGATGAGCTCTCTCTTCATATCTCAATTGTTTCTGAGCTAAATACTTCAGTATAACTGAAAGAGTGAACACAGCTTTATAAGAAGTATCTGATCACATGCGCAGACAGTCAGCTCTCAAGATTCTGCTATAACTGTGTATACTCTGATATCTGACTTCTCTGAAGTCTGTGCATTTCTGATGATCTTTATATTAAATGTAATAATTATCTATATTATAGATATAATACTCTCTGCTTCTTTGAAGAGAGAAATTGATAGTTGTGAGAGAGTTAAGTATCACAGATATTAAGAATATAAGTGTGAGTTTTCTTTGTTTTTTCTTTATTAATCTCTAAATTATATTCATAGTTCTGTTTCTGTTTTCTTATTTTTTAACTTTAATAAGAATATAATTTCTTCTTTTCTTTGCATACACTGTGAACTGTTCATCTCAGTAGAAACTTATTATCTTATAGACTAGAATTTGTAAATAACAGTGTTAATATCTTTATTATAATCAGATTCTTAGTGAAGACTGCATTATTCTAACTTATCAGAATTCATGATATAAAAGTTATATCTCAGCTTTTACAGATATCTTATTTATTCAGATAATTCTCAAGTGAACTTATTCATCTTATCAGAATACTCTTATTACTGAATCTTAAATCAGAGCTTATAATCTTACTTCTCTGAGTTAATAATTTCTTTGATCTGATATTCTCTTTCTTATTATTATTATTATTCTTTCATTATACTCATATGCAAGCGGAGCTTATAATGAGTCCTTGCGTGATGTTAAATACAGATCAAGTGTTGGTTATACAGGAGGAAATACAGGTGTTGAGATCACATTAAGATAACAAGAACATAGGAAATACAAAGAAGTGACAATTAAATACATGCGATAATAACTTCCCAGCTCAGGAACATAGAGCAATTTTATTGAAGTGATTTGTACACCTCTGTATTTATTAGAAACCTGAGGTGCTTGGGTTCCAGATTTAATGTATTCTCTGCGGGTTTCGAACTCACACGCCCTGGTTTCCCACGCCAAGGTGCTACCGGGTGGCCGCATTAACCATTCGGCCACCGGGGCGATATTCTCTTTCACTCTCTAGTACTTTGTAAATAGAGTGATGAGTCACAGAGTTCTCTTCTAAGAATTTCTTATATTTATAGAGTAAAGAGATATAAAAAATATTATATATCAGTTTCAATCTATAGAACTATAAACTAACTTTCTTTATAATCTTATAAGACTCTGTCTATAAGAGATTCAGCTTCTTACTAAATCTCTATGTAATAATGTTTTCTAGACTCAGTCAGACTCTATTATCTTTCTTGAAACTCTTTATAATATACTTGAAGTTATAGTATCTCTTCTGATACTCTTAAGTCTTTCTCAAGAATTTATAAGCTTTCTCTCAGATATTCTGAATTCTCTCAGTCTGTTCATAAGTATTATCACACTCTATAGTGTACTCTCACAGATTCATCAAGATTATTCACAGATAAGTTTCAGTGAGTATCTTAAGAAGGGTTTTATCTATGCTAACATACTTTAAGTTGTTATATATGAACTCTGTGAGTAATAATTAATGTATTCAGTCATTCTGATTATAATTGACAAAGTACTGTAGATACTGTTTTAATATACTTATCAGATATTCTATCTGATCATCTGTCTATTAATAAAAAGCTGTGCTTAGATCTTATAAAATCTTCAGTATAATTATCAGATCAGATCAGAACTTCTCTGTGAAGATTAATTCTCTATCTAAGATAATATTTATAGATAACTCATGCAATCAGATTACATTGCAAATGAAGATATAAGTTAAATTCTTTAACTTTAAGTTCTTATAGATGAGTATAAAGTGTGTTATCTTAGTAAAGTAATTCACTATCATCAGCACACTGTCAAAGCAGATATTATATATATTCTTACTTTCAGAGAGACTTATAAGAATATTCATTTCTAGCTGTTTTTAAGATTTCTACAGAATAGATAGAGAAGTAAGTTCTTTATATAATCTGAACTGCACTATCTGCAAACTCTGATAAATAGTATAAGAATTCACTATCTTTTTCATAAGTTCTTATATCTTCAGTTAGAAGTATTTTCTTATAAGTAACACATGAGTTCTAGTACTTGTAAAATGACCTATTAGAGAAGAGTTATAATATCTTTTAATAAGTTCTATATATAGAAACTTATTTACAGATATATAAATTCAGCTCTCTCTTTATAAGAGATTATTTAAGTCTCTTCAATTCTTTATTTCTGCAGAATTGATTTCTGCTATGAGCAGTTTCTGAATATACTGAGTATATTCATTCTTCAGTTACAGTTCAGATAATCTGAATAGAAGATCTTATAAAGACTTATACTCTGTTTCTTCTTACATCAGATCTTTCACAGTACTTCTCAAAACTTATAAATTCTTCAGATTAGAGATATTCTCTTCAAGAATTCTTATAAAGATTCTCAGAGTATTGACTCTCAGTGTTATAGAGAGTAGTTATACAGACTTCTTTTCTCTCTTCTTTCTCTTCTCTTATAAGAGATTGAGAGACTCTTCAGTCAATCTCTTTATAACACTCAGTTCAAGCATTCTATAAAGCTTTTCTGTCTTCTCTAGTCTCTCTGTATCTGTCATTCTGATCTTCTTAACATAGTCTGATCTGTGAGAGAGTTCATTCACTGAGTTCTTAGTTCTCTTAATATGCTCTATTTTGAATCAGAACTTACTCAGTCTCTGAGCTCAGTAGATCTGCTACTGTAAGAGTTTCTTAATTAAAGTAAACTATTATAAGCTGTTATAATCAGTTCTAACAGTAATCACTGTTATAAGACTCTCAAAGTAGTGATATCAGTGATAAAAGAATTTCACTATTATAAGAAGCTCTTAATTATAAATGCTATAGTTAATCTTCATAAGTTATATCTTTTATAAGAAAAAGATCACTGAAACTCAGTTCTTATTTAACTGTAGTTATAAGACTATTTCTGAAATTATAAAGAAGAAGATATCTGTCTTCAATCTGATTAAGAGTAAGAAATTAAAGTGAAACAGTATTACTGTATCTGTAAATATCTGTTTCAATCTTATAAAGACTCTGTGAGTTTCTAAAATAAGAAAGTTCTCACAGCTCTCTCTTCTTAATAATCTTTTCATTCTCTATTTATAGAATGACTTCTTCTTATTTTCATTCTTCAGTATGTCTGTAAGAGTTAAGAAGATTCTTATAAATATAAAGATAAATCATCTATAGAAATTCATAAAGCTTAGAAAGATCTGAATTTTATAAATATTAGTTAACTCTGATCATAATAGAATAGTCTTAATTTATAAAGATTTCATCTGAATATGATCTGTAGTGATTACATATTCTAGAAAATTAATTTAATAAGTACTGAAGTTATACTTTATAAGCTTAATATACAGTTCTGTCTCATCTAGAGTCTTTAACACACTTTACATATTCTCAGTGTGTTCTTTCTTCTTCATGAAGTACATTATCACATTATTCAGATATATTATTATAAAGATATTTAGATATATATGAAGTATTTTATTAATGAAAGACTGAAATACTGTAAGAGTATTAATCAAATTAAAAGACATCACTAGATATTTAAATAATCTCAGTACAGTTCTAAAGACAGTCTTTTATTTATCTTCAGACTGTATTCATAGCTGTATATATATATTGATCACATTTAGTTGTATGAATATGACAGCTTTTATAAGACAGTTGATCATATTCTTAATCAGAGACAGAGAGTAGTGACTCTTTATTATCTTAGAGTTCAGATTATAATAGTCTATATATAATCTGAGATCTTCTTTCTTCTTCTTTATAAATATCACAGAGGCTCTCACAGAGATCTGTAAAGATCAGATAAAGTCATTCTTCAGATTCTTCTTCACATAGATCTGCAAGACCTCTGTCTTATAATGAGAGAGCTTATAGATTGATTCTTAGAAGAGTTTCTATTCTTCTATCAAATCTATTACTAGATTCTTTTTATAGTGAGAAGAAAGCTTAGCTATCTTTACTGAGCTGAATATCTCTGCAAGGTCTCAGTATTTCTCTAATATCTGAAGCTCAGTTTCTATGACTGTGAAGTTCTCAGATATTTACAGAGTTATTATATAGATGAGCTTATCTTCTCTAATTAACTCTATAACATTAACTGATTCTATCTCTGTAAGTAAGTCTGTCAACATTGATTGAGAGTATAAACCTGACTTATAGACAGCTATGTGCAGATTGTATCTTTAAAGTTATATAAGTCTCAAGTATATATTATCTGTGATGTCTGTGATAATCACAGTTTTTATAAATCTTCTTCAGATTCTGAAGAGATCTTGCAATTCAAAAATGACTCTTGTAAATCTCTCAGTTCTCAGATCTGAGTTCTCATGCCCTGCTTATTATAAGAGCAGATTCTCAGTTTTTATCACTCAGTCTATTTACTCTGTAAGCTTTAAAGACACTACAGTGATCTGAGATTCTGAGTTCATCAATACTTCTTATACTTGTAGAGCAGTAGTATTACAGTGTAATCTCTCTCTATAAGTAAGTATTTTCATCAGAAGAGTAACAGATTCAGATATCAGCTTCAAGACTCTTAAGAAGACTGTTACTGACTCTGTTCATAACTTCTTAAATTTCTATTTTAATTTGTTCAGACAGTTTGTGCAGAGATATTCTAATTTAGAATAGATAAAACAGAGATTCTTTTTCTTAGTCTCTCTATTATATGCTCTGTTTACAAGAGCTTATAAAGCTCTCTCTCTCTACTCAGTAGTCAGATATAAATCTCTCTATATCTTATTATCTTTCTCTGATAAACCTGTTCTCTGTTGTTCTGATTCTTATAAAGCTGATTAATAATCTACTCTTTACAGATCTGTAACTCTCACAGTGATCTGTAAGTAGTGAATGAGAGTTATCAGTTTCTTCAGAGTTAAGAACTTAGAGTCTTACTCAATAAGCTTATTCTACATATCTTTATTTAGTCTCTTTATAAATATTATTATTCAGATCTTGTTTCAGAGCCCTGTTTTTACAGATCTTAATTGACATCATAATTTTATAAAGTACTGTGAGTAGTCTTTATCAGATTTCTCATCTCTTTTTCTAATATTAATAATTACAGTTCAGATGTTCTCTGTTCAGCTTATAAAGTCTCTTAACTTATTCTCTAAATAGGTTTTAAGAACAGATCAGTGAGATCTCTTATAATCATTCTCTAAATAATTCAGTCAGTTCTTAACTTCAGTATAGTAGAGATCTGTCATTGTATAAATAACAGCTTCTTCATTTTTTATATCACACAGTCAGGCTTGTAAGTCAATTTCAAATACAAACTTATAAAAGCTTTTATAGATTATGATTCAGTAAGTAATCTCAAGTGATTATAGCTTAAGAAAGTTTCTTTTCAGTTTATAAGTATCTCTGAAGATTATGTCTAGAGACTCAGTTTAAGAGTGTTTACAGACAGTAAGTATTTCTTATAGAAAAATAACTTAATTCTGTAGAAAATACTCAAGAATATTCTTCACTAAGATTAGTTTATTTATCAGTTCAGAGAGTTTCTCTGTCACAGATATAGAGAATAATATTCTGTGAGCAATGAATAAGTTTTCTGAAACTTCTTTCACAGAAATTATTCACAATTCAGATGACTACTTCTGAGTATCTGCAGTAGAGTTTACAGAGATTAAAGCATGTAAGTTTTTAATTCTTTCAGTTATAATGAGTAATTGCTGACTGACTGAGCTTGAAATGTAAGAATAAGTGCTCACAGGTGATTATTCAGATGTTATAGCTTAGTATAATATATACTGTTAACTACTAAAAGTATTCATGATAGAAAGATAAAATGTAGAAATTAAATATATAATAGTATTCAAGCTGAGTTATAAATAGTATTCACAAACTTCAGTCTATATAATTGTGTGTAGTCAAGAGCTGCTAACTCTATTAATTACATGAGAGATAGAAATAGAGGTAAAGAATCCGCGAGGAGCGGGATTTCTTACAGTCAGATGACAAGTGTCTCATGAAAGTAGTAGAAGAGATGCTTTTAAACTTCAAGCTGAGAAAATTGAAAAATGATGTTATGCTTTACTGTAATCTAGAATATGTGAAAGCTCTCTATCTAGAACATTCATTTAGACACAACTTGATAACTTGCATGTACAAGAAATTCAGTCACTTAGAAAGCTCTGAACTTATAAGTGTACTCAAATCAAGAGTATACTGATCAAGCATGATCAAGAATATTCAGATATACACTCATAAGTGCCTGAATTATCAGGTCACAAAAGAATCTAAGAAAGGATTAGAACATAAGAAAGTATAATATCAGATGAAGTGTATAATACAACTGTTTAAATAATGAGAAGTAAATCTCATAGACATATTACTGTGAATATCAAATGAAAATTGTTAAATAATCACTGCTATTGACTACACTACTGACTGATCAGTTGTGAAAGCAGTTTCAGAGATAATAGAGAAGATAGTGATGAAGTTTCTACACAATGAAATCTATATTAACTATGAAATACTGTATGAGATTCTAACTAATAACAGTGCAAATCTCATAGAAGAAGTAGTGAGGCATTTCATAAGCCAGTTATAGATAAGATATTGTAGAACAACATTATATCACTCACAGATGAATGAGAAAGTAAAACACTGAAATAAAATCTTGAGTAACATGCTGATGAAATATCTAGTGAGTAAGTCTATAAGATTATAAGATGAATATCTCAGTCAGACACTATTAGCTACATAAATTCAGCAGTATACAGTCTTTAAGCATTTATTATTCTATCTATTGTATGAATTGCATCTGCGCATCTCAGAGAATGTTTCAGAAAAGATGAGAGAGAAAACAGTAATTGCAGACACAGTAGAAACAACAGTTGCAGACACAATAGTTATGAACATGAAATCAAGATTGAAAGAGATCAGTCATATATGTATAAAAGCTAACAAGTTACTTCTGAATTAAGCAATTCAATCAAAAAGAATATGAGACTCACTAGTTAAGAAATCAAGTCTCAAGATAAGAATATAAGTTCTCATATATAATGAGAGTTCTGAGAAGTTTGAATCTAGATAATTTAAGCTCTATAAAATACTCAAATCACATTCTCTGAGAATATATGCATTGAAAGAATCAGAGAGATGAGTCTTATATAACTTAATAAATAATTCACATCTTATAAAGATAAAGATGCGCCTAGGAAAGGTTTTAGAAAAGATAATAGCTACTTGACTATCTTTTATAAGCTCTATAGGTGATTCTCTTTTATTCAGTGAACAAATGGAAGGTAGAAAACAGTGTTCTGCAATTGACACTGTTCTCTCAGTTGTTCATGATATTCAAATAGCAAAGCATGAGGGCCTGGTCTCAACTGCAGTTTTTATTGATATAAAAGAAGCATTTGATCATGTTTCAAAGTCAAAGTTAATTCAGACATTGAAGATATTAAAACTGCCACTTTCTCTAATAAAATGGGTTAACTGTTTTATGTCTAAAAGAAGTATACAACTCTTCTTTGATGGAATGAAACAAGACAAGACTGAGATAAAAATAGAAGTACCACAGGGATCTTCAATCTCACTCATTTTATTTGCAATATACACTGCATATCTATTCAAAAATAGAAATATGAGAATAGTGCGATCTCTGAGTTATGTGGATGATATTGGTCTAGTCTACAGCTCAAAAACTATCAAAGAGAATTTGAAAGTAATTGAAGAAGCTGCAAAGGAAATCTTTGTTAGAGCAGATATCAATCAAATTCAATTTGATATGAATAAAACTGAGTTAATTCATTTCTTTCCTAGATTCAATGAGAAAGAACTATCTCTAACTCTTTTAAATAGAGAGATTAAACCCAGTGTAAATGTCAAATGATTAGAAGTATGATTAAACTCCAAGTTGAATTTTAAATATCACATTCAACAAAGAACTGTCAAGGCAGAAAGACTATTGAATAACATAATCAGACTATCAAATACAGAGAGAGGTCTATTCTTCCAGGCTATGAGACAGTTATATATAGCCTGTATTACATCAGTAGCTGATTATGAAGTTCAAGTTTGATGAAATAATCAAGGAAATTTCACTGAACTCTTTCAAAGTCTGCAAAACAGAGTCTTGAGAAGAATTCTGAGAGCATTCAAATCATCTTCTATTAAAGCAATGAAAATTGAAGCTTTGATTCCTCCTCCTGCTATTAGATTTGAAAAGGCCTGTATGAACTATACTCTAAGAGTTGTAAAGATGAGCTCAAATCATATAATCAGAGAAAGAGTCTCTTCTTCATTTTCATCAATTAACTCTGGAAATGAACTGAATTGAAATAGATTTCTTGATTGAAATGAAAATAATTCTTCAAAGAAAATGTCTTCTCAACTGTACAGACTATGCTCTCTGATTAAAAATCAATTTTCTTCTTTAAATGTTGAAAAAGTTGATCATGAGAAGTTATCTCTCTGAAGAGAAAAGCTTGAATCTCTTATAGACTTACAAATAAGTGAACTATCAAAAGAGAAAGAATATGAACAGCATTTGAAGAGAATTTTTACAATCAATATAAAAGACTCTATTCTGATTTATTCAGATGACTCAAAAAATGAGAACTTGAATAGATTAGATGCAGGCATTGCTTATACTGAAGATAATATCAATTTTATCTCAGATTTCTGAAATCTAGGCTCTGAATGTGAAGTCTTTGATGCTGAACTATTTGCAATAGTGAAAGCTTTCAAACTCATTAAAATAAAATCTCATAAAAGAGGAAATTGTTTGAAAGAGGCATGAATATTCTCTGATAGTCAAGCTGCTTTAAAAAGACTTAGAAATAGTCAGATTCATAATGATCAAATGAATCTTGAACTGATCTTAAACTCTGTTTTGAAAATTCAAAAGAGAAGAATATCAAAGCTGATAATTCATCTGCACTGGGTTCCTGCTCATATGAATATTCATGACAATGAATTGGCTGATTCAGCTGCAAAAAAGAGTGCAGAATTAAGCAGATCTATTCAAAAAATTGTGTCCTGGTCTTTTATAAAGAGAAAAATAAAAGAATCTTGTTTAGACAAGTGAAATGAAAGCTGGCAGAAACAAAAGAAGAGTATACATTATTCAAGATTTGAAACAAAACCCAAGTGGAAATCTTGTTCAATTAAATGTAAAAAGAAAATATTCTCATCTATAATACAGCTGAAACTAGGACATGGCTATTTCAAATCTTATATACAAAGATTTGATGATAGATTTGACTCAATAGAATGCTCATTCTGCAATACAAATGAGAATTCTGAGCATATTATAATGCACTGTGCATTATACAATAGTCTCAGAGCCAGATTGAAAGAGAAGTATGATCTAAATTAATTAAATATGAGATTCTTATTCTCAACTGAGACAGGAATTAAATACTTAATAGACTTTCTATCAGAAACTCAAGCAGCTATAAGAAAATGGCTAAATTCAGAATTATCTGAATATGAAGAGAAGGAAATCAACCAGATATAGTCTGTTAAAATAGCTATATACTATCTTTTAATAATTTGTTTTATTACAGTCTTTCTTTATTTTATCTTTTTCTTTCAATTTCTTTGTGTCTATCTATTTAATGTGTCTATCTTTAAGACTGTGTTCTCTTTTCCTTTGTCATGATATTGTCAAATGGTTTCAAAGTATGAGATGATGTTAAAACACTGCAATTTATAAACAGTTTTTGTATTCTGGGCTGGAATTTTCTGATTTTGCATATCTGAAATTGATGAATGTATAATAGTTAACTTTACAGATATAGGAAAAACCTTGAGAACTAAAAGTTCTCAGGTAGATGTCATAGTCTCTGACTGCATACATCTATAATTGAAGAATAATAATAATAATAATAATAAGATAAAGATGCAAGATCTGAGCAGATTATAATTATTTACAGCACTCTTATCAGTGTTGAAGAAGAAGAAACTTATAATTGAAAAGTCTCACAAAGTAAGAGAAATCATAGACACTTATAAATTAGATAATCTCACTTATTCTAATCTTTTCACAATTATAAGAAAAGAATGAAAAGAAATGAAGAAATCAGATGAACATTATACTTTAATAAGTGATAAAACTGTAGCTAGTTATATAATAACATATCACAGACAGCAGATGCAATGCAGTAAAGAGTAGTCTTAAAGTAGTAGACTTATACATGAGTCAGATTATAGAAGAAAAAGAAATTCAGAGTTAAATTCAACTGTTTATATCAGTTTAATTATGAAGATAACAGAGAATGAAGCATCTGAAATATCTACAGATATATGAAATCAAGTCATCTTAATCTCTGAGAACACTCAAAGATTAGATGAGATTAGTTTTAATAAGCTGTTCACTGTAGTGATCTAAGCAGGTAAAGAGAGACAGTATAATATATAAGACAGAATCATAAAAGATGAAAGCTGCTGAACCTAGTCACTGAATACTGTATTATATAGAGATTATGTAAGAGTAGTGACTAGCAGATAAAGAAAAAGTGTAAGAAAAGAGAAATGAATTGATTATCAATTATAAAAGTTAGTTATAAAAGATAAATGTTATTATATACATCTCATTCATTTTCATACATTATATATTTAATCTATTTTCAATGCCACATCATCTGAAAAACATCAAAAACAAAGGAAATCTTAAAACTCAAGATCTGTAAGAAATTTAAGAGCTGCAAGCTGCTCTTATAATAACACTATATATATCTCTGATTTCTTTATCACTCTGTGTATGATATTAATATTATTTATCACAAGATTGACTGAAATGTTAATATAGAAATGTGTATGCATGCATGTAGAAAAATTGAAGAAGAGCACAGAATCTACAGAATTAGAAGTCAGAACAGAGAGAGTAAAGACAGAAGAAATAGAAGAAGAAGAAGATACAGAATCAGATGAATAACAGCAGAAGTCACTCAGAGCTGAACACTTATAACTCAGTGTATATACAATCTTTTCTGCAGAGAAGAGAGAGAAAGTGCTGAAAGAAGCTTAAGAGTGAGAGAGAGTAGTCTCAGCAGTGTTATTATCTTCAATTAAAATAATCTCTGACACTGAAGTAACTAAGAACTATTATTAGTATATAAAACTATAAAAGCAGAGAATAATAATTACTAAATAAACATCTACTAGTCTTAGAATTGTATGTGTAATTACAACACACATGAGACTTCTCAGAAAGAGAGAGAGAAACACAGAGAAATACAGAAAGCAGAATACAGTATATAAACAGCTTATTTTCATGATAATATCTCAGATAAGATATACAAGTCTCATATCTGTAAGTGTAAAAGTGTACAATATCTGCATTTTTATTTCTGAAAATATAAATATTCTTCACTTGTATTATGAAGTCAGATAATAAATATCAGAGAATAGACTAATATAGATCTATCATTTTAAAGAAATTCATCAGAGTGAATATATCTGTAATATTAAACTTTACAGTTATAAATAGTTTCTTAATATCTATGAATACTATGACTTTATATATAATAAAACTTATAATAATTTCTTCTAAGAATAGAAAAATCAGTGTTAGAAAGAAAAGATGAAAAAGAAAAAGACTTATAATCTTAATACTGTTAAAAGAGAGAGTGATTCTCTGATATAAATAAATAATTATCTTATTATAAATATTTAAAATAAATGTAATAATTAATATCTGTGACTGAGCTTTAAATAGTTATATTATACACTGTCTTTATATAATAAATCATTCTAGAGATCAGTAAGAAGAGTGAGAGTATATACACTGAGAAATATAATTCATCAAGTCTATGCAACATCTTCTTAAAACAGAAGGAGCTAGTAATAAAGACAGTGATGAAAGCAGAAGTAGTAGAAGTAGAGATTATAAAAACAGAGATAATGAGAGTGAGAGAACCAGACACAGAAACAAGTGTAGAAGATTGAGAAGAAGTGATAGAGAAAGAAATAGAGAAGAGAGTAGCAGAGAAAGAAATAGTAGAAGAGATAGAGAGAGATATAAGAGACTTAGTTATATATAACACAGATAATTTCTTTATTATCATATTCTTCAAGTTCTCAATCAATGATTTAATATTGAGATGTTTACTATTATCTACAGATGCAGATCTGTCAATGTATGAAGATTCTATATAAATTAAAATAAATCAGTATCTGTGTTAATATAAAACACAATCAGATACCTGCTGAGAAAAGAAGATCAAGAGTGTATAAGAAGATGAAGAAAATATGTTATTTATAATAGTATATTCTGATAATTATTAGAAGATAAACAAGTTCTGATTACATTTTATAATATATTACACTTACTGCTAATGAACTGTCTGATATGAGTACTACAATAATACTTGTTATGAGAATAAGAGACTATTATTAGAAACATATATAATATAATAGATAAACAGATAGAAAGTGTTAAATAGAAGAAGAAGTAGAAATCTTGAATAAGATGATAGTATTTAATAATGATGATGATGAAGAAGATAATTGAAGAATGAAAAAAGTTAGTGAATAAGTAATGTAATATAGTTAAAGTTTCTTTATAAGAGTGTATACAGAACACTAGCTAAATCAGAGATAGATTATATAATTATAAACACTAGTGACATGCTAATCTATATGAAGCTAGAATGTATATTATAATCATGTAAGTATGACTGAATCTGATGAGAGAAAATGTGATTCAGAAGAATATACAACTATCAGATAATAACACAGCTGCTTCTGAACATACTTCTGAACATACTTATAAATGTAAAGAGACTCTAACAGTCACTAATTAATTTAGATAATGTATATAAGAAGCTGATGTATGTCTGTAATTATATACTGACTTAAGTAATCTTTGAATTACAAATCAGAGCTTTTGATAAAAATCTATATAGTGTAATAATCAGTAATTAAGAATCAGAGCTTTTAACAGAAATCTATAAAATGTAATAAAATAATCTATTAATCAGATATAGTCTGCTACAAGTAGTCATTTATTATAGTTACAGTTAAAAAATTATTATTATTTTAAGTATTAGTAATAATATAGCTATTATAAGAAAATTCTTTCATTTCAGAATAAATATAAATAAAATTTAGATTATAATTACAAGCTATCAGAATATTCTGTAATATTTATTCTTTTTAATTTCACTATAATAACTACTCTCTTACTGAAACTGTAATTAATAAATAAGTATTATTTAGAGCTTTAATACAATCTTTGAAAAATAATCACTGTTTAAGATTATTATATAGAGCTTCTCTACTATATTTTATTTAATAGATAGATAGATAAATAGTATAGTTATATAGTTTATATAATATTTTAAAAACTTCATGAAATATTTTATATATAAAATAGTAAGTATTATATATATCTTCTATAAGTAATCTATACTTACTTTAATATTATACTTATGAAATGATGAAATATTTCTGCAGTATTTCTATATATTAGTCTCTAAGTTATTATATATAAAAAGATTAATAGCTTCTACTTAATTTGAATAATAAGTGAATTTATCAGTTCTTTTATACTTGTATAGTTCTGTAGCTAATTAATAAGCTTTAAGAAGATGTCAGATTTCATCTATATTATATTTTTAAGTTATTATTTATAAGAATTGAGAAGATTAGTAATAAGATTTATTTTATAAAAAGAGTCTGTATATATAAATCAGTAGACTGACTGCTGAGATTATAAATTTCACATTTAATCTCATTTGATCTGATCTCATACATTTCTTGACATGAATCTCACTGAGACTAGCTATTAAAAAAACATGCAAAGTGACTATATATCAGATCTTAAAATGAAATCATGACTTGAAAAAAATGAGAAAGTGATCTCATTTAATCTCATTTAGTCTCATTCTTGACATAAAGTTACTATTTTTAGACATTTTAAGGTTTTTTTTAGACTATTTTTAATTTTTTAAAAAGTAACACTTTTTGATAACACTCAAATAAGATTTAAAGTCATTTAAAGCAATAAAAATAATTTAAATTGAGAAGTGAAAATTATGATCTCATTTGAAAAATGTAACAAGAGTAGACAGTAAGTCTCACTGAGACAGTATGAGACTACTATCTAATGTTAAAACTGTGTAATGAAATCAGTTGAATTGATAATGAGACTATCAAAAAATCTGATTCTGATCTCAGACACGGTCACACGGTCAGTCTATAAATCAGATCTTAAAAGATATTAAAAGCATGTTTATTCTGAGAAACAGAATACATAGTAATTTAAGTGACTAATTAATAGTATTAATATAGCAGTATTTCTCTTAATTATTCATTCTTATATTCATCATTGAAGTTCTTCATGATGTCAATTATCATATCTCTGACAGTTTTCAACAAGAAGATATATATATATATATATATAATGATAAGAAGGAATCCGGCCTGCCTCACTTATCAGAGATAAAACCATGTCTGCAAAACACCTGAGTGCTGGCAGACAGTGACAGCTTTACACAATCTTACATCATACTCACCTTGCCTATTTGAGTTACAACTATTCACTATTTGATCTAATTACACTATTGAACTCTAATCACAGGTAAGTGGAGATTATAATGATGGCAGACTGAATGCAAGGCCTTTTTCAGGTAGATAATTTCAATACCGCGGGTAACTAGGGTCTGTTAAGTGGACCTTTTTAACAGAGGTTAACAGAGGACCGTGCAACCGAACACGCCCTTAGTAGGTGGTTCGTATGAACAAGTGAATAGATTACATAAATTACACTAAAACATCCCACCACACGCTAAAAAATACGCTAATTGTCGCCTCGTTCCCAGGATACATGTGATTTATCGTGATGTTGATTCAAATGGAGTCGTTTATTCCAAACCACAGTATTCCATTACTATTCAATTGACAGCTTACGTTCATCGTATCGTATCCAGTTGACCTCCGTTCGAAAGCCCCGAGCGCGCACCTCCTGCCATCCCCGCGCGAACGCGCCTATCTCAACATGTCTATCCCTCCAGAAGCTCTCCAAAAGGTGAGCCCATACCCCCTCGTCTTCAGTCCTCGCAGTTCCGCATATTTATAGAAGAATTATTACCACTCTAACATTCTATGCGCTTCCTGAAAACCATATAGCTCGTGCAAGAAATTGAATCGCGGGCCATCGCCGCACAGCAACAGATCAACATCGTCAAATCACAAATTACGGGGAAACAGCGTGAATTGCGCTTGTTAGAACTCACATCGAGCGAAATTAGCCAATTACCCAAGGAGACAAATATATATGAAGGGGTTGGGAAAATGTATGGCGTGCTCTTGGCTTGAGTGCTTTGTCCCCTGCTATGCAGTCTCTTAGCAGACTTGATGTAAGAAAGCAATCATGACTTACAAGATCTTTCTTTCTTTCCCTTGGGACATTTTCTAGGTTTGTCGCAAACCCCATTACGAACGTGAACAAACGGTTATCGACGGAGAAAGGCGACCTGAAAACCGATATATCCAATCTCGAAAAGAAACTGCATTACCTGGAAACAACGCATAAAAATAGCATGCAACATATGGACCAGATATTCAAGACTGGCGGCAAGGCATGATTATGATGATTGACGAAGATGATGTGAAAAATGGAATTTAAGATCTGAGAAATATACCGTGCTTGTTAAATTTATATGCCCGGGAAATTTTCCCAGTTGGGGAATGAAGTTCGCCGTGTTGGATGGGATGCAGCCGGGCGTTTAATAATGCCATTTAGAATCGCTACCCAGTTCAGATGAGCGCCGATGCGAAGGGTCTTGTCGCTGTCTTGCATAACCCCCGAGCAAGGCAAGCGTGGATGCGGAGAAACGCCCAGCGCAGATCGACCGGATGGATGTATGCACTGTTGTTCTTCTGGCCAGCTCGAGACTCTGAGTTGCCCTGTTGGTTCAAACCGTTGTGGCGTTACGATCAGAAACCCATGCGGCTTGCGGTATGGAGGTTCTACGTACAGATATGTTATGGAGAAGATCACCAAGCTTAATTACAATTGGAGCTGCCCGCAGGCAGATGTCTACCTTACGTGTTTGATATGATCTTTATATCATTAAAATGCTATTGTTATAACAACCACATTTGCTATCTCTCTAACCAGATCGGGAGATATAGCTTGATACATTGCAAATATTTCCCCTCCCCCACCTCTCCTCCTAAAATCTCCTCAATATGAAGTCAAATCTGGTTCATTGATCCAACCTGTCTAATTACCAGAAAGGGTCAGATAGATACTTACACCAGGGGATGTCATCACATTGTTGGGCCGGGTGTTTACGCAGACCTGGTTGTTGTACCAGTGTCAAACACAGCATGTATGCGCGGCTGTAACGTTCTACAGGCATTTTTCCTTTTTCTTTTCTTTGTTGCCACATCCGCATCATCAGCATTACTTATTTCAGTATTTGCATGCATTTTTATGCCATGTCAGGCACTTTGTCTCAGGGAGGCTCCCGCAATAGCCATGCTGAAGTATAGTCAGGGCCTGAGCTGGACAAATCGTAAGGCCGCGCAGGGTGTAGGTACTAGGTACTATCAATGTTGTATCTCGCAATCTCTTCGGGCAACATATGTATAATACACAGGCTCTAAAGATAAAAGAAGTGGAAGTTTGGGCTGTAGATTTCGTCAGCATACCCTTAAACGTCTCCAAGGCTCTCGCTGAATGGACAGGGACTTCCGTATTAGAGCATATCATAGTGGTGATGTATATTCTTAGGAATCTAGGAATCATGTTAATGATACGAATTTAAGAAAAAAAAAAAAAAGAAGAGAATGCGTAATTAAGCTTTGCCTCTCATAGGCAACAGGCAGGCAACTAAATGAGTAATTGACAAAGACACGACGATATGAACTGCCCAGACACTTCATCGAACATAACTTGGAAAGCAGTCATCTGCATATCTGCCCAACTGGGATGTCGTGAGCTAGACTGGTGTTGACTACGTTAACAGCCCAGTTACCAATGTCCACTGGCGAGGGTGCAGTTACAGCGTAAGGAAGGGTCTTCAAATCAATCTGTTTAGTTAAATGAGGGCGGGCTGTATTTGTTGTTAACTAACAGACCGAAACCCTGGACACAATGCAAAGAGGGTAAATGGAGAGACCCAATTGAAGAATGATGAATATGCGGAATGCAAACTCAACGGCGGTAACTAACCACAACAAAAACCTGTCGCCATCTTCAGAATTCCAAGCAACCATCTATAGGTAACATTTGCATGATTCCCGACCCGCTTTCTTGCCATGAAAATGCCCAAAACGCCCACGGCCAGCAGGGCAAGTCTGCACAGAAAGAGCCCGCCATCTACTGGCTGCCTGAGCTCCATTTTATTTAACCTTGATTGGCAATTAATGAGGGCGGATTCCTGCGCAGAGTCAGCCTTGCCAGGGTTTTTAACATTTGTTTGTGGGGGGAATGGCTTGCCCTCTCCTCTCCATGCGACACAGGACACCAGATCTCAAGCAAGATACATACATGAACAAGATGATATGAAGTTTTTTTTTGTCATTCGTGGCTCTTCCCACCACCACCACCACCAGGCAGCCTCAACCGCCCAGTTGGTGCCTGGAAGATTCAGGCAAACTCGCCCAATCTGGTGGATGCATTTGGGCGGCGGGGACAGACTGGAGGAGCTCTGATTTGCGCCATCCCGTTTAACATTTTCACGGCCAATTATAACGCTCGGGCAAACTGATTTGGCAACGTTGAGGCTGAGAAGACAAGTCAACCGCTCCACCAAGGATCAAGTTGACGGCGTTATTTTTCCTTTCTGGGCTTCTTCTGGCCCCCAAAATCTGCGGGCGGACCCCGCTAAGCCCTAATCCTTGGACAGTGCCGCTCTTCAAGCAGGGCCCGAAGTGCACAAGCAACTTCTGTCCAAAGATGGAGCGAACGTGATACCCTCGAAAGCCTACCGGTTCTGTTCAGCAAATCAGCTGCTGAATTGGCCTGGCTGCGAAGAAAAATGGCCAAATCCTCCCTCACCGACACGAATTAATAATCCTCCTCGCTATTCTATCTACAAGATTTCTTTCAACCATTCTTCTGCCCGTAGTTGGGCTTCTGGAATTGTGTGACCTATTTGAAGGCACACATTTAATTTAACTACTATATACCCGATCGCTGGCTCTTTAACGGTCACTGTCACGAATCACAAACCGCCGTTCATTTGTCGAGCTTCCGTTTTGACACACGCATCCCAACCCCTCAGCAAACTTCTCAGGTTCATTCATCCCTCTAAGCTCCATAAAAGCTAGCATTCTCCCAAGCGACTGACTGAGATAAAATAAGCGCCTGCTCGCCTGCTCCGACTCCAGTTTCTCTCCATCAAGTTCTCTGTCCAACGGCCATCCTGTCTATGCCCCCTTACGAAGAGGGCCATTACCCCACTTTCCAACAGGAGAGTTTAGTTTTCCTCCACGTTTTTGCTCATCCAAGAAGACCCAAACCAGCTTTGAGCTTTATCCCGGCTACCGTTTAACCTTTCCACCTGGAGTTGAGCCTGCTTGTCAATATTTACATTTTTGACCCTATACTGAACCTTGGAGGAAGAGAAGTAGCTACAGAGAGGAGTAGTCACTTGACCTTCTATCAGAGGATTGCACCCCAGACCAAGCGGGGACTTCCAAATATGGCACCGCCTCATATTATCTTCGGTGGTGGTGGCTACTCTTCCTCGGACGAGGACTCATTTGTGATTCGAGCACGCCCCAGAGTTCGCCAGCATTCTCGTCCGCGAGAAGTTAGAGTAGATAACTTGGAGGTTCCCAGACGTGGACGTACTCGTGCTTCGTCAGTAGGCCCCCAGGGTAGAGATGGCAACATTTTCATCGTTAACGAAGCTCGCTCCCCGAGTCGCGAACGCTCCCACTCTCACGTTCGTGCGAGGCCAAGACTATACGCCGAAGATGGTGCCCTGGTAGACTTGGACGAACAGATGGAGCAACTGCGACGCCACCGGCGGCCCCGCTCCCGTTCTGCCCATTCCCCGCACCTGGATATCGAAGAGCACGTCCGGCTGGAGAGGCTAAAAATCTTGGAAAGACGTGAAGAAGCCTTGCTGGAAGAGCGCAATAGAAAATTAGACGAACAAATCCAAGATTTACAGAAGGAGCGAGAAAAACGAATTCGCGAGAGAGAGCGGGAATTGGAGCGCGAAAGGGAGCGCGAAAGAGAACGCGACAGGGACCGTAATAGAGAACGCGACAGAGACCGTGACAGGGATCGTGACAGAGACCGTGATAGAGACCGTGATAGAGACCGTGGCAGGGATCGGTCAAGTCGCGACAAGGACCGTAGCTTGTCTCGCCGGGATATCGAATACGAATTACAAATAGAAAAACTACTGCAGATGCAGCATGACTTGGAAGCCCAGAGATACATCGACGATCAAGTCCTTGTGAGACGCGCACAGGCTAAGGAAGAGGAAGAAGCAGAAAAAGAGCAAGAACAACGAATCCGTGAGAAGATAGAGGCTGAGCGAGCCAAGCAGGAAGCCGAGGAGGCCGAGCGGAGAGCGTACGAAGCTAAACTAAAAAGGCAAGCAATCGATGAATACAACAGAGTGGAAGCAGAAAAGAAGCAGAGGGAAAAGAAGGAGAAAGAAAAGGCAGACAAGGAGTTTGAAGATCGTGCTAGGGCGACGCTCGCAAAATCCGGTTATACTGATGAGCAAATCACTGCAATACTCAAGGGAGAGAAGGAGAAACCGAAAGCTATTGCTCAAGCACCTGTAAAGCCAACTTTTATCAAGGTACGTTATCCCTTCGCTCCCATTTCTTCTACTCGTTTTATATTTCTCCAAGGGTATTTCTGCTCACAATTTTCTTCAGGTCTCCAGCCAACACATATCACCCGATACACTAGATGCTTATCACATACCATGGGAATGGGATGACGTGAGTATTCCCATCTATTGATTAAATTGATCTTCTAACTATCCGATTCCCACTTGTCAAATTTATTCACTCTGCCTCAAAAGGGAAATTATCTTACATTTTGTTCCCTGCATAAATAAATGGCTAGCGGCTAACATTTCTCTTTTCAAAACAACCACAGCGTGACAGGGAATTCATTCTTATCAAACGCTGGATTACAGACGATGAGCAGGAAGAACTCTTCGAACACACTAAAATGCTACGACAAGGGCAAAGACTTCTGATTGCCCCTGCTCCTTCCCCACAGCCACCAGTTGGTGTCAGAGTTCGAGATCGTGATGAGATGTTTTTGGTTCGAACGAGGAAGAAGTCGCCCCGGCGACAGAGTGGTTGGGGATTGTGGTAAAAAAATCTTCTCCATCTGATTTCTTCTGTCATGCGGTCTCAAGTAGTTTCTCATGTCTATTTAACTTGATGTCTATCTGCGCTTTCATGTTTACAGGCCTAGCAGACGTGTGTATCTTGATTCCTATTATCTCCCGTCCCCCAATAGCGCCCCCGACCCTCAAACCTTTTGCCACCCTGCTGGTCTCCAACCTCTTCCTTTCTTGCTTTGATTTGCTATGGTGTTTTGATGCTTAGTGTCTAATTTCTTTGATAAATTCTTTGTCATTTACCCGCACACGTAGAGTGTACTCTCTACTTTTGTTTGTTCTCTTTTCTTTCTGATTTCAGTTGCAATTTTGTTATTTCGCTCTTAAATACCTCTACAGATGTGTAACGAAGAAATGCCTTTTTTCCCTAGAATTTATCAAGCGGCGCAGCATGGTGTCACGAGGCCCTGAGTTGTAAAATGTAAACCAGTTTTATCTTGTCAACCCCAACCCCTTGGTGCATTCCCCGCACTTATTTGTCTCTGCAGCGGCCAGCTAACGGACAAATAATTACTTCCGTTTCCTTCACTCTTCCGGAAAGTGCTACATTCAGAACTCATTAAACCTTAGAGAGCAGGAAATGCATTAGCAATTAGATCTTCCTCAATCCCTAATATCTAAATATTTTTTTTTGAATGCTATAGATCTGTAAAGAACCAAGATACCTGAAAAGCCAAGCGGAGTGATACATTCGAATTCGCATTCCTCACAATGCCGCCCCCGCTTACCATCGTATTTAACTTCGTCTGTCTGGCAACCATTCAACTTGCAAGTTCATGCTTCTATTGCTACTCCGCCCTTTGATCAACCTTGGGGTGAGATATTTATAGTTCCACTAGGGCCACGTTAAATCCCGTGATCCTGAGAAACAACCTTCCTTGGAAGCACACCAACATCAACCTCACCTTTTCTACCGATGGACTAACAATTACCACTCACTTTTCTCTCAGACTTCCACACCGGCCATACCAAGGAATGCCATTTGCCAATGGCCGGACTGGGTTTCCCCTGTACTGTATACCCTGAGAAGCACTCTTCGTACACGCCCCCAACTTCAACATGAGCAACTTCTCCGTCCACAAAGAGCCTAACGAGCGGCCAAAGACTTTGGTTGCATTATCCTTGAATTTGTTTACCTAGATTTGCTTGAAACTACGTTTCAAATGTATATTTTGGCCCCATTTGACTGTTACTTGCTGACAGTCGTTATGGTTGGACTAGTCTGCTGGAGCGGTGATTTTCTTTCGTTCTTTTCTTTCTATCTTTTGTGGTAGCAAGGCTATCAGGATGCCCTGCACGGCTTCAGTTATCCAACCCTCCGATATCTACCCATGATGCAGATCAGCACTATGTTTCAAAGAGAGACATCACAGGCTAATGCGTAGCTCAAACGGAAGAATGCAAATCCCTTCCTCAGTTGGTTTCCTCTGAGGGCTAATTGCGACCCTTTTTTCGGATGCCCACGATATTACTCGCTTTGTCGGGAATTCCCGAGTACCCTATGCCATGATGCGCGTGTTGTATCGTGGGCCAGGTTCTGATCGCCGCTCTGGCTGTCCCTAGATGAATCTGTGCCGCTTTCGGTGCGGCGCCTGCGCATCATCGGGTATGTCAGCATGCCTCTTCTTCACGTCTTGAAACATGATTGCCTTGGCTTCAATTTGGCCGAATCGTAATGTCTAGGGGAAAGCACTCCATGTTGGCGTTTCATATGTCCCTGAATGGCTCATTTCCTCCAGAGATTTGCTCCATTCCAGCACTACATACTGTTATGAAGATGCTGAAAATGCATACCAAATAGCACTGGTACGCTCAACACGTCAATGAAGAAAGCTATTAACCGGCAAAAACATAATCACGCGCTCCATCCAGAACTATGATTTGTCTATGAACTATCCATCAGGGCCAACATTGAATGCTTCTCTTACACGACACAATATCCCTGTAGATGCTGGCAACTACCGTTTGACCACCATCAAGTGGGAAGCATAATTTATTAACTAAACAACATGTACGCAGATTCAAACATCGCATTCCAGGCAGATGGGTATTGACTGATTGGAATGGAAATCACATATTACTACAAGTCGGAGCCGCAAACGTCACCCAGAGATCCAAATAAATCTCACTCACATTCTATTAGCTCAAGCCCCATCACAGGGTCTACAACGCGATAGCTTCAAGGAAATAAAGTCTCCATTGGCCCCCCAGGGGCTAGGCCAATGCTGGCCAATGCTCACCGTTCCTTGCGGCAGGCCTTGTAGAGAATCCTTTGCTACCCATATGCTAAGCGGTACTAACTGTCTTGAAGCAATCCCACATCTTGAAAAAAAAATAAAAAAATAATGCCGCTTCGGGACATTTATCATAAGCTAAGTTCCCTCTATTCACTATCTGAAATCACCTATTAGAGCAACGGCCCCACTTCGCCTAAACTTCCGACACCCCTTATCTTTCTCTCGCGGATGTCAAACCCCCTGCATAAGCGCTTTTGAAGATGTTGGCACGGAAAAATGCGCTGATGGAACTATAGCTACTACAGGCGGTTAGCGAAAAAATCTCTATTCCCTGTTCGTTTGTCCAACGTTGGTCAAGGTTGTTAGATTCTACTCGACGGTGGAATCGGCGTGGGTGGGACGATTGATGTGCATCGTTTGAATTTACAAGATTGTCACAAGTGTGTCGTTTTCAATTTCAATGTAGATATCGGCTTGCCCCTCCGCTAGTGTTGGCTCTTGGGTTACGTTCGACTTCATTCAAATCAAATATTTCTAGGGCACCCTTGGACATATGCAGATTCCAACTAGAACGCCAAATTCTAGTCTTCCGGACGAATAAAATGTGATGAAATAAATATTATTAACTGACGGAGCACATGAAGGCAGGCGAAATAAACCCTACCCTTTACCTTGACCACTCTCGACAGCTACCCAGAAAGCACTGCCACGCTTGCCGAAAATCTGCGCCCCCGCGATTAACTGACCATGCCATGTCTAGTTCCTTGACCAAATATTTCGCTTCTGAAGGAAACTTGCACTAGAATGCCTTCAAGGATAAACTATTTCAATTTATGCCCATTTATTGTACGCAGTGCTGTGAGGTTCTGATAGTTGATGGTCGTACGTTCCGCACCATCTGTGTCAGAACATCGATGTCAGAACCGGTTGAATCATCAGGCGAAGGGCCGAGCAAGGCTTAAGAAGGGGGGCATCCATGGAAGACTGGGGTTGGGGTCATTGAATCACTCGGACAATCTATTTAGGTAACAAGTTATGCAGACAGCAGCTAATTTGTACATGGGTGTTACAATTTTAGAACACTTAGCCTCCATGATTGCTGGTGTTTCTGGCGGCTTTTGGGGGTAGGCAGGTTGGTTTCAAGAGCAGCTGCAGAAACAGGTAGCGGATGCTGGGCGCTTTTCCGGAGTTCCTGCAAGCAGTTGGGCCCGCTATTGGCCAATGCGTCTGGGGGATTCCTAACTAAAACGGCAGCTACCCTTAACTAAGTTTAGGGGACCTGCAGGCGCCCAACCGCTATCAACCATTCAACCGCTTACCCTACGCAAATGGTTGGATGTCTGCGGCAAACAGCGCCTTGGGTTGCTATAGGATTCTAACCATTACGTTCCGAACTACTACAGCCACTAGATGGAACTACCAAGCGACGACCAGGATGACAGCCACCCTTACACCCACTTTTCTCTTCTTGAGGGGCAGCATTAGTTCTATGAGTGGAGCTGTGCGGTGGAAATGTACTACAAATGCCGCGGGGAAACCACCCTGATGTCTTTTATTTCAGATCCAAAATCAAAACACTCAGTTGGATTTGCTCCTTTGGAGGTCAATGCTCATTCAACCTTCCAACATGAACCCATCACCAATTCACCGAAATAGAGTTGGCAAGAAGAGGACGTCTTGCGACAGATGCCATACTTTAAAAAGCAAGTGCACAAGAACACCAGGCTCAGAACGCTGCAATCGATGCGAGCGCATTGGGATACGTTGTGTATTCAGTGCGACAATGAAGTTGGGAAGACCAAAATCACTTCAAGTTTTCCAACCACCTCCTAATCAATTCGACAAAGCTATAGAACAACAGAGCTTGACTCCCCGGGATATCCACCATGCAGAAGTATGTATGTGCAGAGAGCCTCATGCAGCGTGCGCGTCTTCGTCAGGTAAATAGCACCCTTCATTCATTTCATTCCTTGATTGCGTGGAACTCGAGTAGCTGACTCTATCCAGGAATCAGCACAGCACCCCTAAGCGCTCCCACAGCTATGCGAGAACAATGGCCCGGTATGTGGATCATACGTTCATGGAGAAAGATAGGGTCGAGTCATGAACTAACAACAGAGCAGGGCATAACATGACACCTCCTGGGAGTCCGTCGCTGCCGTTGCATATTGCGTCACAACTCCATGGGGGAGATTCTGCAATTTACGAACTGCAAGCGCCCTTCAATTACGACGAACCGAGTGTATCCATTGCGCCTGCTGTGGAAACCACCTTACATCCAGCAGAAATCGATTTCGCATGGCTTTTAGATTCCTCGGGACCAAAGGCTCTTACAGGGCAAATTCCCCAAGACGCCAGTCATATGGGTTTCGACAGTACATCTTTGTCTTCCTCCCCCGCTCCGAATTCGGCACCTGGTTTCTCGGAGGCTTTCACTTCACCTAGTGATTGCAGCTATACGGGGGATATGAACTCGCCGATGTACAAGCTTTCAAAGCTTCATCTGGAACTAGATAATCTCCTCAGCTTATCGATCAACTGCGATGGCACGGTACATCCCAATGATCTCATGTCCTCCCCCAGCAGCCCTTTCTCCGCGGCTATCGCCATCCCTACCACCCCAACCACTCCAACCACTGCAATCGACGAGATTTTCCTGTTAAGCGAAACCCTCATCAAAATAGTGCAAGAGTTATACCAAGAGGCGACTACGACAATGTGCCAACCCCTTAGCATCTACCCTTTCACGCCTCAGTCCTCACCTTTGCGGCGGAGAGGCTCGTCCAATTCACAAGATAGCTACAAGAGCGGACGGCAACAAGAGCCTGCAACCATCCTCCTTACACTTACCTGTTACCTTCGCCTGCTGGGCATCTACGAAACACTCGTGGTTCCTCTTTACCAATATTTTCAACAACATCGTCCGCAATTTAAAGCTCACCCAAATTCCTCATTTCCTTTGCCATTGCCTCTACCCATCCCATCTCTCCCAACATTTAAGCTAGGCCGATACGGGCTTACTGCCACATCTAGCATGAACCTAGGGCTCCTTCTCCATCTGCTTTTACGAACCCTCGAGTGCTTACATAGCACTGTTAGCCTATACCTTTCCACAACCTCCCCCAGTCCCCACAGTCGCTGGGCATATGACGGGAATGCCCCTCCTTCCTCTACCAAATCGCCAACCTCAGCGTCAGATTGTGCGGAGTCTGGATTCATATCACCAATGAGAGACAATGGACAGCACGATGACTTTAGTGCGTCACTAGGCATACGCGACCATGTAACGCTACTTACTGAGTCTGCGTTAAGCGAGGCGGGTAGACGTGAGAAATATTTGACAGGCCTTTTGCATTCAGTGATGGAAACTTTGCCGGCTATAAAATAGTTGTTTCCTTAATTTTACACATTTTTAATTTCGTTGCACATTGTTATAGGTATGGTTAGTATTACTGAGTTTAGAAGCGTACTAATTGTTAATATTTTAATTCGTCCTATTCTGATTTTACATGGGGTAGTTAATTGTTATGTTTCCATGAATCTTCTTTGTGCCGATCAGGGAGGGATTCTATGTGGGACGCAATCACTTCTGATAACACTTTGTTCATTTTGCTTGGGCCTGTGTATACATGGCGAGGGATCTTAATCATAATAATATTAATTTACATCATTTCAAAACCGCCAGCTTGAATGCATAATCCGTGCCTTTTTCCCAACCATATGATACAGTGAATTTGTAGAACATCGCGAGAATAACCGCCCAAAAGACCTTCCTTTTTCCCAAAACCTTGCTTTCAAAAGGTAGTACGGGATCATAAGGGTATATGCCAAAAAAATGCTCGATGCACAGGAAACGCAATATATTCAAACGAATTATATTACCAGTAAATGGCGTGAAATCGCTGATGTTGTAGAACGAGAAGCAATAAATAGGCCGATCATGACGCTAATTGCTCGACGTTATCTGGATCCGGCCACCTCTTCTCTGCTTTTAGAATCAGTTCTTCATACACAGTCCATGCAAGTGCGGAACTGACTGCTTTGCGGCCCATGCGCAAACCCAACCCTCCGAACAGGCTCCGCACCCCGTCCTCACGGAGCATTAGCCGCACGGCATGTACCATATTGCGATACTTGTTTGGCATAAGCTGCAATCGTGTCTTTACCACGTCGAACGGGTTGGTGATAGCTGTCGCCAAGCTGGCAGCCAGTGCACTGGAGACAAAATTCACCGATATAGATGAGGGAACAGGCTGCGATTTGGAGATATCCTTGCCAGTCGGCTCTCCAGAGGTGGACGGGGTGGTTGTCGTCGACGCACCAAAGCCAAGGGAATCAAGAGTCTTCTTCAATTGCTCATAAAACACAACGTACAGACCGGCATACGGCGCATCGCGGATAGCGGTCGCGCCAAAGCCGTAAAATAAACCCCGGAACCCCTCTGAACGCACAATATCCCGCCCGGCTCCCCAAACGCTGCGATAGGCGTAATAGTCCGACTCATAGCGTACTTTTATGACGGTGACAGGCATCATGACGAACCCTGCCGCCGTTCTCGCAATGGCCCCGGTGACGAGGTTTGCTGTGTGGGAGAGCTTCGGAAGCGCGGATGTGCGTGTGGACTTGGCATCTCGGTCGCCGTTGAGTAGGACGATTGGCCCCCGGTTTGCTACCCCTTGCCTTAACGCATTTAAGCTAGAAAAGTAAAGAGCGGACCCAAATCCCGTTCGAAGTGCTGAGGGTAGTGTCCCTCGCCAGAGGCCGCGGATTGGTTGGGGCGATGCAAGGATTTTGCGAACGGTGGAGAGGAGGGAAGATGTTTGGCGGGCTTGTTGGATTCTAGTCTTCAGGAGGTCTGCGGGTTGGAGGAGAACGGCAGAAGAGAGCCCCGAGGCCAGGCCAGCAACGAAGTGGAATGTTGGCTTCGAGGCTAAATGGCCGGTCAGCAAGAGTTTCAGATAGGAGGGGCCAGGTTTAATAATTTGGGGGCGCTGCGGAAAGCCATACAAGTCGAAGTCTTTAGCTGGGCACCATTGGTGGAGCCATCAGACATATCTGCTGCACTCTGTGAGCAGAAGGCAAGCCAGATAAGACCAAAAGGAAGTGTCGCTTGGCCACTAGAAGAACCGCCGGTGGTTGATGGAATACTCTTGTGTTATTTTCTACGCCCGGATGCCCATGGTGAAAATAGAAAATAGGAAACCGAAAACTGAGTCAGAGCGTCATATCAGCACGTCATTTGACAAAATACTCTGTCTAGCCGCTTTTCTTGGCTGCTGCGAACTAGGTGAGCTTCTTCTGCCAACTTCCGAGGGCATCGTGTTTGCAGATTTCTGCTTGGTTGCGACAAATTGCGGTGATGATGCCAAAATCGCCGGAGGTGTCCACGTGACGTAGCCGGCTCTTCCAAGGCAGGTGCGGCGGCCTTGGCAGCGGAGGAAACAGTATTAATAATTAATGGATACGAAACAGGTGAGCGAGTCATAACTAGAGGCTGCAATGTCTGGCAACTTGATAGTCAAAAATGATACCAATTCAAGGTCGTCAAGCTCCTTATACAAAAGGAAGAATTATTTTCTCGATGCCAACACGATAATAAAAACTGGCCGTTCGAAAAAGGTCTTCAAAAAATTATCTCCTGCTGAACTTCAGGAATATTTGGGAGTAACTAGCGCCTACAAGGCCTATGGAACATTTCGGGACGGTGCCCACTAATAAGGAGTAGCATCCGCAAGGTGATGGAGCAAATGGGCATGGCGCCCAAGGGAGCTCTTCATCGGGCTACGACGGCACAAATAAAACACTGGATGTTCGCCCGCCTCCTTTGGGGAAACACATCAGCAGCAGTGAACTTGGTAACATTGGAACTGCAATTATGGAAAATCCAAAGGAAGCTCCAGCTGACTGATTGCATATTCATCATAAGAATGAATTGCTTCATCTCTATGTCCCTGCCATGAATAAAATTTATGACTTTCAATAGCCCCTGCAAATCCCCTTCAACTGTTTTCCATCAACTTTTCATCAACCCAGTCTGGCGTGTAAGATTCTTTAAAATCTATAATCCACAGGTTTTTATCCATGTCAATGAGACCATTTTCTGGTTTAACATTTTCTCAGATAATCCCAGCTTTGTGGGATTTGTTCTTGCAGTTAATTTGCCATCATTGGCTGTTATGATTAAATGAATTGCTGGTGTTGTGTAATATTCCTCTAGAGTTATTATCCACAGCTCAGTGAGATGAGGTGCCAGCATATGAAAGTGTGCAAACAAGCCTTTGCCATCCAAAAGCACATCTCTTCCATTGAGTCCAATTGGCCAGGTTTAAACTGGAAGTCATCATTATCCATGGATAAGAGATCCTTTATCAAATCAAAAAATTCCTATTTGATCGCCGGAGGCTCGCCGCTCCTCTATGTTTTGACTAGAGCTAAAATATTGAAGTGTCTATGATAGCATGATAGCACATCACAGTCATTTCAGTTCTATCTTTACCACCACACCAAACGTTGACAATATCATATGATGGATCATGAAGCGGAGTGTCTTCGGAACTTTTATTAGAAGTCATCTTAGCAGGACAGAATTATTTCGGCGGATTTTCACAGGCGAAAAGCTTTGAACATGGTTGGTTGTTATGACCCATCTAGTGCTAGCGTGGCAGCTAGTTTACTACGTTATGTGTGTTGTGTGTGTGTGGGGGGGGTCACGTGGAATAGCGCTTGTGCAGAGTGTAGAACCTCGACCAATCAGTTCTTATTGGTCCGGCCGTTGAGCGCCCAAAGCTTATTCAAGCTTATTTCAACCCAAAAACCAACGACTTTCAAACTAAAAAATGACGACATTTCTCTATCCCTCATGTTTTAAGGAGTTTAGAAGAAACTATGGAAACTTAGTACTGTGCGTTATCCCCTCCAGTTGGAATACATCGAGCGCTAACTGCTAACTATATAAAACAAACTATAGAATCCGATCGATAAGACTTTTCGCACCCGTGAATTAGTATTATCACCTGTTTTGCGAGCCTTGTTGAGCTGGTCCTGTGCTTGGTTGATCTGTCAGTAATGATCCATCTTGCGCTTGCTTATACGCTTGCTTCTACGCTTGCTTGTAGGCTCGCAAGTCTGCTTAGGTCGTTGGACCTTGAATGTCTATCCTTACTCATGGGGTTAATGCTTACTATACAGATCTCTTGTATCCATGGAGGATCAATCATTTTTTGTTCGGGTGTCTCACCCACCAATATCTTTATTCCTCAAAAGAAGCCCAGGTTTTACTCGTGTGCTTTGGTGTGAACCACCCATATTTCGTGGTTCATACCATAGATTTTCTTTTACTTGCTGCCTTTGCGGCCTGGGACAGTATTTGGACAAACAACCTTGATAAGGAAACCCCACCGCCATCATGGGCGGAACGCCCGTGGAGCACGACTTTGGCATTATTTTTCCACTACCAAGGGGCAGAGTTCATGGTTTGCGAAAAGTTATGACTTTTCGGAAACCGTTTTTTCCTCTCCGTTAAGCCCTAACGGGAAATCCGTCGATTCTCGAAAAATGTTTGTTTTGACGTTAACTTCAGCGGAACTGTAAATTAAACCCTTCGTCACCTCACGAAGGCACTGGTTTCGTTGTCGTCAAACTCAAAAAGATGACTTCTCATCAGTATTCTACGTGCTGTAAACCAGAGTCACTCATTGAACTTTGACGTTGAGCATGTTTAACCTTTGGAGCAGGGTATAAAGAGGGTGCTGGCCTCCCATTCCCTCCGTTCTGCAAGCAACTTCCTCTGCTGCAGTAAGTGTTTTCAGCTGTACGTACCTATATGAGCGCAGTCAGAAAGCGACATACAATATACACAACCACCTTGTTCAATATACCTTCACATATCGTTTCTTCTTTATAGCATTTAAATCCGGAAAAAGCCCCTGAGCGTACCTACTACCCGCGGCCACGCATACAAACCATCGCCACTCGCCCTCCAAGAATGGCAGTGTATGGCCCCTGCAGCTTCTAAATATTTGAACGTTTCAGCATTTGCCTGTGATATCTCAATACGTGCGTCGCTAACTAAGCTCTTTAGCGTCCAAGAAAACAAGGCTCAGGCCTGGCAAGAGCAACGTTGTGTCGATAAACGGAGCAAGGTGCAATCTGCCGTGTCCAGGCAAGACGAGAACAGACTCCTGAGCATACCGCCAGAGCTCCTTCTGAAAATTACGAGCAACCTCGGCCCGGCGGACAAAGCCTCACTTGCTCTTACTTGTAAAGGTTCGTTGGTTAATTTTGACGTAAAATAGGCAGGAATAACCTTTTCTGACATCCAACTTTTAGGCGCGTACCAATTCTCCAACCTAAATGATTTTGGGCCTATGGATATGCCTCCAATATCCGAAATCTGGGGCCGGGGATGCCACGAGCCATTCCCGATGGAATACGAACGGTTCAAATTCCTTCAGGGCTTGCAGGGAGATTCGCGCAAGGACATTGCCTGTATCTGGTGCCTCAAACTGCACCCAAAGAATCAAAACTGCACTCTTGGATGTGCTCCCAGCTTTTCCTCGGAAAGGCGGATCAAATTAGACGAAACCACCTGCGAATGGCGGCTCACGCTCGGCGGCAGGAGCACCGGCATCTACATATCCAACTTCGAGAACGTCGACGAAGAGTCAAAAGAATTTATCGCCAATAATACTGGCACGGTTGAAGAACGCTTAGACGGACGTTATATTTTTACTATTCTACAGCCTTACAGGGAAGTGGAACTTCCTAAAGGATACGAAACATCAGGAGAGAAATTCATTACCATCCGCGTCGACTACGACAAAGTCTTCGACCGCGACGCTTTCTTTGGTCCCCAGCTCAAAAACGCCTCCGTCAAAGTATGCAACCACATGAACTTTCCCGAAACCCCTGAACTCTGGGATATGGTCTACTGCAAAGTCATGAACCATCCGGAAAAGCTTTCCTGCCACAAATGCGCCAACGCTCCACACCACTGCGACAAGTGCGACGCCATCTTCAGCTTTAATGTGCAGCCACTAGACACACTTGGGGAACTGTCTGAACGCTACGTCATTCTCCGGGGACGCGTTCTCCGCCGAATCAGCACGAAGCTAAGGCAGCGTGCGAAAATCAGAGCTATCGATTCCTCAATGCCTGACGAAACGACCGGGCCATTTGCGCTGGACTCTACGTGGGGCACGATGCAACACAAAGTAGCTATACGAGGTGATTTTGGATGGAGGCCTGGTGACTCTCTCGATGATCAAGAGCCAATGTGTTACATTCCCCCCTACCAGAAAAATGGAAAAGACTCTCTCGATTGAAATATTCAAAATTCGAAAAAAAAAGGGGGTTGAAGGTGTCTGGATTATACATGATCATTTTTGGATAGGAGTTGGGGCCGGCCTCCGATTGGGAAGACATTTATTTTTGGATACAAAACCGGTTTATGGGAACTATATTTGCTATACGGAGTTGACTAGATTGGGTTATATACATTCGCCGCACAGATCTCGAGAGAGAGTTTTTCATCTTATATGCTGCGGTCAATTGTTGGATAATTCTCTTTTGTTCTTGCGACTGCGAAGGATTGTTGAAGATTTTTTTTTTTCGCAACGCGCCAAACGTTCTCAGATCGTTTCGAAGTTGGATTCTGGATTCTGGCAGGATGCTCTGGACACTTGTTGTTTGTTTTGTACTGTACATGTGCTTCAGTAAATTCCGTTGCAGTTTGTTAGCTTTTATTGTTTGTCTCCCACAGTTTCAAGTTTCGTTCTGTTCTGCCTCCCACAATTTCAAGCTCCGTTCTGTTCAGCTACATGCAATGTTCCTGCATTTAGGTTTACCTGCAGATGTAATGTTAATGAAGCATTTCCTTATGAACTCCATTGTCCATGTCTCCTGGTAATGTTGAATCGTAGATATCTCACATTCACTCGTAGTGTTTGCGCATCAAATACGGTGCGACCCCAAGGATTTAGAAGGATGAATGTCACGAATATGAAGGCCCCCCTACGTAGAGGCGGATTCAAATATACACAGCAGAAAGTAATAAAAACATGCGGAATTAAACATATAGATTTCATTCCAATTTCATTGCTATCAGGTAAGGATTGCGATACGCCAGTAATGGTTCAGGAGACGAACAACTAAAATCCAAAGCTACTGACAAGCATGTTCCAGAAACTATTCAAAGAGGATTTGGCTTGAGTATGGAAATACATTCTTCAGGGTTAAGGCATGTGGAAATGGACTTTTGTTATGGCGAGGTCAAAACTGACACTCACCGATTTTGTTAAATGTTCATTCTCAATAAACTTTTCCACTCCCTGGTTCAGTAGCTTTATCTGGGTAGTGCATCATGGCCCGAATTCTGTTATATTCACTCTGGGTAATGGGAAGATATTTGGATGGATTACTTGGGCTAGTGCAGCTAGGAAGACATTCTATAACTGACGTTGGGTCCGGGGCGATGAAATACGGGATAGAGTAACGTTCCCTAACCATGCGATTGGGTCCATCAAGCCGATCTGCTAGGGGCGGCATAGTGACACGGTGGGAAGTTGAACGAAGGTTATCTGTGAGCAGATAATGTAAGTTAGAGTCTTCCAGAACAAACTAATTCTGTGTATTTGATATGGAATGCTTGAAAGCCATCTCTTCCAATTCTACGGTTACCATGGCTATTTTTACGCTTTCAGATGGAAGCGGGTTAGAAGGAGGGAGGGGGGGCCGGCGTGCGTGCAAATTCTACAACATATATGTACAACTTACCATTGCTCCATCTTTGGAGGAGATCTCCAACATTCATGACAATGGCGTTTTTAATCGGGGTGGCTGGAATGAACTGGCCTGGCCGCTTGATATCTTCAACTTCTAGACCGCCACACTCATCCTGGAAGAGCATTGTTATAGAGCTCCAATCTGTGTGAGCAGGCATACGAGCACATTGTTCGTTCTCCAACGCCGCGGCCGGTAAGGGAGGATAGTGGAGGAGGCGAAGTTGGTTATTATTACCAGAGTGGAATTTGATAAGATGATTCGCATCTTCAAGACCAATGCCAACGGATATTGCTCTAAGAATATCCTTAGCAACGGCGAAGCATTCCCAGTAGAACTCCATCATAAAGCTTCGGAAGCCGGGAAGTGTCTCTTCGGGAATCCAGACGTTTGGCTGATAGGAATCCTCCTCGCTTCCCATGTCATAGCTTTCCTGCAAAAGTAAACAAGATATGAGTACATTAACTCGTTTATCCTAAGCCCCAGTTGGGCGAATATTTTGATGACAGTATAAATAACAAATCAGACGGCGTATGGCTCAAAATACCTTATAATCGGTAATCTCTCGCAGCTCCTTCACTAACTCTGGCATGGCCTTATCACCCATTGCCTGTGATACTTTTTCGAGACCTGGCCAGGAATATCCCCGATGGATCGAGGAGCCATCTGGATGTGGTGCCTGGAGCTTTTGCTCAGGCGAGAGGTCGAAAAACTTTTTTGACCATGCAAAGGCCTCAGCCAAACGCTCTCTGGGAATGGCATGGTTGATAATATATGCAAAGCCGACATTCTGACATGCCGACACGATCTCTTTGGCGACTTTCATCCTTTTTTCTGGCGGACTGTCTGTTTTCCAATCGGAGAAATCGACGACTGGAATATGGGCAGAAGGCTCTTTGGTCTCGCTACCTTCTCTGGCCTGTTGCTGCTGCTGCATATTTCCTGAATTCATACTTCAGTTTCGCAGACTCAGACTTAATTTTGCAGGTAAAGAGTTATCGTAACAGGCTGATATATTTCCTTTAATGGAGGCCAGGGTCCAACTTTTATTGTTGTCATTAGGATCAGGTGACTGTGATGACACGGCATTCCTTACAGCCCAAGCGGAATTCAAAAACATTCAAATTTCTTGCTAATCCATTTGCTTTCTGGCCTCTTGTATGCTGGCCATTGTTAGGTGGGTAGTTGGATTGTATTCGGAGGATGGCAAAAGAGAAAAAGGGAGCGCTTTACCCCTTACTAAAATTTGGCGCCCCTCCCGCTAACTCTACCAAACAACAGATTTTCCCCCTACTCTGTACATAAATGTATACATACATCCAAATGGTTCTGACGCCCAACCCCTCCGACCACAGTCCAAAGCAGAGTCTAGGTATAACCTGCCGCATTGCAGCTGAATAGGAATAGGACAGTGGTTTCCTTGCAGCAAAATGGCAGTGTATTTAAATGAATACATCACGTAGGTTGGAGCAGGCACGAACTGGCCCGACCTGGCTGTGATGGCTGTGATCTCTGCACACATACACAAAACAGCGGTTAGAAGCCGATAGGGCCTGCCTGATCTCAATGAGAACACTTACTCTCGCATTGACTGTCGCGGATAATGTATTGTTATCTCCTGATACATGCAAAAGTGGCAGGCCTGATGTCAACCTGTCCGACTGTCGTTACCACCGTCAGACGTCTATTCATCCTCCAAAACACAGCCATACTATGTATTTCCCACCCTGCATCCCTTCTGATAATGCATTTCTTTACATCCATAAAGTCCTATGTTGTCTACTCCTCATTTGCCTTTCAGCTTTTCTCATATTCTGCGGGGGCATTGCCATCGCGTAAGTAATATACAACCGTAGGCAAGAAAATGCCTTTACACAGAAGCTCTCCGTCCCACTTTCGAATATATCCGCTGATATGGCTTGAAAAACCTGCAGTCATAACTTGCATCGGCGAAAACGAAACGATTCCTATAAATTATGCGGCTCTGGGGGACAGTTATGCCACAGGAATCGACGCCGGCAAACAACTTCGATCCTCCTGCTGGCGGTTTAAAGACAGCTATCCCATGCAGTTGATCCGTACAGGTCTGCTCGGACAAAACCACTCTTTCCAGTTCCTCGCCTGCTCGGGAGCGGTGTTGGGTATACCGGGCACTTCCTTTAGCAAGCAAAAGTCGATCAGTAGACAGATAAAGGCTCTCAAGCCCACGGATCTGGCCACATTGTCGATTGGTGGCAACGATGTTGGTTTCTTCAATATCCTTAATGCATGTGTCTATCGTTTCTACGGTATCCGGTCGGGAAATTGCAATGAACAACTGACGAAATCGAAGAGGCTTATCTCCAGTGATAAATTTGCAGATGCATATACTAAGACCCTAACCAATATATTAGCCAAGGGTACCGGGCCTCACTTTCGGCTCCTGGCACTTGGATATAGTCCTTTCTTCGACGAAGCCCTCTCCGAAGACTGCACTAAAAGGTCTTTCGGATACTGGAGGATGTGGCGCCCAAAGCTTACGGTGAAGTTACGTCGGCAACTAAACGAAATCCCCCTCTACCTGAACAACAGGATTGTCCAGCTTATCAAGGTCATGGGTGATGAGAGGATCGTTTGGGTTGACTGGGCTCCCAAATTCAAGGATCATCTCTTTTGTCAGCCGGGCAAAAAAAGGCCTAGTGACGGCGACAATACGTGGTTCTTCGATATTGATTCCCGCTCAAAGAATTTGTCTGTCGACGACGTCGACGTCGACGCTTGCGCGCAACATTCGCTAGATTCGGGGGATTGGGGTCACCGAGCCGCTTGCGGGATTGTTATGGTTCGTGAGCAATATTGGAAATATCCACAAATCCTACGTCGGGGATCAGACAATGAGGAAGATGAGCACAAGGATGAGGAGGACGACAAATTCTCTGTCGATTACTTTCCCAATAAGCGTGGTTTGGCGCGTGTCTTTCATCCTAAGCCGCAGGGCTATATGGCTATTGCAGAAGTAATTCAGAGTCACTGGCCGGGTATGCCTTGTGAGCGAAATGTAGCAGAACAACGCGACAGTAACTAGAAGGGATCCGCGAATCCAAGTATAGAAAGAAAGCAATTCAAACGCAGTGCAGCCACCATACCCCATGACACCTTGCATAAAGGATACATTCCTCTTCTACAAAACTTCTAATCTGAAGTTGATAAGCATGCATTATCGTTGGATTAGTTAGGGTGGAGTGTATTTCTGCATTGTATTGGAACTTCCAAATTCACCTCCTCCCACCCACCCTTTCATCCGCTAGGATATAACCCACTGTGAACCTATGTTGAAGGAGCCTTAAATATACCCATCCTTCTGTTACTGCAATTGAAAACAACGCAAATTTACACCTCCTATCCCATCTACCTATCCTGGTGAGGAGCCTAAAATTAGAGAGAAATGATATCTGATATACCAGTCAGTCCCGTCGTTTTGTTTCCATGTTCGGTGTCGTTAAGAAAAGTTCAAACGTGCATACATACATACATAATCGCATCCTCATATCCCCTCCTCCCCTCCATCAAACAACACATTCCGTTCGGGGGATGTATATTGTATATCACTAGACATAGTATCAAATAGGAACGGGGCTGCGATAGTGGTTTGTGGTACGGTAACAGAATACGGCAGGGGGAAACGAAACCTTCGTCATCCCTCCTCCATTCAGGAAAAAAAAAAAAAAAAAAACAGAAAAAAACTCGCCATCCTCAAGAAATCAGAAAGAAATATAGCTACTATGCAGTAGGTAGATTTGGTGAATTTACTCTCTCTCAAAGCCGCCGCTGTTCTCGTAGAAATGAAGCTTCCATGTCTACCTTTTATTGTATGCACCTGAGGTTTGTTTTGGATATATGCATACGTACTGATCGCCGTATACGTCGTGGTGATTGTTGGTGGTCGTTGGTCCCGATGTGCCGAGCCGCTGATAGGTCCATGCTGTGGCCGCGGTTAGAAGCGGGATTCAAGGGCCAGCCAACCCAAGACTAATGCAGCCTGGTAGGTAGCATGTTCTCTGTACTCTTCTATAGATTTACGGCAGAGCGGGCTTCCATGTAGCTGCCCTCGAGAATCAAGGCATACATGCGGGGAGAAAGGAGAAAGGATTGAAAACGATTGTCTAAAATGAAGCGAAACAGTTGGCTTCTTTTTACTCTATTTATTATAGCTTTGAAATATCGAACATGTATAAAATACATTAAAAAGCAAAAGTCAGATAATGTAACAAATATTTAGTAAGGACAGGTTTACAACGAACAAGTAATAATAAAAAGGACTTAGGGAACTGAACAAAACAAGGGGCCACGAGTCAATCCCACCATTATTTCTCAAAAAAAGAAAGGTTCGAGAAAACGGCGAGGAGACAGTCAGAACCGGCCAATTAGGAAGTAGAATACGTTATGCATACAAATAGCAAAACGAAAAAGTAACAAGGAGCTGCTCAAACAAGAATTGTAATAGTACGGACGACAAAACGAACTCGACACCCTAGTCAGCGGATGCCAAGGGCAGGGCATTGACGAGAAAGAAACAGATTCCGAAAAGAATTGTAAAGAGTTGAAAAGTCGAGACCCGAGACGAAAGAATAAAGAATGAAGCAGAGGGGATCAAGACGAAAGTATGGAAGCGTTGGTCAGAGCTGACTTTGACAAAAAGGTATCATGAGAGAGAAGGAGTGTCAGTCAAGACCTCGTGGTTCACTCCAGTTACCAATTCGGCAAGTCGAAACTCAATTATGGCTTGTTACTCTCAACCTCCCATCATCGCATATTCCATTGAAAAACAGCAAACGACAACATTAGACAATAGCGGGCGAAAAGAGATCAGAATTTCAAACAATCGAAGCAACAAACATCAAACACATAAACTTTTGTTGGGAACATCATAATATCCAGAGACGAGATGTCTTGCTTACTCTCTGGCTTCGGCGATAGACTTCCAATAAGCCTCCCGCTTACGAGACTCGGCCAGAGACGCTTCCAGCTCTGCAATTTTCTGTTCCATTTGCATCTGCAATTCGAGCTTGCGAGCGCGAGACTTCCGTGCAGCCTCTGTATTGCGTGCCCGCTTAGCAGCAGTCGCATCAGTTGGGTCATATTCAATCGGCGGCAGAGGCTTCTCGCGATGGCGAGGCTTCACACCGGAAATAGAGGAGTGACGGACAGATGGTCGACCATTTGGGCGAGGGGATTCATCAGGAGAAGAATCGCTGCTCTTGATTGCTGGTGACGAAGAGTGAGATGCAGATAGAGAGTTGGGGCACTTCG
The DNA here is from genome assembly GCF_000003855.2 of Blastomyces gilchristii SLH14081. Taxonomy (NCBI): domain Eukaryota; kingdom Fungi; phylum Ascomycota; class Eurotiomycetes; order Onygenales; family Ajellomycetaceae; genus Blastomyces; species Blastomyces gilchristii. The sequence goes on along the minus strand of NW_003101680.1, from coordinate 3,335,079 downwards.
CAGGCTTTTCGATAATGGTTGAGTTATGGGTATCAGTCGGGAAGAGAGAATCCCAGTGCTCGTGGCCAGGGGCAAGATCGGAATCCGCGAAGAAGAGAGGGGAAGTGTTTTGACTGAAATAACCGGGAGAGTCGAAAGAAGGAGTGCTGATGTCTGTGAAGGATGTTGAAGGCGGGAAAGCCGCATCCAACATCAGATCCTTTGGTGACACAGTCACCGGATTCCCCATCTTTACAGAATCGTTGATAGAAGTGAAATCAATGACACCAGGAGACGACACGAAGTCCTCCGCCGTGTGGTTGGCAGGGAAGTCGAGTAGCTCGTCAAAATCTGGTATAGAGCGTTAGAATACAAAATGATTACAACTGGAGGAAATCAGATTCTGATATCCAACACATACCTTGCGGGATACTAGATGTAGACATAATACGACGATGAGGTTGCTGAACGTTCAAATTCTGATAGGAAATATTCTCCGCGCTATTACTAAACAATGGAACTGGGGGACGATGGGTTCGAGGCGAATTTGACGGGACTGAAGCCGCGTAGAAACTTGGGGGCCTCACACCGGATGGACTAGACTGTTTGCTGGAAGACGAAGTAGAGAACCCTTGAGACTGTGAAATAACCTTGGTTACTCGGGGATCCTGGACAGGCAAGCCGCTGTATACGTGATTGTTACAAAGCTGCTGCGGATGATACGAATGCCGTCGAGAATCCTGAGTGTAATTAAAGGCAAAATCCGAAGAAGACTGGGGATAGGCCCTAGGGATATTGGAGCTGGATGGGCTCGCAAGCTGAGTACCGTTGCGAGAGGTCTGTCGGCGCGAAGGGCTGGGGTATAGCACAAAGTCGTCCTGAGGATAGAGTGTGGAGTGTTGAGCCAGAGGCTGCGATGATGGGGGTTGAGAAGGCCATGTTGACTGTAGTTTGTCCGTGGTGAACGACGTAACGTCGAACGGGGAAATGTTTGGTCGGAGCGAAGAACTGGAGCTACGCGTAGCGATGCTGGAGTTCAGAGATCCTGAAAAAGGAGACTCTGAAGGGGGAGTTGAGATATTTAACTCTGGAGAGTGGATGGAAGCTATGGTGTCTGTCCTTTTAGGAGAGACAGAAAAGGTAAAAGAAAGCCAAAAGGCTTAGAAGGAGGCCATAATTTGGAACACTTTGATTGAAACCCTGATTATAGTCTATGTGCGTCTCTGGACTGGGTAGAGTTTTTGGGTCTGATGTATGATGGATGATGTTGTGGGAGGGGAGATTTTACGGAGGGGGAAAAGAAAAAAGTCAGAAGTGGGAATCAGGCATCTATTAAAGCGCGGGCATGGCTTGCGGCTGCTGGTGGGTGTCCCAAAACAGCTTAGCGCCTGAGGCTGAATTAGCGCCGAAGAACCATAGACGCTAGGCCCAGCTGGGTACCCCGATTTAGCCGCTAGATCTAACATGGACTAGTGTGTTGTTCCCGGTGTCTCGGGTGTGAGTCATAGCCCATGCTGGCTTCTGATTGGCCAATGGCTTGCTCCTTCTCTCCACCTTGAACGCGCTAAAAGCCCCGCAATCGCAAAGCCAAGTGGAGCGCGCTGGAATCAGGTACCTTTGGTGGACTCCGTGACTTGCCTCTTCCTTCACGCAAATGCAAGTACCTCCTCGGTAATCTATACTTTTTCTGACAAAGATGTTGGGGGTCCCGGGGGTTGATCGGCCCTTCTACCAGCAGCGCTGGTGGTGACTGAGCTCTTTTGCCCGGTAGCCTACAAAAGACTACACGGCGGTCGGTCCAGGTCGCGGTCTCACGGGACCTGGCAGGCCAATGTAGGCCAGTTCGGGGTTAGCGTGGGCTGTGTTTGACTCACTTTGCGCCTCGCCCTGGCCAGATATACGAAGGGGTTTCGGCGCCTCGGTGACTTCTCTGGGAATAGAGAGTACTCTGTATGCGAGATGAGGATGAGCTTTGCTCTTGCCAGCAGACATACGCAGTGTAGACCGCATTATTCTTTTGGATTAGGATCAAGAATTTAGAGGAGGAGGGAAAAAAATAAATTACCCTATGCTCTCCTCAAGTGTAAGATGGATGGACCCAGTCTGAAATCCACCCAATTATTTGCGTCCCTTTCTGCCAGGTGTCAAAGCCAGGGCGTGACAAGAAAAAAAAAATATGATCAAAAATCCAAGAAATTACCCTCTTTTTTTCTTTTTTTTTCTTTTTCTGACATTCCGCAGGTTCCTCAACTGCACTTTCTTGGCTAATTTTTAGCCGCTACGTTTTGTGGGGTAACTTTTGTACTGTACGTTGCAGTTGGTGCCTTGGGTTCCATTCCTAGAGGATATGTCCGGACCTGCGTCGCAGCATTTAAAGCGGCATTTTCCATCATGGGGAATCCAGAAGTTGGAGCATCCGTTTCTGCGGGAGTTGCCAACGAATAATAATAATGTGGATCTTTGTCCTCTCCCAAAACCTCTCTCCCAAATACAATTTTCGATGATATCAAAGCCAGGAGAACTGAAAACGACTTGGGCCAGATATTATGCCGTGGTATAGTCGATTTGGCGGCGCAAAACCCAGAATCCACCACCCGTGAGGTGGACGCCTGAGAAACAATGAACCAGGTAAGGTACGTGGGCGGGAAACTGATAACCGAACACCATTCCATATTTAATATTGGCGTTCGTGCGCAATGCACACACCAGCCCGGACGATGGAGATCAGACGAAAAGCCGACGCCTTTTTGGTTGTGTTACACTTCAGAACATTTAACAAAGAAGGAGGTAATCATTTCACCCTGTTGTTTTTAAAGACTAAAGAAAAGAGATTCAAAGTTTTAGCAAGCAAGGAAACAATGACAAAAGCAAGATCGGCAACCTTTTTTCGGCTCTTCGTTCCCTATAAGCTCGCGAGATCCTGTCCTCTAGCTTTTGGCTCCCATTTTCCATTCACCGTCAAGCCGACCCAATTGCCAGCGCCAAATAAACCCTGGTCTCATCAGGACAGAAACCGGCACGATTATTCTGACTGATATGAATTTCTTCGTCCACTGTTATGGGAACCGTTACGTCAAGGCAGATATGAAATATGAAGGGAGGGAGAAAGCAGATGCGGACGGGAGTCCAGGGGTTGGTAAGGCAGATTCATCATTTCAGAAGTGGATTGTGACCAGCACAACAGTGACAACACCGACTCCATTTGACACCTAGGAGGCTTACCAGATGAGTATATCAACACGACTCAATTCTACTCTCCGAGGCACTCTCTTCAATTATTTCGTGCATATCAAAGAAACCCCTCAAACATGGCAAGTTCTGTACCTGTTGAGAGTCGGTCACTTGCAGATGTTGCGGCAGCAGCAACGGTGCCTCTTCGGGATGATTTGTTTTCGGATTGTGTCTCGCCCTGTCTCCATTGAGAACATCGTCAACTCTGTGTGTTCCAACTACGGAGAGGCCCTGCTCACTGATAAGATCACGAAATGAAGTGAGCGACATGCACCTAACGTGTCATTCTAATGGGGGGATAAAATGAACAATCTCAAAGTGAAAAGTTCTAAATATGTATATGGGTTAACGTAGCAACATATACCAAAGACAAATATAATTGAAGCTTCATATAATCTTACCTGATTTTGTTCACATTAGTTATTTAGTGAGGTGTCTATATAACACATTCAATGTGCAGCTACTATTTAGAGCTAGATCTTTTTCTCCCAGTTTGAAACTGTCGCGAGATAGATGATTAAGAGAACACCAGAGCCTAAAAAATTGGTCATGATGGCAAAATTTCTCAAGGTAACTAACAGCTAGTGCGAGATGACGGACGATAGAAAGACGATGAGGGATCAGGAATGTGAAGGTTCAAAAATGCCTAGAACCTTATTTTGATTAAGGTTAACAAATGCCAAGAAACGGGCTAAAAATAGACTCTCCTGCAATGCAGAGCTACAACAATTTCAACTGTCGGGCGCCTCCTCCTGGTTCATTTCTATTTAATGCTGAGTGGCAACTGCAATTTTTAAAGTTAATTAAACTTTCCGGAACCAAGCAAACTCAGTGTACCTATCAAGTTTTCATCGGGGACCTATCAGATACTTGATCCTGGTTCAAGACAGTTAAACTCCAGGCACAGATACACGTGCCTTCGCTTACCCCACCACATCGTTGGGTGGGTGCGCCTCACCACAACGATATTATCACCACAATGTTACCTTTATCTAATTCATCTATCATCACATTATTATTATCAATTAACCACTTACAATATGACTACTGAAAATGAAATTATTGAGAAAAGGGTTCAAGATGCCTTTGACATGTATAAATGCAATTCAAAACAAAAAGTCAAGCCATTGGCTTGAGAATTTAACATGCTCTATTCCTACCTTCACTGCTGTATTACTGAGATCAAATCAAAGATGAAGAAACAGCCAATTAATCAGATGTTAAATGAAGCTCAGAAGAAGGCAGTAAAAGAGTGAATTAAACAGATAAATAGTCAGAATAGAGTTGAACAGCCTTCAATCATTGATAATATTCAGAATTTCACAAATTTGATTCTTGTTCAGAATTCCATTGATTCTGAGATCAATTCTTCTACTGTGAGAAAGATGTGATCTTATAGATTTATCAAATGTCTCTCAGAGTATAGATGAATCAAACAGAAGTCAATTGATTCAAATAACTCTTTGTAGAAGATATTTACATCATTCAAATATGATATGACAGATTGAAGATCACAATATTGAGATATCAAATACGAGAGAGACTGAGAGAGATCTCTATAATATGAATGAGATTGTATTTCAAGAGGAAAAAGGACATTCAGAATGAGTTCTAACCTCTCAACCTGATTATAATGCTGTCCTCAGTTTGAACTTTTCATGTGAATTGATCACTATGATAGAATGTATTACATCACTTGCAGACAGCCAAATGTCTTCAAATGAAAAATACATGTTGTCAAGTATGCAGTATAGGAGGTATAATGATGGTTAAGAATGCCAATCAGCAGATTGAAGCTCAGCGGGTGGAGGAGATTCAAAAGGAGTCTAAAGGACATCCACGATGCAGATCAAGAGGTTATAAATATTGGATTAATAGGTATGAGAGATGCAGAGGACCTTTTTTTTTATATATATAAAGAGGGTGATCCTAATATACCAAGACATTGAAGCTACAAATATATTCATTCTTGATGCAAAGTAATGTTGTGGTGAGACGCACCCACCCACGATGTGGTGCCACTGTGGTGGGGTAGTTAAGCGATAAGTTAATCCCAGAACTCGGACTGTTGTATTTGAACATCACTTGTCCAATTGTCCAAGTTGGGTTGACAGATTCTACCAAGCATATTCCTTATGTTTTATTTAGTTCCCTTACATCTTCAATGTCAAAATAGCTATCTTTCTCTATTTGACATGTGGTGTGCTGATTTAGAAGAGGCTGTCATGAATGTCTTCTAGCACTCCCCGTAAAACACTCTATACATCTCTCAGGATATTCAAATTACTAGACACAACAGGACCATTGAATTACTCATTTGAAGCAATCCCTAGTGAGGTTATCTACAATATTGCAAAACCTTCTGTATAACTATTTTCTCCTCTGAAAAGATGTGGTTTTCGTTATTTGACATTTACCACCATTAACTAGCTGTCAAGGGATAGCTCGCTCAAAATCTTCACAGCAAACCGCAGCAGTTACTTGTACAGGCAGGACATGCATAATTAGCCATTTATTCACCTATTTCTGACCATCACCACACCACGAACCTATGCCAGCCGAGCTGTGCCTGATCGAGCCGCCTTTCCCGGGCGCCGTCAGCTCCGCTGCAACAACGCCCCAAGCTCACTGCACTGCATGTTCCCCGACTCGGCTAAGTAAGCCGCGGACGGACCATTGTCCACCAACCAAACAAAATCACCGCCGTCTGATTCTCCAACCCCCACGGTTTCTACCTACCCCAAACACTCCCGCAAGCATTCGATACCACCCTATCCTGGGGTCGCCCGCTAGCTCTTACTTTCCCCTCATTCGTCATTACCCAAGCAATCTGCAGTTGCTCTCGTGAGGTGACGTGACATGCTCCCCCTCGTCATCTGCGGTACGCACCCGAGAGCAGCCTCCTCCTTTGACCCTCAACTCCCCCTCTGAGACTTGAGTAACAATTGCACAACACCTGGATACTGGTCACCACCCGCTGTTGTACGTGGCAGATGCCAGCCTGCTTACTTGTGCAATCCCATTGTCTGCTACAGGTCTGAAAACATGAGCTGGTCGCTCACCATTCGCCCTGCTCTGCGGCCTTGCCGCGGCGGCACCTGTCCAGACGCCGCATCTCTCCCTCAGCGTTTGCGCGCCGCGATTTCTGGTCAGTATAAATTAACCTTTGGGATCTTTCTCTAAAATCCTTCATTATCTCCAAAATCTGGATATAAAATAAAGTTTCGCCACTAACAACTGAGGCACCTGTTGGCAGCTACTCAAATCCGTCGGTTCTCCGCTGGACCCCAATGGTGCGAGGAACAGAAGAAACCCACCACCCCACCGAACTTGATAACCTCCGTTCCTTACTCTGCCCTAACCATTGGGATCCCCTTCGAAACCTTCCCGAACGAGCGACGCGTTGCCCTGACGCCACAGAATGCCGCTCTCCTGTTGAAGAAGGGATTCGGGCGCGTGCTGATTGAGCGTGGTGCTGGTGCTCAAGCTAAGTTTACAGATGAAGCATATGAGAAAGCGGGCGCAACGCTTGTGGACAGGACGGCTGTTTGGCAGGATAGCGATATCTTGCTGAAAGTTCGTGCGCCCTTGCTAAATGGATCCAGCAACAACGAAGTGGCCGCTCTCCGGGAGGGGAGCACCCTCATTTCTTTTCTATACCCCGCACAGAATAAGGAACTGGTCAACGCCCTGGCTGCTCGCCGCGTAACTTCGTTTGCGATGGATATGATTCCTCGCATCTCCCGCGCACAAGTTTTTGATGCTCTAAGGTATACTTTTGGGAATACCCCTGTCCGGCCAATTTTTTTAGAAAATATGTATACTCACGGCTTCATTAGCTCTATGGCAAATATCGCAGGCTATAAAGCCGTCCTCGAAGCTTCGAATCACTTTGGGCGATTTCTTCCAGGTCAAGTTACTGCAGCTGGGTAAGTGGCCCATCCGGATTCTCTATACTGCTATAGACAGCAACGGATATTAAGACGGGGATATGCTAACGAGTTGCTGTTCAAATGCTGTAGAAAGGTAATATAATTCGATTTGACACTGTACGAAACTAGAATATCTAAAAGCTAATTTGAGGTGTAGATCCCCCCAGGTAAAGTTCTCGTTATCGGGGCTGGTGTAGCTGGTCTCAGTGCCATTGGTTCCGTACGTATCTTGTCCGCCCCAGTAATTATGAATGCCCATGCTTTTCCTCTAACTGCGCACGTAGGCCCGTCGTCTTGGAGCAATTGTCCGAGGGTTTGATACACGATCAGCCGCACGCGAGCAAGTACAGTCTCTTGGTGCTGAATTCATCGAAGTCGACATCCAAGAAGAAGGCTCCGGTGCTGGTGGCTACGCGAAGGAAATGTCGAAGGAGTTCTTGGAAGCTGAAATGAAGCTATTCATGGAACAGTGCAAAGAAGTAGACATTGTGATCACCACTGCTTTAATTCCCGGAAAACCAGCGCCTAAGTTGATCAAGAGAGAGGTATGCATTTGCTTATATCGACCACATAGCTAAGGGCATTCCGCTAAAGTTCGTGATACAGATGGTAGCAGCAATGAAACCAGGCTCTGTCATAGTTGATCTAGCGGCTGAAGCTGGTGGAAATTGCGAATTAACTGTTCCCGGACAATTGACTGTTGAAAACGGCGTTACCATTATTGGTTTGTCTCACGCTCGATTTATGTCGTCGTTTTTTGCTAACGCTCTACTAGGATACACGGATCTTCCTTCTCGACTTCCAACACAGTCATCCACTCTATACTCCAATAATATCACCAAATTCCTTCTCTCCATGGCCCCAGAAGAAAAGAAATTTGGCATCGACCCTACAGATGAGGTTGTTCGTGGCTCAATTGTTACTGAAAATGGCGAAATCCTCCCCCCCGCTCCTCGACCTGCTCCCCCTCCCGCTCCAGCTCCCAAGACTGCTGATCTTTCCAAGGAGAGTGCTACCCTAGCCCTGACCCCATTCCAGAAGATCTCTCGGGAGGTTGCCACCGTAACTGGTGGAATGGGTCTAGCAGTAACCCTCGGGAAGATCACAGGCCCATTGTTCATGAGCAACGTATTTACCGCTGGACTTGCCTCGCTTATTGGCTATCGTGTTGTTTGGGGAGTAGTTCCTGCTCTACACTCCCCGTTGATGAGTGTAACGAACGCCATCTCAGGTAAAAACGATTCAACTCCTTTAACTGAAAAGAGTTAACTCACGAAAATCATAATCTAGGCATGGTTGGTGTGGGCGGCCTATTTGTCATGGGGGGAGGGTTTGTTCCTGAGACCGTTCCGCAGTTCCTCGGCGCATTATCGGTCCTGTTGGCATTTGTAAACGTATCTGGCGGTTTCGTCATCACCAAGCGAATGTTAGATATGTTTAGACGTATGCTTTCATCAAGTTTCCTTTTCCACTTCCCTATCCAAAGCTTCATAACTAACAATCTCACGAACATCAGGACCGACGGATCCCCCTGAATATCCTTGGTTATACGCCATTCCCGGCCTGTTGTTTGGTGGAGGCTTCATTGCAGCCGCAAGCACCGGTATGGCTGGCCTTGTGCAAGCCGGATATCTTGTTAGCAGTCTCCTGTGCATTAGTACGTCGACCCATTTTAGCTCCTCCCATATTATCACCCTCTAACGCACGCATCTAGGCTCCCTTTCTGGCCTTGCTTCTCAAGCGACGGCGCGGCGAGGCAACATCTTAGGTATATTGGGTGTAGCTTCCGGAATGCTCGCTTCCCTGGCTGCTGTGGGCTTCTCCCCTGAAGTTCTTGCGCAGTTCGTCGGAGTTGCTGGGTTTGGAGGTATTGTTGGTGAGTAGCTCAATTTTTTTAAACCCTGATCGGTTTACATACATCGAGAAGAAAACATAGTTCTAATTTATTTAGGCGCCTTGATCGGTCGTCGCATTACGCCAACTGGACTGCCACAAACCGTTGCAGCATTGCACTCCGTTGTCGGATTGGCTGCCGTTCTTACCAGCATTGGAAGTGTTATGGCAGATCTTGGACATATTTCCACGCTCCATCTTGTCACTGCATATATGGGAGTTGTCATTGGTAATACCTCTTTCAAAAAAAAAAATGTTTTCTAGACACAGCTAATTGACCATAGGTGGCATTACTTTCACTGGTTCAATCGTCGCCTTCCTCAAACTAGCGGGACGGATGGCTTCTCGTCCCACTATTATACCCGGCCGGCACGTAATTAACGCATCTCTCCTCGGAGGAAATGCCGCTCTGATGGGAGCATTTGTCACCATGGCCCCAGGTGCTCCTATGACCGCAGCGTTATGCCTGGGGGCTAGTACGGTACTCAGCTTTTTGAAAGGATATACTACAACTGCTGCCATCGGTGGTGCTGATATGCGTACGTTTTTGTCCCACGTCTGAAAGTGTGTTTGTTTATACAGATTCAACTAACTAGAGATATCATTTCCCCAATAGCCGTGGTAATTACCGTTTTGAATGCATATTCTGGGTTTGCGCTGGTTGCGGAGGGCTTCATGCTCGACAACCCCCTATTGACCACTGTCGGATCACTTATCGGAGTCAGCGGTTCTATTTTGTCATACATTATGGTAAATTCCTCCGTTTTCGACTCTCTGTTACTCCTGTCTTTACTAACATGACACTCTTCAGTGTGTTGCTATGAATAGATCCCTGACCAACGTGCTATTTGGTGGCATATCCTCCACAACCGCTACGGATCACAAAATTGAAGGACAAATTACTAAAACATCGATCGATGAAACGGTGGATTCCCTTGCTAATGCAGAGAGCGTTATAATTGTATGATCTGAAATAATAGTTCCCTCAATTCTATCCTAGATAACTGACTGTCTCCCAGGTTGTCGGCTATGGAATGGCTGTCGCGAAAGCCCAGTATGCAATCTCGGAGATCACACGAATGCTGCGCGCCAAAGGAGTGAAGGTCAGATTCGCAATCCACCCCGTGGCCGGCAGAATGCCTGGGCAATGCAACGTCTTACTAGCAGAAGCCTCTGTGCCATACGATAGTAAGTGACCTTTCCGAACCTTGACATGAACACATGTAAACTAACAATTTTTACGCCTGCTAGTCGTACTGGAGATGGATGAAATCAACGATGATTTCGATGACACTGACGTGACGCTGGTTATTGGTGCTAATGATACCGTCAACCCGATCGCGCTGGAGCCCGGCTCTCCGATCGCTGGCATGCCCGTTCTAAATGTTTGGAAGAGCAAGGAGGTCATTGTCATGAAGCGAGGCATGGCTAGTGGATACGGTCAGCTTAACTCCCTATTTAATATTTATCTTGCGTTACGCCAGCCTCTGTTTTCTCTCAACAAGGAGATGAAAAGGCGCTCGAAGCTGCAAAAAAAATTCACCCATGACCGGTTTGAAACTAACCACTTTGTGATCAACCTATGTTATAGCCGACGTACCGAACCCCATGTTCTACATGCCCAAGACAAGGATGTTGTTCGGAGACGCGAAGACTTCCTGCGATGGTAAGATTGATTGATCGCATCTCAAAATGGTCCAGAACTCCCCGGTTTACTTTTCCCAGTTAGCTAACCAACCTACGAAAACTAACTAGCAATCCAACGCGGTCTCGAATCGCGGAAATGAAATCGTAAATCGCCGGTTGGATGAAACGACAAGATCTAACACTAACTGTTGACTGACTCTATCCTCGCATCTACGACAAGGATTTAGCCCATAACAAACAACAACATGGCCTTGCAGACAGAAAAACAAAGAAATAAAAGATAAGAGAGAAGAGAGAAGAAAAGGAAAGAAAGGAAAATAAAATAGAGAAGAGAAGAAAGAAAGGAGGAATTCATTGCAGCCGTATGAAACCGCTAACCAAGATAAGAAGTCAAACTCAAACGGCAACAATTACGCAGCAAGGATATCTCACCCAAATACCATACTTCTTTCCTTGCTCTCGCCCACTGACCACTAACCACTGCCGTCTGTCGTCTCTCGTCTGCCCTCTGCTCGTCGAAAACAGAACTTGGGGGCCGGGGAGGGAGGAGAAAACGGAAGCGTGTTTAGAAACAGAAACAAACGAACTATCTTTTCCTTCCCCTTTTCATCTTGTTCTCATACACTCACTCACTCGCAGTACATGTGCCAAAAAGAGAGGGAGAAAAAAAAGGAGTGATTTTTTTCCCCGTTAAAGAATGAAAAGCCCTAGCTGCTAGAAAAGAAAACCACTGAAAAGCGAAAAGATCTATCTTGCCCTTCCTTGCCTTGGCCCCCCAAATCGCATATATTTAGACGGTTTTCTTGTTTTCTTTTTCTTTTTCTTTTTTGTTTCCCTATTCTCATTCCCTTTCCTTTTCTCATCTTTTTCTCTTTCTCTGTTCTTCTTTCCTGCTCTTTCTTCGTAAGACCGGGAAAGCAAAGCAAGCAAAGCAAAGCAGGCAGGCAGGCAATACCATATATAAAGGACGTGAATATGCATGCATACCCATTCAATTCCATGTTGATTGGTTGATTGATAATACATATTGTTAGCTAGATCATCCCGTTCCCATCCCACCAACCCCTTTCGTTTCACTTTTTTCGCTTTTTTTTTTTTTTTTTTTAAACCTCTTCCATTTCCTTTCCTGGCCGCTCTATTGATTTCCGCGTTCCCTTTTCCTTTTTCCTTTTTCCTTTTTTTGGATTTTGATTTTGATTTGTTTTGCTCCAAATTCCGCGCGCGCTGCCTTGCCATTTTCATTTTTCATTCATTTTTCATTCAGTTCCACATAGTTTGGCATGAATTTCCCATCCCCATCCCCATAATTTCGTTACTCCTTAGTTATATATACATACTGCTCCTTAGTCCGATATCGATATCTGTCATCTAACCGCGCGTAGCTAGCTACTACTCCCTTTTCTTTTCTACATCTTCCCCCTGGACTAGTTAACAAATAGATAGATAGATATATACCAAAGACAGGAGGAAGGAAGTTCCATATATTGATTGATTGATTGATTGATTGATTGGTTGATATATATCTCATACTAGGTACAATATTATTTGAAAATGTGCCCTACATACTCGTAATCCCGCCCCCTCCCCCAGGTCAGAGGGAGGGAACCCCTGAACCCACCGGCAGGATCGATCCATTCGCATGTATCTTCCTTGCATTGTAGAAAGGAAGGAATTTGGAGATAAATTTATTCTGGACGAAAGGGACAGAAAAGGAGAATCGCGAAAGAGCATACATAGCAAATTCGGACTGACTGGCAGATAGATAGATAGATGGGGCGTAGGGAACGGAGGAATAATATAAACTTTTGCTGCAGTTATGAAGAGGGTGGGCGACCTATATGGTATACTTATTATGATCATTCGAGGAAGTGAAAAGTCAAGAACGGGGTCATAGTTTTTACAGATATTTGATGATTTATATTGACGATGACAGATATTATTATTACTTATTATTGTGGTGGGCCGGACATACACTAGACATATCCAGCACATCATCTCTACGCTGTACACTCACCCTATCTCTCATCATATTTAATTTTCATATTTGTTGAGAATCTAGCTCATTCTAGCTCATTCTAATACTAATTCCAGTTTTTAACCCTCTAATCTACCTCTACACTAAGAAACTGGGTGTTGGAAAGGGGATGGAGAGTGTTAGAATAGATTAGTAATGTGTGTATTATGTGTGAGTGTGTATTTTAGAGCTTTGGCACCACGTTTAAGCGTATGCCCTTTGTGGTTGGGATGAATTACGTATTAATATAGCCAATAGATTAGAGCACCCAGTTAGCAAGAATGTGGAGGGAAGGGTTATCAATGACAAAATAGGAAAACAAAAAAAGAGGATGTAACCACAAACAAAAAGAGAGGAAATTGACTTGGGTATTGGGGTATCATTCACGTCCACCTCGCAAACAGTTTTTTTTGGGGGGTTTTGTTTTGTTTTTTTTTTTCGAGAAAAATAATACAGCAGCAGCGCGCACCAAAAAGAAAACAATATTAACGAAAATAAATAAGGAAATGAGCGACACGTATATCGAGCATGTCTCGTTGAATAAACATTTTCGAAGACCGGAGATTAGAGTGGCGGGTGCGAGCAGTGAGGGGAGGGTTTGCAACCTGCGGTGCGCACGACAATTTTTGACATCATACAGGGGATTTTTCTCGTTTGCTGTTTTTTGGTTCTTTTCTTTCGTTTAAGAAGAAAAACGGAGGGGGAGGGAGCTGCTGGGCTATAGTTCTTTGCCGTGGTTGTTATTGGAGGGGAGGGACTACGATCATCCAACTAGGCAGTTGACACGCCAGGACTAGACAAGTACCGCTGGTCCCACCACTTCTCGATCTCAACGAAGCTCGTCCTGGCGCCTGCACTTCATGCAGCAGCTTGGACGGGCTGTGAAGAAGATGATGTTGGGGCAGTAGCATCTGCCTTCTCCTCGGCCTCAGTGCCGTTCACAGCGGCGGGGGGGTCGGCTGGGGCATCCTTGCTGATTGGCTCAGGTTTCTCAGCAGCCTCTGGAATGGGCTCGGATTCTGAAGTGGCAGCAGCAGGCTCTTTCTCCTTTTTGCCGGCCTTACTGACACGGCGGAAAACTCCTCCGAACATTTGGCCGGGGGACTTCGCCTTGTCCTCCTCAGTAACTTGCTCGCCATCAGTTGTGGACTCCGGCTTCTTCTCTTTCTTGGAGCCAAGGTTTCCGAAGAGGGAGGTGCGACGCTTCTCCTTGACAGCGGGAGGAGTGGTCTCCGCTGCAGCAGGCTCCGCAGGAGTCTCCTCGGGCTTCTTCTCAGCCTTCTCTTCAGGTTTGGCGGCCTCCTTCTTGTCCTGTAAAAAGAAATAACAAGTCAGTTGGAGTTGACGACTAACTTTGGAACGAGACCATGTCATGTGAACTTACGTCGTGCTTCATTTCCTTCTTGATGAAGTTTAGGAAGCCACTCTTGGTGGATGTTGGCGAGGCAACTGGTTCCTCGGCCTCCTTGGCGGGCTGAGCAGGTTCTCCTGCAGCAGTTACGGTCTCAGGCTTGATAGGCTCTGAGGTGGAAGCATCGACGGGGTCACCAAGTTGAGGTGCAGTGCTGGAGACAGCAGTCTCTGAGGTCTTGGGAGCGCTCTCCTTTTCGGCCTTGTCCTGGTTGCCGACCTTCTGGAAGATGTTTCCAAAGATAGAGGCACGCTTGGCCTTGGCGGTGGTAGCTGACTCAGACTTGGCCTCGGGTTTCTTCTCCTCAGCCTTTGGCTCTTCAGCGGCGGCGGCAGGAGCTGGAACAAGTTAGCTCTGTGCTCATAAAGTTATTCCAAATAGTGAAGCTTACCCTCAGCAGACTCAGCAGGAGCAGCGGTCTCAGCAGCCGGGGCCGCAGCCTCTGGCTCATCCTTCTTGTCGTCTTTAGCCTCAGCCTTCTCCTCCTTCTTTTCCTCCTTCTTCTCTTCATCCTTCTTGGCAAGGAAGTTTCCGAAAATGCTGGCGCGCTTCCGGGATTGAGATCGGCTCTTCTCCTTTTGCTCTGACTTTTTCTCCTCCTGCTCTGGCTTCTTCTCGTCCTTTTTGTCCTCTTCCTCCTTCTTCTCTCCCTCTTCTACTTCCTTAGCAGGCTCCTTCTTCGGGGTAGCAGCTGCGAGAGCTGGAGGCTTGGCTAACGTAAACTTTTAGTACGTGATTACCAGCCAAAAGTAATAAGAAAAAGAAAAAAAATTAAAATAGAAAACATCCAAGAGAACATTGGACATCACTTACTCAATTTCTCCAGCTCAGCCTTATAACCCTCGCTAGAAGTGATGGTCTCCTTCTCGTTCTTGGCATCAGCAGCCTTGGCCTCGATGGCAGCAACCCAAGAATCGCGCTCATCACTGCTAGCAGCCTGAAAGGTATGCTTGTGTCCAGCCAATTTGAACTGGAACTCGTTACCAGACTCCTTGGTCACATCCGAGATGTCGGCCAAGTTGATGATTCCAGTGGGGGCAGTCTTGTCCTCGGCACGCTTGGCTAAAAAGAGCAGGCCCTTGCCAGTCTGGCTGGCCCATGCAGCGGTGGGATGTGCAACGCTCAGCTTCTCATTCTGGAAGTAGGTAGAGAGCTGCTTGACCTCAACAGCGTCGTCACTGAACCAGCAGAATCGCTTGGAGAAACGGAAGCCCCTATATCAAGATTACCAAATGTTAGCTTTCCACGATTTTATATTTATAAATGTTGTGCACGCTCAACACCGGTGTGACCTACTTAACTAATCCTGGAGCCTTGTAGCCAAGGACGCCCTCAGAAGCGGGCTTGATCTCAGCCTTGGGTTCTTCCTTGGTTGGTTCTTCAGCAGAAGATGGGGCATCAGCGGCAGGTTCATTTGTAGCTGGGGCAGCAGTCTCTGCGGGGTTTCAGCAGCAGAGGCAGCAGGAAGCGTCCTTGGAGGGTTCGGGTAGGGGGAGTGGCAGTTGGGCCCTCTTTCCCCGGCTTTTTAACTTCCGACATTTTTAATAATGGGGGGTTTGCAAAAAGAAGGGAATGGTGGAGGAGTTATTAGGATTTTGGTAGATAAGGGGGGGGGAGATATTAAAAGAGGGAATATGGTGTCAGGGCCGGCTGCCTCGAAGCAGCTTCGCCTTGAGGGGGATTTCGTTTTTAATTAAGGGGGGTTAATAATAGAAAATCGGTGGCAATCGGTGGCAATATAGCTCGGGGTCGACTTGAAGGAGGTCGCCAGGATTCAAAAGGTGGGGGGGGGGGGGGGGGGTATCTCAGGAAGGAAATAGAAAGAGAAATTGATAGATGATATAGGAGAGAGGACCTCAAGCAGAAGCACAAGCAAAGAGAACGCTGGGTATCACAATATGGAAAGGGAGCTGAACAGCTGGTGGAAGAGATGACACACACAGGGAGAGGAGAGAGAGAGAGAGAGAGAGAGAGAGGAAAAGAAGAGGAAGAAGAAAGAAAGAAAAAGAGCCGAGCAGCTGAAGAAAAAGGGAAAGCGGAAAGGTAACTAAGCGAGAAACCTTGGGTTCAACGTATTAATTGTCCCCGTACTGTACTGTCCCCGTATCATGGCGTACTGCTTGGGGTCTAGGCAGCGGAAAGGGGTGGTCTGCGGCGGTGTCAGGTGTTCCCCTTCGGCCAATTGGCAGCCGTTGAGGGCGCTGTTCTTGCATGGTTGGATGGGATGAAAGGGCGTAATGTACGTGTACCGTACTGTCCCCCAAAACCAACCGCCTATCTTTTGTGGAACCGGGCCAGTCAAACTTACCAAAGTTACAGAGCGTCTGGTTACGGACCCCTCCCTCCCCCGTACAGCCAATTGCCTAGCGGTTTTACCGCTGCCAAACTCCACCTGCAAGCTCCCAAGCTCCCCTGGTATTGTGTGTAAATTACGGGATTACGGGATCACCCTTCCCTTGAATGACGGTTGCTTCCAAGGTTGCTGCTTTTTCCATGCTTTGGAATTGGGGCAAAATATATATATTATTATTAAGTAAAAAGGGTTGGAATAATAACGAAGTTAACTACAACAAGTAAGTAATAACACAACATATAAAATGCTCCAAATATCCCCTCATATTCTCATATTGTTTAACCCGCTCTCCGCCTCTTATCATTATTTAGTCGTTTGTTCGAATCATCGCAATTCATTATCTTATTTACTCTGTCGACTCGACTGTGGATTCCCTGTCGGTCGGTCGGTCGGTCCTCCTCATAAGCTAACAAAGCTAACAAGCTCCAGCTAACAAGCTCACTCCCAAGAGCACGCCCAGTCTTCTTCAAAGCAAAATAATCGGCTGGGACCAGGATGATGAATGGGGCATGCCAGTGGATATATCTGACCTGCCTAACAGTGCTAAGCAGCTCGGCTCCACCGCACTATTTAACCCATTAAAATAAATCCAATCCATGAATCATGATGATATTTTTTTTTTCTTTTTTTTTTTTTTTTTTTTTTTGCCCAACCGCCGTCCCAGCTCCTTTTTTTTTTTTTTTTTTTTTTCCTACTCGCTCACTTGCCAACCGAGTAGTGAGTAGTAGAGGCAGGGAAAAAACGAAGAAGGAGGAAAAAGCAGCGCATTGTCCGCCGCCCCCGTTCGTTCGCCCAGCCATGCTCTGTCAAAGCCTCATGCCAGCCACCTCCTCTCCTGCTCCCAGCCACGAGTAACAAGCAACAGACAGCCGCTGGCCAAACAAGCCTGCCTTGAAGTGAGCGTCCCCTATAACTCGTACGTAAGAAACTGGGAAAGTACAGTAGAGCAGTGGAGCGCCTTCACAGGAACAGGCCAAGGTTGATAAAGAAAAGAGAGCCAAAAAAGAAAGAAACGAATAAGGAAAAGACGAGAAAGGAAAAAAGGTTAGATTTCGGGCTGTTCCTTGGTGAGGATTCGGAGGGATGTCCCCGCCCGAAGCTTCGGAAAACCCAGAATCGCATTTCTCCATCCCATCCCATTCCATTTTTATTTTTATTTTTATTTTTATTTTTGGCTCTTTTTTATTTTATTTTTTAACCTTTTTGCTGCATCTACGCTGTACGCTGTACGCTGTACGCTGTAGAGACCACGCAATCACATGCCTCCCGAATTCCTTCAACTAAATGCTGGAGTCCATGTGTTAATGGATGGAAAATGCGAAGCGATCTTATCCCTCCTAGTAGCAATCATGACATATAACTACTCACCGCAGAATCTTTTGTATTGAAACACCCGAGAATCCCGATCTGCTGCTGCCGCGCCTGAGCACTCGTTCATGCGTACAAGGTACAGGGGGGCGGCGGTTATCCTATTATTACCATCATTATTATTATTCAAAAAAAAAGGGGGGGAGCAGAAGAGGAGGGCGCCCGGTTCTAGTTAAGTCTCAAGAACAAGACCCGAACTCCTTTCAACTAAAAATTTTAGTTCAGCTTAAGGAACAAAGACTCCACAGTAGTAAACGACAAGCAGCAAGTGGCAGTAGCGTGATTGCTAAGAACTTTCTTTTCTTTTCGTTTCTTTTTTTTGGGGGGGGGTCCTGTGGTCGCTAGCGTGTCTATTCCAGCTCAGTATCAACACCCGTTTCTATGGGGGAAAAAAAATCGATAGAGAAATGGCGAGTAGGTATGGCATGAGTACTGAGTACTCCGTACACAGTCTAGACATATGAGTCTTGGGGTGAAAAGAGAGGTGTTCACTCACCAGGTGTTGGGAAGTGTAGGATAAGTTGATCTTACGCAGTCGTAGTATTTCGGCTAGCTTACTAGGTAGGAATCTATATGTGGGGCACGTGATCTAGGGTAGTCATATCAATAATAATAGTGAGCACCAACCAACCAACCAAGCAGCAGCAGAGAGAAAGAAGAGCGGCAGGAAACCTGTGCTGAAAAGATAAGATATACGCTGTAGACGCCCTTGCGCCGGATGTAAGTTACAGTATAACTATCAGCAAATTTCTGAATGATATTCAGCACCTCAACCAATCCATTCTTCTCACAGCTTCCCTTGTGCCTCTCTCTCCCTTGATTGGAGCTGTTTTTCGCTCAACTGCTGTTTGGTTGAACCGCTAGTTCCTCCTCGAGATCGACAAACCCGCAGCAAGCCCTAATCAAAACACACTTCCTAGGTTGTATGCTGTACTCCGTACAGCGTAGGGATGCAACAGTAATCCCCCCATAACATACGGAGTTAACTATCATACCATACAGGGCTACCTACTACTGCCATGTACCCCGTGTGTGTATGAATGACTCGATCTCGTATTTAAAAAAAAAAAAAAAAAAGATTTTTGTCTGGCATGATTTTGAGTTAGACTTTTGGCAGGCAGGCCAGCAGCAGCACAACAGCTTTTTCAGAATCTTCTTGATGAGTGAACACTTGTTGATCAATTCTTCTCATACACACGCCACGGGGAAGAATCTGGGGAAGAATCCCATTTATTTACTGTACATTCACGCATTGCGGGATGAAATCTTATTGGGAAAAAAAAAAAAAAAAAAAAGGGAGGGAAAAGCAAAGCAGGTTGCTTGTTTGAAACTTTGGGGGGTATGAATCATCATATGATGATGCAATTAACTAGTTAGTCAACTAACTATATTAATGCACCAAAATGCGGGGGAGTCAGGGGGAGGATGGTGTGATATCGGCATCCTGGAAGCTTCGGAGGGGGCAGGAAGGGAAGAGAGATCAGGTTTTATCTCCCCCTTTTTTTTTTTTCTTTTGCCTCAGGACGGGGAGGACGGCTCTGCTATTTTGACAAGATGAGATGGATGAAGTTGGTTGAAGCTTCGAATTTGCATATTTGTTCGTTAAGCAGCAGGCATTCATCCTCTTAGAATTATGGTTAAGAGAGGGCAGGGAAATACCTTATGGTAACAGGATTACTCCGTACAGGTTAAAAGGATCCCCCGTACACAGGAGTGTAACCATAATGATACAGACAGAGTCAAGACATCATGCGGGCTTCCTTTCAAAAAGTATGTTTCCCTCCCTCCCGGAGGGCTTCTAGTTATCTCTTCCTCGACCGACCCCGCGCCATCACAGCACATTTGAGGGTACTCTGTACTCTGTACTCCGTCCATATCAAAGAAATCCGCAAAACACAGCATATAAGTTTCATTTTGATACTTACCTCTGAGGAAAAAAAGGTCATGACCGCTTCATTTGCCTTTTCTCCTTTCACACACCCCCTTTCCAAATCCCATTTGCGGAGTGATTAAGATGATATAGCATTTGAACGATTCCTGCCCTACCCCTCCCCTCCTCGCACCCCTCCCCCTCCCTCGTAGGCTGAACTCAATGATTCATCATCTAGCAACCAGCCCAAGCCCGAGCAAAGGCCAAGGTATGCCAGCAGCACCTCGAAACCATGTACGGTACGTTGGGATCGAGGCAAACAGGCAGATTCAATAATTGGCTGTTTACCGTCCCGCCCCCCCACTCGCAACTCCCTCCCTCTCTCGCGCATGAGCGAAGCACGCGATCAGGCTACCTTTTTTTTTAGTATTTAGTAGTGGGAAATCCCTGTATTCGGTTTGGGTGTTCTCTGGGCTCTGACGTGGGGAATCTGATTTTGATCTGATCCCTGCGAGAACGTTGGATGGCTTGGCATCAATTTTTTTATTTTTATTTTTAGTCCATGCATGAAATGAATACCATACGCCGTACGGAGTACATAGGAGACGAGTTTACCTGCCTTGGTTGGGAAGGGGGACGGGGGGATGGCGAGTGAGCGATGACAGCGGAAGGGGGTTGTTAACGATGCAGCCAGGGATGCAACTGGGGTTGACTGGAATGGAATGGAAAAGGGATGGGTTTCTCGGCGCAGGACGGAATAGGAGTAGTCTGGCTGTATCTAGGCATAATAGTACGGAGTAGAGTAGGCATCGATGAGTTGCGTTGAGTTGACATGGTTGGATAGATAATTTGATACAGTTTTGTCCAGTAGAGTACTCTCGTAGTGAGGGGGGCAGGTTTACCCACGTTCTCTGACTTTATTTTTAACCTTCTTCTTTTTTCTTCTTTTTGTGTCGGGTGATTCATACTGGAGATTCTCATCGAGAAGTATGGACCAATAGAAGCGTGTGAATGGATAACAAGCAAGTATTGTACGCATAACCTACATTCTCCTCTTCTCCAATTAGCTTCGTGGCTAGGGAAGAGGGAAATCGCGAAGATTGTTGAATGGATCCTGAAACACGGGAGAATGCAATAAATAAGTCATCTGATTAGGCTAGAGGAAGGGGAGATTTGGAAATAAATAAAACGGGGTTGATATAGGGTTCTAGAGGCGGCGGAAACAGCCTGGGAGAGAACGGCAGAAATCATTGTAAGGGGCTGGCTGGTTAATAAAGAGTTATTAAATAATTAACCCAATAAATAATTCAATCCGTACTACGGAGTAACTTAACTACTCCGTACACTCCTTGCCCTGGTATTTATGCTAAATATCCAATCGTGCTCAGCGTCAAAGGATCACTCACTCCAGGGTTCTCGAAGCTTTTTCCAAAACATTCCAGACACTTTCGATCGGAACTTAACCATACACGCATAAATATTACAGTAATGGAGTACAATACGCAGGGACAACATATGTATGTAATAACTATGATGTATGTAATTTGTTCTATGAGCGCCCTGGTATGGCCCATCTTCATCCTGTAATATACCTCTTCTTGTCCTTTCTATGAAGTAAATGAAACATACTATAAGACGCTTTGTGAGGGTCAAAATGCCTTCTGATAGGATAAGAATTGAACATAAATGTCCTTGACATAAGACTGGACTGTTGTACTCGATTATCACAACGGAGAGTGGAAAGTCTGAGTGACGTTAGGTTGTTTGGAGTTTAGCGCCGCCGAATCCGCCGCGACAGCTCTCGCAATAAATAATCCATCCAACTTTCCAAAACATTCAACAAACTACAAAAAGTCAACTACCCCTCAAACCCTCCCCACCGCCCGCGACCATGATCTCGCCCTGCGACCCGGTCATCCTAAGCAGCAATCCCCAGTTCAAAGCCCTGCACCAACAGCTGACTACCGCCATCCTCAACCCCGATGGCTCCACGCGTGCACATGCTGCGGATCCGTCGCGGAGAGCGGTGCAGGCTGTAAGTCTTATGCTGGCCTGATGAGGACCTTTATTTATTTATTTATTTACTTATATATATATATATATATATATATATATAAGTTAGTATATAGATATCCGTTGATGGTAATGGACTGATTTCGAAAAACAGGATCTCAAAAAATATTTGGCAAGGGCGGTGAAGGCGCGGATTTTGACGAGGATTGTTGCGCAGGTTGCGGCCGGGGATGGGAACGGGGGGTTGGATGATGAGGTGGGTTTTTCCTAAGATAATATATCTTTCTTATATATGAGGTTTATGCTGTTTTTACGATTGCATAGTTATGGAAATGTCGGGATTTACATCGTTGACTGACAAGTTGGGACTATCAAAAGCTCCGAAACCTTGTCTCCGTCATCGTCCTCTACCTTCAACACTCCCCCAATAACAATAATAATAACAGTAATAAAGACAACAACAATAACCAAATATCCCCAGACGAGACCTCGGAACTCCTCTCCCTGCTTGCCCCTGATCTGAAAAAGTTCTACTCTGCAATCCCCTCCCTCATCCCGAGCATCACCGCCCTCCTCTCCGCAGACCTCACCCATCTAAAAGCCCTCGCCAACGCCTCACCCCCAATCAACACCACAAACAACAGCAGCGGCAGCGGCAACAACAACAATGACAGACACACTCACCACACGACCATTTCCTCCCGCTCAGCAATCAACAGGAGCAACAATACCCAATCGCGCCCCAGCAACCGCCTCCGGCCCCTCTCCCTCAAACCTTCCCCAGCAGACATCTCCCTCCCAACCCAGCTATCCGGTCGCCTACGCACACTCCGTACAATCCAATCGCACGACCTCCCCACTACCCGGACCAAGATGACCATCACCGCCGCCGCTGTGCTAGCAGCGCATGCGCAGGTGATGGAGCGCGTGATACATATTCTTGAGCGGACGAAGCATGGGGTTCTGGCGCGCGGGGTTAGAGCGAGGGCGGACCATGTGGCGGTGGTGTTGGAGGGGGTTGAAGGGAAGGTTTGGTATGTTACTTTGTTTATTTTTTTTTATTTTTTTATTTTTTTATCTTTATTTTTTTTTTTTTTTTTTTTTGAGTAACCGCAACATGTTAAGGTGATGAGGTGGAAAAACTAATATTACTGATTACTGTATAGTATCATGAGACACGAAGTGCTCTCTGCAATCTACACGCCGGAAACAACAGCTGCTCTGACGCATTACCGCGACCATCTATATGATACACGTCTACGCTTGGAGGAGAGGAGGAAACAGGCCCTGTTAGAGCTAGAGGCTTATGAGCGGGCGGATATGGGGGAGACGGGAAAACGAGCGGCTGGCGGCGATAATGGTGAGGATGGTTCAGGGAAATCGGGGGCCATGGTGGAGATTGCCAGGAGGTATGGAACACTGGTCAAGGAGGTTGAGGGTGTGAAGATGGAGATTAGGAGGTTAGGGGGTTGATTAGGAGAAGCCATTTTCTTTTTTAAGGTTGGAGTTGCGGCAATGAAGCATGCATGCATCATTGCGGAGCGGAGCGTTTGGTCCGTCTCTCTATTATTGGTGTCATGAGAGGACTATGACTATATACCCCCTTCTTGTCATAGTGTTTTTCTTTTTAAATGTTTGGCCAAATATTTCAAGAGACCGATTCTTCCTTTTTTTGAGCATATAAACAAGGCGGGGATTTTGACTCCGCTCACCGCCCACCTTCCGTGGCAGAAAATATTTCTTGGCAACGGCAAAATAAAATCTTGGACCAGATTATAATTAAACATCGGCAATATCTGACTATCACCCTGGCTATTCTTCCATCTCAGCAATGAACAGCCTATATCTACACATTTAACGCCCCAAAACATACTTCTATCTGACCTTCCTTTCCGCCAACATACAAAATACCGCGCAGACGCAACCGAAAAAGCTCCGAATACCCACACATCACCCCCATCCCTCACCCCTCCTCAACCCAACCCCGCCCACCCCTTCTAACCAACCAAGTTCAACCACAAACAACACGATCAAACAGTCTTCAAGTCCAACACCGCATAAACCCCCCAAACAACAGCCATGGCAAACACCGACGACCTCTCAATCTACGACGAGATCGAGATCGAAGACATGACCTACGACCCCACGCTCCAGATCTACCACTACCCGTGTCCCTGCGGCGACCGGTTCGAGATCGGCATCGCTGACCTGCGTGATGGCGAGGAGATTGCCGTGTGTCCCAGTTGTAGTTTGATGGTGAGGGTTATTTTTGATATGGTAAGTTTTATTAAGCTAGAGAGGGGGAAGGAAAATGGGGAAGAAAGGTGGGGCGGGGGCTGTGAAAATGAGGGCAGGAATTTTATTTTTATTTTTATTTTTTATTTTTTTTAATCTTTTTTGAATGGTTGGCTAACGAGGTATTCTTTGGAAATGGAATAGGATGATCTGCCTAAAGAAGGCAACGCAAGCGCTGGCGCTGTTGAGATTACTGCGTAAAGCGTAACAATATAATAATAATAATAATAAGAATAATGACAAGACGGCGGAATCAATCTCGCCATATGCCTCCCCTTAGGCTTATCGGGATACAAGAACGCAGCAAGGCATTTATAATAAACCCATTTCCAGCCAGAAAATCACGACAAGAAAAGGTCCGAGAGGGAGGAAATATATGAAATGGGGATGATAGCCGATCAAGAAGGCTGGAAATAGAGAGAGATAGATATATGATAGGGGTTCACGAGGGGATCCGCATATGCATGTGAACGTACATGGCCCTGTCTGTTCCTTCTGGCCTTTGTGCAAGGGAAGAGGAGGTATGTCGCTCGGGATATCTTCAGAACTTAAAGCCCGATACGGCCTACCCAATCCATCCCAATCCCAATCCCAATCCCAATCCCAATCTCGTCCTAGGATTATCACACAAATAGAATGCTTGTCCGAGGGATCAAAAAAATGATCCCGGGTTGAAGATTCTCGACTTAGGGGTGTGGGATGTGCAAAATTTTATTCTGCCTGCGCTGGTTATACTGCAGCAAGTCAAGATATATATATATATATATGTGGGATACTCCGCGCTTCCAACCATCATACAGACACCTAGCTACGTTCGTGTCTAGACCAACGGCTGCGAGGGGGGAAGAGAATATGGATGCGGCATGGAAAGGAAAATAGAAGCGAGGCCATGTGTGGTTGACTCCGTGAAAGATGTGGATACCATTGTCGTTACCCATTTTTTTTTTCTTTTCTTTTTTTGGGATACGGTTGATCAAATTTTCTTCAGATTCAATGTCAATTTCTCACTTTGAAATACCCTATACGGAAATATCTGTTTTTCTCTATGCAATATATAAATAATACAACAAAAGCAATTCAGAATGCAGGAAATAGCGCACAGCATGCGAAATATCGTCGATATGGATGGCGCTCTCGATTTCGATCTCGATCTCGATCTCCATCGCCTCCATGCTCCATTGTTCCATTCATGGCTTAAAAACATAAAGTATGTACATACAGTGACAGCGTAATAACATCAACTACAACCAGTAACTAACCAACGAGCCCTCCCCTCCCCGGGCAAGAACCCCAGGGCTCTCTGTCTAAATCTCCCTTTCTCCATACACATCATACTCCATGCTCAAGCCCAGCTCTTTATTCAGCAGGGTGGTCAAATTCGAGCCGTCGCGTAGATATATCCACTGGCCCTTGATGAACTCGCGCGTGCCTTCCTTCTCATCCATGTGGTCCCCCTGGACTACCCAGTCGTAACGTTTGGGCCCTGAGACGGGCGAGCTGAGCCATATTTGTTTGTTGGGTGGTTGTTTGTTGAGCACGTAGACGCCGACGTCTGGGACGGTTATGTTGATTACGCCGGCCTGGATGGATTGGGGATGGTGGTCAGTAAATAAGAGATCGGGTGACGAAGGGAGGAGGAGGAGAGGAGTGGAGAGGGAGGGAATGGCATATGGCATGAATGGTATATTATATCCCACAACGAAGATAACACTAGATTAGGGTTCTACAGGACAAAGGGATATAGAGAGATATATACATGCATATATATATAGATGTATAAAATAAATGAAATAATACATACACTATACTCCGCCTCAATATCCGACCCATTCTCTTGCAATTGCTCCACCTTCGTCAGGAGGACGTTAAAATACTCCTCCGCATATTCGCGATACTGCTCCTCCGCCAATGGCGTTGGGTGCGTCACATGGTTCGCTCCGCCGGCGATATTCGAGCTTGACGGCTCGGGATTGGGCGGAGCGGGGTCAGCGGAATGGGGTGTTATGCCCTTGCGAAGTGCAGGCGTGTTGTGTAGCTGGCGATAGTAGACTTTCACTGAGGTTTCGCATCGCAGATTTCTAGGGTTTGAAGAAGGTGATTGGGTGCGGAGAGCGGTGGAGGCTATGATAGTGGGCAGGAGAGTGGTGGTGGTCGTTGGTGAGCGGAGAAGAGAGCTAGCAGCCCGGGAGCTTGTTCGAGAGAGCATGGCGAGTGGAGAGATGGAGAGATGGAGACGGCAATGGAAGGGAATTGGAGTATGTTGCGTGTGTGTTATATATAGTAAACCCTTGCTAAGGTGAGGGAATAGTGGATATGGGAATTGTGAGGTGGTGTGAGAGAGAGTGTGTGTGTGTGAGTTGAGAGAGAGAGTTGAGTGAGAGCGCAAGTGGTCTGATAAATATGCGGCGGAGTGGTGTGATGTTGACAATGCCGAATCCTGACGCCACAACCGTAGGTCATAAATACAACAGGACAATCACCAACCGTCTCTATTATTCATCGCCTTTTGAAATTACCACAGGCTGAATATCTGTGTTTGTTTAAAACATATATATGGGTTTTAAATAAATAGCCAAATCTTCAATTCCTCATTCTTATGGCATTCCTGGTACAATAGTTCCCACCCGTTACATGAGCACTGAGTTGAGATCTTAAACCAGGACAAGTTCCATATAAACTCGCGAGGAATATATATATATGTACATATGTATATCTGCTTGAACGTGCTCCCTGCCTCTTTTGCGTTGCTATTTCTTCTGAATATTATCCTTGGAAGCCGCCCGATAGAACTTAAACACCCCATTCGTGGACATCCAGAGCTTGCCTTTACACTGCGCCTTCATGTATAGACTCGTTCGCCCGATCTATGCATATGAGCAGACTCTACTTATCTGCCAACTTTAAGAATACCTTGCACACTCCCTCCAGTCCCGCCAGCCGCTGTTTCGTCTTCCATTCCCACAGCATAACAATGACCTCCACAAACACGAACACGCAGTGCGGGGCCAGGCCATCACAGCAGAACCAAAACACCGCTGGCAAGCGCGGTGGCAGCAAGCCACGGCTAACCCATTTCCTCTGCCTGCCCTTGGTAAACTCAACCTCTATTCCACAGCTAGTATCCTCCCTATCAGAATTTCGAGATTCCATCCCACTCGTACCCCCACCTGTCTCCGCCCGAGTAGCAGCTTCGGCACAGCTCCCTGACACACCCCTTTTCCCTGATGGAGCACTGAGACCGCTGGGCACTCTGCATCTGACTCTTGGGGTCATGAGTCTGCCTACTAAGGAGCGTCTAGAGGAAGCGCTGGCGTTTCTTCAGTCCTTGGACCTTGAGTCGATGTTGCGAGAAGCAGAGATCCAGGCGAGGGCTGCAGCAACGAGAGAGGACAGTATATCGAATAATACTCCTGCTGTTGGTTCAGCACCGCAACCGCTTTTTATTAATCTAATATCTCTACATGCCCTTCCCAAGGCCAAAGCTGCCACCATTCTTCACGCCAAGCCCGTTGACAGCACGTCTCGTCTGTACCCATTATGCGTCAGTTTGCGGAATAAGTTTATTGAGGCGGGTTTTATACAGCAGGAGACGATCAAGCGCTCTCCTAGATCCAAGAACAAAGCCAGTGAGCTCACCGGTAAGGACAATGCGGGTGGCGGATCGGATTCTCAGGGTTCCACGGGAGACCATGGGGGCAATAATGATAATAGCGGTAATGTCGGCGCAGCCTCGTTGCCAATTCAAGGAGAAGCAACAGCAGCATCGTCGGATGGAAAACGGGTAAAACCACGTCCGCTCCTTCTGCACGCCACGATTGCAAATACGGTCTATCTACCCCGGCGCAAGCAGCGAGGTGCGAAACGCAAGGAAACGCTCAAGTTCGACGCACGGCCGCTTCTGGTGAAATTTGGCGATTATGTACCCCCGACTGTAGATGTAGATGTCAGTGATCATGAGCCTGCAGAAAGTCAGAGCTGGAACTTATCGTTAGAGGTTGAAGAGGTTGAGGAGAAGGAAAAGAAAGAGGAGGGGGAAGGGGAAGTAGAGGTAAAAGAGAAAGATGTACAGGTGCAGAAAGAGAGAAAAGCGCCTTTTGTCTGGGCGAAGGATATTCCCATTGATCGTGTTTGTATCTGCGAGATGGGCGCGAAGCCGGTGCCTGATGATGGTGCGAATGGTGGGCCATTGTTGGGGGAGGCCTATGTCAGTGTCGGGGAGAGAAGTTTGGTATTTGCGCCGCAGATGAGGGGAGATGGAGATGGAGATGGCGACGGAGATAATGGAGACGCGTGCCGATCGGAGGATGGGGGTGTTAGTTTAGCTTAGCCGGTGTGGTTCTGGTTCTACGGGATGATATGTGGTGGGAATATTCCAAAGGCTTTGTGAAAAAGTTAGATGTCCGTATATGTAGAGGAGCAGGGCTGAGTTGGAATACCTGAGTATCAGCCAGAATATATATGTATGAATCAATTGTTTATAAATGGCTACAAAACATTGTCAATAAAAAGCAACCTAGAGCGCCTATTCCAATCCGTTGGTATACCGTAAGATAGCTTTAGAAGACACAAAATGCGAAAGAAAAGAAGGGAAAAAAGATTCCACGGAATTTATACACCGTGCAACGGAATAGGGCCACCATTTTGCCCCTTTGAAAGGATAACAAGAAGTAAAAAGAATAAAAATGATAAATGATAAAAGCAATAAAAATGGGCAGTCTTTCCCAGCAGTGGACACAAAAAAAGATCATCGTACTTTGCCCATAATCGTTTCCACCCCGCGCTCCACAAATAATTCCGCAGCCTTAGCCTTCACAGCACTGACCATAGACCTCTCAAAATCATCTCGACTTCTTAACACCGCTTCAACCCACGACAGCTGCAAGTCCCAATATTCAGTCTTAAAAGTCTCATAGACCGCGACAACGCCTGCCGCCTTCTCCGCCTCCAGGAGCCTAACAAGCCAATCGACTACCCGCCACCGATCCTTAATTGTAGCAGCAAACGCATCCGGGAATTTCTGGAAGAACGCAAAGACGGTCAAGATGTCGTCTTTAAACTTATCCGTGAAGGGGTCTTGGCGGCGGAACTTGGCTCCCTTGTTGCGGATGGCTGACAGGTAGCGCACCAGCAGCTCATCGGAGAGTTCCTCAATGAGAATATCCGTGAGACTCGGGTGCAGCACGGTGCTATAGTCGGACATGTAGTCTTCAAAAGTAGAGGTCATGCGCTTGATAGCAAACTCGCCGTACCATTTCTGCGTGAAGAAGTCGGGTAGCGTGGTGCGGAAGTCGACGGTGAATATGAGCTCGATGAAGAGCGTTATGCAATGAGTGCTGAGGTCGACATAGCCATCGCGCAGGCTGTCGAGCTCCATGGCCGCGCGGGATGTGAGGTACTTTGGTGTGACGAGCGGTTCGAAGTCGCGACCGAAGCGTGTTAGATAGCCCAGTTGACCCGAGGCTTCGTCATTGTCGTCGATGCAGGCAATTTGGTCGTTGGCAACTGCGATGAGCCAGTCTTGAAGTTGCTGTAGACCTTCGGACTGGTCTGTACTGGGATTTTTGTACCGTGCGCATTCTTCGTCAAGGACGGTTTGCCAGGTTGTTTGCCGAGTTTTCAGAGCGCGGAACATGGCATCTATTACTCCCTCCGTCACATCTGTTCGATCAGAATAGCTCGCAGCCATAAGTTGCTCGTGAATCATGCGCCACATATCTCCGAGGGTCTTGGTACGGAAGTATCCGTCTGGATTGGTATCCAACGCGGCGGTATCTCGCTCAAGGAAGGATTTCTTGTCAGTCACAAACATTCGATCCATCCATTCGTCCAAAGTTTTGATGATGAGGTTCCGCCAATCTCGGACAAGTTCGCCCTCACGGTCATCAAGGACGTTGGGAACAAGGTCCGATTGTTTCCAACCGAGCTTTGCCATTTTCTTATAGTACTTCTCAGACCAGTGTATGATGGCGAGCATATTCGCCGTGGGGAGTTCAGGATCATCAACGAACTTGAGGAGCCAATCATGCATCATGCGGTGATAGATATTTGTGTAGACTTTGTATATCTTCCACTTCTTCGGCATAAGAGACTGCATGCCCTCCTTCACGGTAAATAAATCATTAAAAAACCACTTAAAGCTCTTCTCTAGCTTCTCTGGATCATCTAGGAAAGTCTCCTTGGACTTCTCAAACTGATTCTGCGCATAAAGTTCGATACTCTTGAGGAAGTTCTCTTTATAGCCCCTGACGGTCTTGGGACCAATATTCATTGACTTGAACCGGCTAGCTAGAGCCTTGTGGTCCTTTTGAGCTTCCTGCAAAGCACGAACCTTGGCGTCGTTTTTCTCCTCGGTCATAACAACCAGGGCCAGCCGGACTACCATACTCCGGTTCTCCGTCTGTACCAGTGGGATGAGGTTCATAATGGCAGTTCCAATGTGGTCATCGAACCATTCTATCACAGAATCAAGGCCCTGAAACCATTCAATTAAAGTCGTTTCGTTGCTCCTATCCCCCGCTTTTCGTATCTGATCCATAGCTTCATCTCTGAAATCCCTCAACCTGGTGATAGCCATATGAGCACGGAGCAAATTCGGCTGATTTTCAAGGTCTTGGTCATCTTCTCTTAATAGACGTTCGACTTCGGAGAGATCGTTATGGAAGCTCTCCAGGCCCTTCTTCATCATTATCGTCGCTTCAAAATTCCGCTGTATCCTTGCCAACTTGTCGATTT
This sequence comes from Blastomyces gilchristii SLH14081, assembly GCF_000003855.2. Taxonomy (NCBI): domain Eukaryota; kingdom Fungi; phylum Ascomycota; class Eurotiomycetes; order Onygenales; family Ajellomycetaceae; genus Blastomyces; species Blastomyces gilchristii. The sequence continues at coordinate 3,304,341 of NW_003101680.1, read as the reverse complement.
GCGAGAAATCCCCAACGGTACCTTGAGACTCCGCACATAATTTATCTATGCCCTGTAGTTCGTCCCTGGTTTTCAAAACATGCCGTTGGCCCTCGGTCAGCTGGCTTATGCTTCGTTGCACGGTTTCAAGTTGATCCCTTAATCCTTCCCGAAGCTGTGCATCCACAGCCGCCTTTTTAAGTGAATATTCAGCCTTCAATGCCGGAATTTTATCTAGATCTTCCGGATGGCGTAGTAAATCCTCTAGGCGGGGCATAGCAACCCCGCTGTCCATATTACTGTCATCTGCGATTGCTTTCGCTTTCTGAGGCGCCATGTTGGGATTATTGGGCAGGTGTTGCGTTGGACCGAGAGTTGGGGGTTTGTCCGGTGCACTAAGCACCGCAGAGGAAACAGGTTCAAGATTTGGAGGTAATAAGGCAGGTGTATATGGCTTTGAATTGGTTATAGGTTTGGTGTCTGTAAGGAATGGCGCATTTGCGAATGCAAGGACGGAGGAAACAAAGCTGGAGCCCGAGGCCTCAGTTGTGGGGGGTGGTTCACAGGGTGGACTCGGTCGACGTTTCGCAGTCGAAATGGTAGCAAATCGTGACAGCGTAGATCTCGGTAGAGAGGAGTATGGAGTGTGAACTGGCAATGTAGTGGAGGAGGTTGCGGCTTGGTTAGTTATAGCAACAACGGATGTAAGAATAGCAGGTTGGTTAGGCCCAGTATCAGGGGTCAACGACTGCGGCGGCGGCGGCGGCGGAGTTTTAGGATCAATCGACGAGGCATTGGGCAATAATATATCCTCCACCTCAGCATCGGCGTTACTCGTCAAAGAAGTTTCATTCCGAGCCACCGCATCCCGCAGCTTCTCACGGTCCCTTTTAGCCCGGATCGTCGTCTCTTTGCTCTCACTGCGGTTGATAAGTTGCTCGATGGCGGCGGCTCGCTGCGCCACAGAAAGCGTGGCGTCGGGGCACATACTCGCCCGGAAAAACTTACTGGATGTGGACGAGTCACCAGCCACACTCGGCTGCCCGATTTGGCGGGTCGACATTGGCTCGGGATTATCGATTATCCGACACTGTCTTCGCTGGAAATATTTCTTCTGGCTTGCAACGACAGCGTTGATATCGATACTAGCAATTCAATTGGCAAGAAAGGGGACTGCCATTTATATCAGATCAATTCGGCTTGGGAATTGCAAAACTCACGAGAAGGAAATCCCCAATTTTACTTGAACCATCGCAGCAGGAGCTGTGTTGTTGAACGGAACTTGGGTTTGGATAACGTCTATCTGAGGTCGCTCAGGTGGATTTATCAGCGCAAGATAGTGAATAGCGGAGCACTTGGAATCGCGATTGTGCTATACCTATGGAACAAAGGCCTTAGTGTTCGGCAAAACTTGAGAGCAGAAAGAAGCGGAATCCCTGTGAAACGAAGAAGAACCAACTGCGTTCTCCGGGGCGTAGCTGAGCGTAAGCGATTTGCTCCAACTCGAGGAAGAAGGTTGCAGCTACGCAGTCTGTGTTGCGTTAAAAAGGAGAAGTTGCAGGACAAAGAGCAGTGTTCGAGGGAAAATAGGAAAATAACGGAGGCCAACAGAAGAACGACAAAACAACCCGCCTATTTATTTACCTCCCCGCCCGCGTCCTCCACCGGAAACTGAGCAGTTTAACCGTTGCTACGTGACAGACCTACGACCACGAGTCACACAAAATAACATATATACACACAAGCACACACTCTGCTTCCCCTCGCGGCGCGCTCTCTCTCAAACAATTTAATCCCTCCCCACCCCCAATCCTCGGGCACCCCCCACCAGTACAAAGCAAAAATGACCTACTTCCGCATAACCCTCATCCGCTCCGCCATCGGCCTACCGCGGCGAACAACAGGCGTCCTCATGGCCCTGGGCCTCAAGAAGCGTATGCAAACCGTCTTCTACCCCGTATCGCCCGATGTGGCCGGGCAGATCATGAAAGTGAAAGAGCTGGTGGCAGTGCGGGAGGTCGAGCGGCCGCTGACGAAGCTAGAGGTGCATTTGGAGCGGAAACCTGACCCGGGGTATTACGTTGAGAAGAGAGCGGATGAGGTTTTTAGGGCGAAGAGGGAGGCGTGATGATCTGGGGGGATGGTTTTATCACTTAGTTTATTTGGGTTTTATATGTATATATAGATTTTGTTTGTTATAATGGGGTTGGTTGGCTTGGGCTGGAGGAACGGGGCATACGGCCTTGCGAGCGAGTCCAACTACAGCCCCTTATGTTTTTTTTTTTTTTTTTTTATATCAACCCCGTGGCCGGGAGCTGCATTGCGTGTCCGTTTCTTCGCAATCATCACATCACCACCAACCATCCATAGCACGCCCTGATCAATCTAGCAGAAGTAGATTGGGCTATTCCTCCCCTCCTCCCCCTTCTTTTGCGACATGGACCAACACCGATACACATAAATATCCACAAACTACCTTGGTAACATGGATAAACAGATCGGTCCGTTTCGAACGTGCCTTACCCGACCTCTCGACGATCTTATCAATCAAGAACTCCTCGACCACTTTCCGCCCGAGCTCCCCGCATACTTACACTGTACAGTACAATGAAGTTTTGTATATTATTCAGCCAGAAACCACCCACCCCACCCCCTTTCCTATTACTTAACTTAATTCAAAGATATAAGAATTGTTTCATTATTGTTGCCATTGACCACTATCATTTTCTAGACATGTGCAACCCATATTCATTCCACCTCCCCCGTTTGAAAAGAACTGCCTGCCTAACTTTTAAACCTACCTACCACCTTGATCAGAGAGAAGAGAACTATCCTAGTAAAATCTATATTGAAACAAGTGAACAGGTATAAACAAACAGGACACAAAATACTCCGTAGGATATATAGAAACGTCCAAGGACACATTAGCCCCTCCCTTCAATGTATTTACAGACATGCGGCCAGGAACAAAAAGAAAGGGAAAGGAAAGGAAAGGAAAGAAAAAGAAAAAGAAAAAGAAAAAAAGAAACAGGAAGGATTACATATAGTATATGCACAGGTCCATTCAAGCAAAAAAAGAAAAGGAAAAAGGACAAGTAGAATAACGAAGATAACGCCAGCTTGTCAAACAGAACCAGCAATGCATTCCCCACCCCCGGCCTCCCCTCTTTTGACACCGGACACATCGCACCTCACCTATTGTTCCCCCCCCACCCCCCCCCCCCACTATTTCTTCAAGAATCAAGCAAGATACAACGTATCCCAAAACCCCTCCGCAAGCCTACTCACAATGCTCTTATCAGGATACTCCCCGCAACCCCATACAACGCCGCCGCATCCCCTTTCCCCTTCTCAACCTTAAGCCCCAACCGCTTCCGCTCCGCCGCCTTCTCCCTCTCCTGCTCCACAACAGCAACAAGGTCCGCAATAAGCTTCTCCACCGCCCCAGCCGTGGGCACCGTGAACGCCACGTGGATCGCAGGCGGGGCCTGGAGGGCATTCAGATGCCAGCCCTTGGCCGACAGCGCGTCGGCAATGTCGTAGATGTCGATTTCCGGCGTCGCGGAGTCCCAGGCCACGACGCTGACCATTGGTTTGCCGAGCACTTTTAGCGCGCTGGAGAGGGTTGGATGTTCGCGGATGGCCTGCTCGAAGGTGCGGGCTGCGGTGATGATCTGGTGGCAGCTGTCGATGTATCCGGACTCGCCCATGGCCATGAGACTGGTCCAGCAGCCGGCAATGAGGGAGCCGGGTCGCGAGCCGGCTATGGAAGGGGACGCATAGACGCCGCCTGACCAGTTGGGGAGGATGAAGTATTGGTAGCTGCGTAGGGTGCGGTTGCGGTAGAGGACGACGGAGTTGCCCTTGGGGGCGAAGCCATATTTGTGCGTGTCGACGCTGATGCTGGTGACGCCTGGCAGGCGGAAGTCGAAGCCGCCCTGTTCCTCATACGGGGAAGGGTAGCCGGCGCGTTTAAGGAAGGAGATGACGAAGGAACCCAGGCAGCAGTCGACGTGCAGGGGGATTTTGTGCTTGACGGCTAGGCGGGAGAGGGCCGGGATGTCGTCAACGATGCCATGTGGGTAGTTTGGCGCTGAGCCGACAAGGAGAATTGTGTTTGGGTTGATCAGGCGGCGGACGGCGCGAATGTCAGCCTTGTAGTCGGGAGCGGGACAGGGGACCATATGAAGCTTGATGCCGAAATATTGACAAGCTTTATTGAAAGCTGCATGAGCGGTCTGGGGGATGATCCTAGAATAAATTTAGTTTTTCTGAACAGAAAAAGCGGCCGGCCGAATTGATCTTTAAGGGGGGGAATTTGGGGAAGCTTACATCTCTGGTTCAGTAACTCGTCGCTCAACGTAGGCTTTCTGCCTCGCAGACAAACAGGCCATGAGAATCGACTCAGTGCCGCCGCCAGTAGTCACTCCTGCACCATCTTCTGGTGCATTGAACAGCCCAAGCACCTACGCGGGGATACATTAATGCATGAGATGAGAATGAGGCGGGATAAGAAGCTCTCCCCTAAAAAAAAGAAAAGAAAAGAAAAGAAAAGAAAACACACCATAGCCACCACCTCCGCCTCCATCTTCCTCACACCAGGAAAGACATCAGGATGGATAGGATTCGAAACAGCAAACTGGTTGAAAGCAGTCGTCTGCAACCCAATCAAGTCGTCGCCGCCATGGTAAACAGCGCCGCTGACTCTGCCTTCCTGCCACTTGGTATGCTTCATACCCAGGAGCTTATCTAGCTCCGCGCGAATGTAATCGGGGGTCCAACCCTGTTTGGGCAGGTTTGTGTTTTTGAGGATGCCGGGCGTAGTTGGGGCAAGCTTTGCTTCCAGCTTCGTTATGGCGGTGGACACTTGCTTGTCCACCTTGCTGCGGACACCGGGGGCGCGGAGGAAGAGGGAGTAGAGAACGAGGCGGATGTAGGAGCAGGCATTGCGGATGGTACCTATGGGGCCGTGGCCACGGACGGTATAGAAGGATTTCCGGACGAAGCGGAAGACGTAGAAGAAGAAGACGATATTGCGGAGTCTAGTGGGAGGTGGTGTTTCTTTTAGTCCTGGAGTTGAAGGAACCGTTTATGGGGATATATAGATTGTATAACTACACATACAGATTGAAGGTTGATGAAGAAAAGATGCGCGAGGAGGATCTACTGGCGGACACGAGTTTGTTCTGCAAGGCGACAGGAAGTACTGCAGAGGAAGTCATAGTGGACATGATAACCGGGATGAGGAATGGTACCTCGGAATGGGAGCCTCACTCTCTTGAGCAGATGTATATATATAATTACTGTAACATAAAGCGAAGAGAAGAGAAAGAGAAGATGAGAGAAGAAGTTCGTTGGGGGGGGGGGGGGAGAAAGGGGGGGGGAATAGTGAATCACCAGTAGTAGGAGTAAACTTGGAGCAGCAACAACACTCTGGCGATGATGATAAATATTACTGTATGTGGAAATGCTTGAAGCTATCCAAGGTTTGCCGAGTTTGCTGGTGGGGAAGCTGCTGGCACATGCAGAAGATACACGGGAGGTACTTCCGCCGCCAGCTGTAGGATGCTGGGGAAAGAGGTATCCGCCTGGTAACTAGTTACCAGACACATTACGTCGACTGTGGAAATGCCGGCGTTTTCTTGTTTCGGTCGGCCTACATTTGGCCAATCAGAGACCAGGAAATGCTCGGTCGGCACGGCATGTGAGGGTAAGATTACACGCATTACGGTACGGTAAACAACGATGCTGTAGAAATCACATTATTATATTACGAATGCTGCTGGAAAACAGACATATAAAAGCCATTACATATATATATACATATACATATACACGTACATACAATATATATATATACAGAATTGCAATGATATTGTATACCTGCCGTCCCACGACTTCAAAAGCTTCAAAACAAAAACCTGTACTTTAGAATAAGTTACTACCCGCATTCGTATTCGCACTCGCATCCGGGCTCCAATTCTCTGCGAGAATCTGCTCCTTCAGAACCTCGCAAGGTAGCATAGCATAGCATAGCATAGCATAGCAGATAGCATGCATGCATTGACGCAAGGCAGGAATCAGGAATATGCGCAGGCTAGCCCGGTTTGTCTCTGGGGTTGAGGTCGATGGGGGATTTGAGACAGACAATATGCCGAGCAATTCGCCCTACACCCCGGTTTCTATAGGGGTCCAGCGGCCGCATTAACGCCAAGGGGAGAATAAGAAGAGAAAAAAGGGACAGGGAAGGAGAAGTTAATTCTAATGTAGCAGGAAGCATTGAAATAAAACCATTTTATAAAAAAAGAATTGCTAGTAGATAGTCACGATGAACACATACACACACACACACACACAAAAGGGAAACTTTAAGAAAAAACGTACAAGTACATCGTTACGCAATAAAAAAAAGGCTTAGCAGGGTACACACAATAATGATGATAATAATAATAAAACAACGACAGACAAAAAACAAAACCAAAATAAAAGAGAGAAACAGTTAAGGGGAGTTGCTGGCCAGTAGAGACACGCCAAGGAAGAATACAAAATCTAGTTTCTAATCTTAACATTTTCTTTTCCTCAATAGAGCCGACTGCTTTTGGGAAGGGAGAGGGAGGACAGTGTTTAGGTCAAAGACGCTCTTGTTCTTTTTTTCTTCTTCTTTCTTTTTTTATCCGGTGACTTTGTAGATGGACTCAGCCAGTCTCTTGACGTTGGCGGTGGTGATACCGGCAACGGAGATGCGGCCGTCCTTGGTGGCATAGACGGAGTGCTAGAGAAGGAGAAAACAGCATGTGTTAGTTGTGGTTCCCTGAGGAAGAAGAAGAAAAAATGGGAGAGAGAGAGTTCTGGTGTTAAAGAAAAGAGAGAAAGAGAAACTGTGACATGTTTATGACATGTATTAGAACGTACCTCCTTAGCAAGTTTGTCCATCTGCTCAGGTTTCAAGCCAGTATATGCGAACATTCCGATCTATATCATTAACAAAAGAGTATCATCGTTAGCCTTCAATCGTAGTTGCACGCATATTACAACAGACAAACAACAACATATGGAAAAAATAAGAAAAACAAATAACATACCTGGCTGGTAATATGGCTCCAATCATGCTTACTCCCCAGCGCCTCCAGATTCTCCTTGAGGAGCGCACGCATCTTGATAATGCGGTCAGCCATGCCCTTCACCTCGCCAAGCCACTGCTGGTTGAGGGCTGGGTCGTTGAGGATCGTCGAGGCGATGCGGGCACCGTGGATGGGTGGGTTGGAGTACAGGGGCCGGACGAGGATCTTGATCTGCGAATCAACGCGCTTCTTCTCCTCGGCAGACTCGCAGACGACGGAGAATGTGCCGACACGCTCGCCATACAGACCCTAGAAGGTAGAGGAAATTAGTATGAGCAACGGGTAGAACTTCTCCGCCAGTATTTCCCCAGCAGAGGTAGGGGATTATCCGTTGGCCCCTAGCCTTCTCCCCCCTTCATCCCCCTTCTCTCTATGTCCCTGTTGGGTTCCTGAATTCCGAGTCTTACCATATTCTTGGCAAAGCTCTGGCACAGCACAACCCCATGCCCCTCCTCCAGGAAATGGCGCAGCGCAAACGCATCGCGGTCCGTATCTCCACTCGCGAAGCCCTGATAGGCCATGTCAAAGAACGCAAAATGCCCCTTGGCCTTCATCACATCGCTAATCTGGCGCCACTGGGCCTGTGTCGGGTCAATGCCCGTCGGGTTATGCGCGCACGCATGCAGGAGGAAGACACTGTTGCTAGGCGCCGCCTGGATATCGGCAATCATGCCCTCGAAGTCGAGGCCGATGGTGTCCTTGTTGTAGTAGCGGTACTTCTCGACCTGGAGGCCGGCATCTTTGAAGACGGCGGCGTGGTTGGCCCAGCTTGGGGTGGGGATGTGGATTTTCTTGCCGTGCGGGTAGAAGCGCTCGATGAAGGCAGCGCCTATCCGTAGGGCACCGGTGCCGGAGATGGTCTGGGTGATGGCGATGCGGTCTTCTTTGATGGCGGGGCTGGAGGCGCCGAAGGCGAGGGAGGCGGCGGCTTTGGTGAAGGTGGGCACACCGGTAATGCCGGCGTACTCTTTGTCAGGGTTCGAGTTGAGGACTTTTTCTTCCGCGGCGCGGACGGAGGGGAGGACGTAGGGCTTTCCCTGGTCATCGCCTACAATGTGTTTTTAGCCAAATAGCCTCGATGATTAATAAAAGTAGATATATGGAAGATCGCGGAAAGAAGAGATATACTGTAATACGTACGGTAAGCTCCGACACCAAGGTTGATCTTGTCCTTGAATGAGTCCGCCTTGAAGGCCTCCGTGATGCCCAAAATCGCGTCCTAGAGAGAACAAATGACGTGCCCGGTCAGCAAAAGGCCAAGCAAACATCTATGCAACGGGATAGAAGCATTATTCTTATACCGGAGGGCCCTGGGGCACATTGGACCAGGTGGAAGCTGGACGAGCACCAGCAACAAACAGGCGCATGGCAACATCGCGAGTCGCAGCCTTTTGGCTGGCGACTCTTAGAGTGGACAACATGGCGATATGATACGGAGGTTAAGCTAGGATAGAGATTTCTATGCTGCACAAAAGCTCAGCAAGGAATTGAAAAACGAGAAGGTAGCCAATGGCTAGTAATAATGAGTCAGAGAAAAGTTATAAATATTTATTTTGATTAGCTTGTGAAAGTAAAGTCGAGATGGGATTATTATAAAGACAAGTCTCAGGAAGATCTCGGAGCGGGAAAAGAGAGGGATAAAAAAAAAAATAAAAAAAAAAAAAAAGAGCTTTCAGGAATTGCTTTTTTTTTTCTTCTCTCCACCTTTTTTTTCCCTTTCTCTTCACCGAAAATCCCAAAATCCCCGCTTTAACCGAGTTCGATTTACTGCGTAATCCGAAATTAATCAAATTATAAAAAGAAAAAAAAACAAAAAAAGCCTTAGGAAACCTCCCGAGTGCCGAGCCCTTGCAATGGCAGTTTGATCCGGGGAAAGCAGCCAGATATCCCAAATAATAATAATAGTAACAAACATCCCAGTAAGTACCTCTACCTTGCCCTGCGCCTTTCCCCTGCCATTGGCCAGGTAGCAGTACAAGTGGACTCCCCCCCCCCATAGGCAGCCGGGGAAGAAGCCGGCAATGCCTGGAAGTCTGGGCGCTGGGGAAAAATAAGAAGAAGAAGAAGAAGAAGAAGAAGAAAAATTAGTTCTCTAGCTCTTATATATTATTATTAGATTTCAAGTAACGTCCCGAAAATGCCCTACAGAGGTGGATCGCTTTTTGACGGGAATATTTATAAAGGATGTTGGAGGAGAAGGATTACGATATTCTTTATACGAAGGAGGATTGGATAATTGATAATTGATTTGATTCCCGCTTAACATTGTAAATGGAGTGTTTTGTTTGGCAAAAAAGTACCAGCTTAGAGAAAGAAAAGCATGCAACGACAGATCCTCTACATGCTCCTCTACATGCAACATTTAAAAATGTAAATAAGCATGGGGAATGGATCTACAGTACAGATGTAGTTCCAAGTATACAGAAGACACCCCCTTCATCCAAGCCGAACCCCAGCCTGCCGATTCCTCCTCGCCGTCGCCCCCATCGCATTATTCATCCCAGTATGCTGGCTACTATCCAACGTACTCATCGCCTCCCGCTTCTTCTCCTCCTCAATCTTCTTCAGATGCTTCTCCGTCTTCATCTTCCCGCTGCCCTTGCCGTGGAACTGGTGCGAGAGGTGCTTGAACGCCTCCTTCTGGTCCATCAGCCGCCCGTGCTCATCCACATACTTCAGCTGCACGTCCGGCTTGTACTCGCGGTTGAAGATCTCCGCCATCTGCCGCGACTCGAGCTGGTCGCGCTGCTTGTTTTCCTGCCGTGCGTATTCCTCCCGGTCCCGCGCCGTCATGCGGTCGAGCTTGCCCGAGGCGCGGTCGCGTTCTCGCTGGAGACGGGCGCGGCGCTCTGCTTCCGCTTCGCGCCGTTGCTTCTCCTGTAAGAATCGTTGGCGCTCGCGGTGGAGCGTGTTCAGATCGCCTGCGTTGGATTCCTTTACCAATCCCCGCTGTTTAAGCATGGCGAGAGTAGAGCCCAGGCCCTGGTCAAGTGTCGATTCCTCTTCTAATCCAGTAGCAGTGATGTCTGCAGCTGGCGTAGTCTCCTCGCTTCTCTTCAGTCGTCCTTTGAGGTCTTCTTCATCTTCAATATCATTATACGACCTCTCCATATCGACATCTTCGTCCCTCTCTTCTTTCACTTCAGGCGATTCTTCCTTCGGGCGCGAGACCGAGCGCTGGCGCCGATCAGGTATCGTGGGGCGCTGTAGGTTTGCGACAAATTCGGATGTCTCATCGATAACCAGGCCAGGAGCGTCGTCCTCGCCATCCGCGTTATCCAAGTCCATTCCATTCTGTGCTTGCTCTGACTCTTCCCGTAACTGTCTGGCGATATCCTCCGGACGAACCTTCTTCCGTTTCTTGAATGCAGCTCGTCTCTGTGTTGCTAGTGACGCTTGCAAATCCTCATCATCAACGAACGATATTTCTCTATCTGATCGTCGCGGGGCGGGGGTTGAAAGTCCAGTACTGACAGCTCCCGAATCCACTTCCATACTATCTCCATTAGGCGTGTCCGTAGTGTCGATGGTTGGGAATATGTCATCTTCATCCACCGCTTTCTGTCTCGTAGATTTCGGCTTCTTCTTTTTCGGCTTCTTGATTTTAATCTCTGTCGCCTCCTGATAGTCTGATGGGGTAGCCGTAGGTTCGGGCATTATATCGAGGTTGACAGGCTGCGCCTTGAGCTTAGACGACACATCCTGCCGCTTCGCCTCCCGCTCTTCCTCAGTCAGATCCTTAGCATCCAACGTAAACCGTTTCCTCTTCTTCCCTTCAATCTCTTCATCATACTGCGCCAGAATAGAGCCGGACCCATCGAAATCATTAGGATCATACACCGGCTTCTTTTTCTTCAACGCCAGTCGCTCATTAAGGCGCTCCCGGTCCCGCAAGTCGATATTCTCCAACTCATCCCCTTCCTCCTCATTCTCATCGATGGTCGTATCCTTAAGCGTAAGAATCTGCTCCTCGCCCTCTTCAAAATCAGCCACCTCATGTCCAACCCTCACACCCGCAAGATCCTTCGCAGTATATTCCGCAATCCGCTCCCTCTCCGCAAGTTCCTCAGCGAGTCTCTTCGCGCGCTCCTTTTCAATCTTCCGCTGCCGCTTCTTCTGCTGCATCAGCCAGGTTTTGGTATCCAACGCAGCCTCCGCTTCATCGACCTCACCCAGCCCTTTGCCCTCAAGTTTCACTAGTTTCTGGGCATTTTCGCGCGCCCGCTTGATCGCGTCCAGCTTCTCCTGGCGCTTCTTCTTCGCCTCGGCTTCATCCTGGTATTTCTTCCAGTTATCGTATCCCTGCGCCTGTCGCGACTCTAGTGTGCTTGCGGGTTCGTCATCTGAAGAATCTGAGTTGTTGCCATCTCTGGATGGCTTAAAGACGGGACCATCGTTGTTTCTGTTGTCGGTGGTAGTGGCAGCGCCGGGGACAGGAAGAGGCTTCAGACCAAGGGCGACTCGGATCTTATTGTTTTGCTCAATCGACAGAGCGTCCGTCATAACTGTGGAGACAAAATGGAAAAGGCACGGTATGATTCAGTGGGTCAGACTGTAAAACGTGAAGTGAAAAGAGTTCCAAAATAGCTTGTGTACTGTTGTAGTTGCCCTTGCTCTCCGCTGCTCCTCTCCTCTCCTCCAGCTGCCTTGCGATATTATTATGGCTCTGTTCTTCGCCAGCTCCGGAATTTCACCAAAATCCGGTCCGAACTCAAACAGGCATAGCGCCACTCAGTGCCCAACTACAAAAAAAAATATCACAACCTTCGACTTCTCTTTCTCTCTCTTCTTCCTCATCACAACAAATCCAGATCTGTGTCCAGCAGTCCTGATCCAACCAGGGTATTCGTACCCTGGCTGTGTTTCGGTTGCTATTGCTGGACAGCTCGACGATTCATGGAGCCATCGAGGGGGAATCATTTTCTAACAAAAAATCTTCCCTTGCAAAAAATGGTGTCAATTTCCGGTCGACAGATCTCAGAGAGAATCTCAGCGGCCCGGTTCTTCTTTATTGAACTAACACTCAGCCTTGAGCTCCCTCCCCGTTTCGGCGGGTTGGTGAATTCGGTGAGGTGGCCGGGTTCCTGCTGAGGGCGTCATATTCCACCTCCCTTTACCGATTTCTTTTGGCCGTCGGCTGATGAGGTTAGGGAAAAACCATGACTTGCCAACATATATAATTATTCAATTCGGCCGTTTACTTTTCGCTTGGATAACTGGGGACATCTGGTTTGGAGGGGGATGAGGAGAGAATGAGAATGATCCAAAATGCTCTTAGGATATTCCACGAAGCTTGAAGAGATTTTTGGCCACTATCGGCCCCTCCATGCCATACTCTATTTCAGTCATGTCCATAGCTGCAAGTAACCCATATCTATAAATAAAAGAAACCCCATAATTATCATGGAAAAAATCCCAAAGAGAAAAACTCCAATGTACCATACCCCAAGCCATAAACAATCTCTAACAAAGTAGCAAGTATTCTGTCACGGGTATAAAAAAAAAATAAAAAAATCACAAAAACAACACAGAAAACCCTACAACAACTTCAACCCCCCCGTAACCCCATCCACAACCCCTCTCGGCCCCAAGATGCCCAACACAGTCCGACTCCCACTGGCAATCTGCGTTCGGCCCGCGTCCTGAATAACCTGCGCACACAGCCCCAAACTGACAGCCTGCGCCTGCAACACCAACAGCTCCTCCTCGCTCTTCACCTGCAGCGCCACTTTAGCCTGTCCACGGCGCTCCCAGCGTTTGAGAATGGGCGAGTCCGGCGCGCGGGTGAGGTAGTGTTTGTAGCAGGCGAGGGTTGCGTGGGAGCATTGGGCGGCGATTTTGCCTGTATTTGAGGGAATGAGATTTTTCAGTTGATTGTCCCGTAAGGTTCGGTGTTAAAATGGGTATGTTATGTAGTAGGGGGCGCGGTGTGTGAAAGATAAGAAAAAAAGAAAAGAAAAAGAAAAGAAAAAAAAAAAACAGACGAACCCTTCCCCATCCCCAAATCCGTCCGCACAACAAGCACAAGCTTAACCTCCTCCGTATTCCCCTCGAACGCAGCGATCTCACCCCCTCCCCCCTCCTCTTCACTCTCCTCATCCCCCTCCTCCTCCTCCTCCTCCTCCGACTCCCCATGCACCTTCACATCATAACTATTCGGCCAACTCTTCCTCTCCTTCCCCTTCCCACCCCCTTGCCCCCTCGACCCCGCCCCAAAAACCCCCAACGACGCCCCCTGCCCAATAAAAAAGCCCGTGACACCCGCCAGGATGGCAGCAGCGATGACCAGCGCCGCGGTGCTTGGCGGGGGGACGCGCTCGGTCGCGTGGAAGGGGGAGGTCATTTCTGTATTATTATTATTATTAAAATATTAACCTGCGCATGTACTGAGAGAGGAAGAGAAAGTGTTTCTCTATTCGGCACCTAGTTTTAGTGTTGTGAGGCGCGCGGGTGTGGGAGGGGGGGGGCTGGGTTGGGTTTGAGAGGTTGCGGCAGAGGAGAGAGAGGGTAGGGTGTGTGGTGTGTCCTTTAGAGTTTTGAAAACCGGTTGAAAAATTAACTTAAGCTTGGAAAGCTAATAATAAGCTGTCTGTCCTGTATGTAAGCTTGCTGGTTGGAAGAGGGTTTGACGAGGATATTGAACAAAAATGCTTCGTCCGATACATTTTATCATTTAAGACTTTCAATTATGGACTTTACCCTGCATTTAATTTAAAAACTAAGAATACCTTCCACAGATCCCCCAATGTTCTAGTACAAAAAGCGAAAAAATACCGAATCGGAATCAAAAACAAAAAAAAAAAAAAAAAAAAAAAAAAAAAAAAAAAAAAAAGAAGCGGGGAAAAAAGCTACCGGTAGTTATAATAAAATAAAATAGTAGTAGTAATAGTAATAAATAATATATAATAAACAGAAAACAGTAATACAGAGCTATACCGAACACATACAGAAAACAACTCATACACATACACATCTATATATCATTTTTGTTATTTCGTTTGTATTTTTCGTTTTGGCTTTTTGGTCTTTTGGCTCTTTCACTGCGCAGCACCCGCGGGCGGAGCAGCCTGAGGTCGTGGGGGACCCATTCTCCGGCTCCTATTCAAAACGAAAAAAAAAAAAAAAAAAAGAAAATCCATCATCAGTACCTAAAAGATCGAAGAGGAAAAAGGTTTTGGGTGACAAAGGTGGCTGGCTGGGAAGAATGAAAAACAACTTACATGAAAAGTCCGACTAATAAAAGCTGATCCCGACCATCATAAGCCAGCTAGGCACCATACCGACGTAATACATCACATAGCCAAACGGCACACTAAGGCCGTACTGCGCCAGCTTTCCATCGACGGGGTGGAACGTGCCGTCAAACGCCGGTTTGTTCTCCCAAGTCTTCTCGGAATGGACCTTGTAGATGGCCTCAGCGTCGACGGAGGTGGTGTTCACGCGCGACATGTGGACGAGGGTCTTTGGTTTTGGCTGGCCTGGTTCGCGCGCGGGGACCTGCCAGTGCCAGACGGAGGCGGGGGTGGCGGAGAGGATGGAACAGAGGAGGCCGTTGTTTTCGCAGTTGATTTTTGCGAGGGAGGGGGAGGTTTCGTCGGCGGAGAAGAGGGGGATGGCGGCCTATTGGGGGTATCGTTAGTATCTTAATATCTAGAGTTACCATAAGTTATATATCGAAAAGCCAGCCACACATACCTCCCACGCCTTATCCGCCTTCTTACACTGGCCATGGCACGTCTTATTCCCGCCAGTAACGTAAATCAACCACTCCTGCCCTGGGCCGTCATCCTTCGGAGCCAATAACGACTCCCAGTTGGCGACGGTGATGGGGGTAACCTCCTTATTGACGATCTTGGGAGCACCTCCCTTGGAGCCAGCAGCAGCGCTGGTGGCAGCGGCGGCGGCGGAATTGGCAGCGGAGTTCACCACGGGGGTAGCGGTGGGGAGGAACGATTTAACCTTATTGAACCAGCCTTGCACCTGGTCCCTGAGTGGGATCTGATCTTGCGCCGCAGCCAGGGCTGGGAGGAGGAGAATAGTTGATGATGACAGACGCATTGTGGTTGTGGTTGTGAGTGTGAGGAGGAGACAGTAGGGATGAGAATAATAAGAATAAATAGATAAAGAGAAATATAACCTCTTCCTCTATTTTTTTTTTTTTTTTTTATCCTTTTCTTTCCCTTCAAGCCTGCGTCGTTGAGTTTCGGTTCTGGCGGAAAAAGGGGGGTGAAGCGAAAACGCGCTTCTATTTCTTTGACTTTTTTTCCTGTCGACCACGAACTAGAGGCCAACTATTACATAAGGGGGGGACGAGATACAGTGGATAGTTCTAGAAATTTTCTATTTGAGGCTGGAATGGGAAGGAGGGGGATATTTTATAATAGCGACAAAAATGAGGTCGAAAGATTAAAAAGGAAGAAATATGATATCCCCTTGATTATTATATCAAACAAACGGGAAGGTTTGTGTTTTGGGCAAAGAAGGAAAACCGGGATAGGATCAAACAAGGGCTGCTACTAGGCTGTATCGGGCTAAACTCCATCGGAATGGATCACGTGATATATATGGGGATGTTGACAGGTTCATACATTATTGTTGTTGAACCTCCTCTGTTGATATTCAAGGCTCTAGTGATTTTCTCCACAGATATGATAAACTACAGAAGAGAAGAAGAATACTATAATTCAACTCTTATAAAAAGTTGCTTCTGATGTAACTAGCTCTTTCTTTATATGAAGTATAAAGAGAATGATTTGATATGAGTGATATTTTCAATATATATCAGACCTCTCTCTCTTTCTCTCTCTACACACATTGTGACCACTGACTTCACCTCTTTATGCCATGTTATAGCTTTCTTTTTTCAGCACATTCTCACTTACTTTATCTCATTCTTTACATTCAATCACTCACTCACACCTCTTACACAAGAATCACAGTGCCAAAGACAAGAAAATATAACAATACGGAAAGAGAAAGAGAAAGAGAAGAAAATGAGTGATGACACAAGAAGTTAAAAAATAAAATAAAATAAAATAAAATAAAAAATAAAATTTGAAAGAGAAAGAAGAAGAAAACAAAAATGAGAAAATAAATCAAAACATCAAAGACAGACTTTTATTTTAATTTTGATTTTGATGATGAGAAGTGATGAAAATGAAATAGATGAATAATGAGGTTGCAAAAGATGCGCGCGGAAGATTTTCTTTTTTGAAAGTATTTATATATACGCGGAACACTGAGGGGGAGGAAAGAGGATGAGAGAAGAGCTGGGGGGGCGGAGAGTGAGACAGGCATATATAACGTGATGTGATTGGGTATGATATAACAGGAACAGGACATGGCTTGCGTGGTATCAAGAAGTTGTATGGAGAAGAAGAGGAAGAGAGAAGGGGGAAGTTAAGTAGGAGATGAAGAGAGGGGGAGAGAGAAGAGAGGAGCGGGAGAGGGGGAGGGGAAGAGAGAAGAGGAGAAAATAGGAGAAAGGGAACTCAAAGGGTACATGAAGATAGATTCTTTTTTTTTTTTTTTTAAATTGAAAAACTGAAAAAAAGAAAAGAATATATATAGAAAACAAAATGGCATGTGTAAAAATATATCAACGCCCCTGAGAGAGAATTCCAGAAGGGAGGGAGAAGGAGAAGAAGAAGAAGAAGAAGAAGAGAAGAAGAGAAGAAATAAAAAAGAAACAATGAGAAGTAATAACAAGAGAATTAATTAACAAATGAAAATAAAAGAAAGACAAGAAAAGAAAAAAAAAAGTAATGAAGACATCACAAGACAATTTAGTCCATTATGTGATTATATTTCCCTCCCTTCCAAACCTCCGCACTTTCTTCTCTCTCAATTAAAAGCATTCTAGTTCCATAGACCAGAAAAGCTCTTCATATCGTTCAGTCCTTCCAAACCATGTAGCCCCATCTCCTTCCACTCTCCGTCCCATGGCCCCTCATTATTATTATAAAAGTAGAGTAGATATCAGACTCCTTTTTTTTTTTTTAAACCTTCTCGCCATAAAACCTTTTCAACCGCACGACGGCATCCTTGTAATCTTTCTCGGTTTCATTCAGCGTCTTCTCGATATTCTTCAGCGAGACTTCCTTATTGGGTTCGGTGACCGTGCCGGACTCGTCCTTGCCCGCTCCGAGGTTCTGGATCTTTTCGCACGCCTCTTTCACTTTTGTGAGGCCTAGCGTTGCCGACGAGCCTTTGAGGAAGTGGCCTAGTTGGTAGATTTTGTAGAGGTCTTTTTCCTTGCTGTTGGTCGTAAAGGAGAAGGAAGGGAAGGGAAAATAGTTAGAAATTAATTTGTTTTTGAAAAAAATGAAATAAAATAAAATAAAATAAAAGCAAAAATAAAAATAATGGAAATTATTAAAGATAAAACAACAATAAAGCAGAAAGAGATAAGGTTTGTACTCAAGTCGGGAAATACATCTGAAAGATGGTTGATTGGTGGAGATCGGCATCATAACGGTTTGAAGGGGAGGAGGTTGGTTGGGGATATGACGTCATAGGAACTTGTTGCGATAGAACAAATGGGGGGACCGCTGGTTTGGGTGCTGTGGTGGTGCTGTGGTGGTGCTGGTGGGGAAAACAAAAAAAGAGGGGCGCACGCGGAAAAATGGGTTTTTATTCCTCAAGGATTGTAACTCACATTGCCTTCTTCATATCCGAAAATGTAGTTTCTGCCTGTTCGAAAAACCCGTATACTAAGTCTCTACTAAATTCACGCTTAAAGTCTTCATCCATCTCGAGAATTTGCTCGAAGGTTGTTTCTTCGATGTGGTCACCCAGTGAGGCTAGATCGGGCACTTTGTCGTTGGCGGTTTGCTGCGGTGGCTGCTGCGGTGGCTGCGGCTGCTGCGGCTATATGTGCGGGGGGTGGTTGGTTAGAGATATGTATATGCGATCCCCAAGGGCAGGAAAACAGTGAAAATTCAAAGGAAGTAAGTAATGAGGTCTGAGTAATCTGATTTGACATACCACCTGTGCCGTCGCTGAAGGCGTCATGTTCGAGAAGGAGGGGGGGTTTAGTCGAACGGACGAAGGGGTCTGATAGGCCAAATATGGCATTTATTTGTTTATCAAGGACTTCGCCTGATACACAGATATAAAAAAAAGAAAAGGTTTTATCTAGGAACAGTGAGCTTCTTGGGAGCCCACCGCGGAAAGAAGGCCCTCACGGAGGGGAAACCGGATGTGAAAATTATATTGCGACCGCAGAATACCGCAGGTATAATAGTTTTTCCTATTCCAGCATTTAAAAGTTCGACTGTGATCGAGCAGATTAGGTAGCGTGGGCGAGGACCAGCGCGTTATTGGGATTCGATTAGGAAACGGAGGTGCAAGGGAAGGGCGTGGTGTGAAATGTTGACGAGAACTAGCTCCGTCGAAAAATAGCTTTTGTAGGAGGATAGGGATGCAAGGTTGAGTAAGTTGGGAGCCGAGGAGGAAGTCGAGAGTGGACAGTGTTCTTTTCTGGGTTTCGTGTTCTTTGTAATGTAGCAAGTAAAGGGTCAGCCATCGAGAAATAATAATAGGTAAATAATAGTTCGCTTGGAAAAAGGAAGAAGTTTAGAAAAATGACGAAACAATATTAATGTGATTGAATTTTCGTGGCGAAAGCACAGCCCAGGAGGGGCAAGACGAAGGAAGCAGTCTAGAATTCCCTCCCCCCCCCGCGCCAAAAACTCCCTCCGAGAGCGATTCGATCGATCGCCCAAACAGCTCTATCTCACACACACCCACACACACACACACACACACAAATCTCTCTCTCTCTCTCTCTCTCTGCCAATATTCATCCTTTTCCACCACCAAAAACAAACAAACAACAACAACAACATCCTCCTCTTTTTTTTTTTTTTTTTTTTTTTTTTTTTTTTTGCTTTTTGCTTTTTGTTTTTATACAAGTCACCCAGAATATATCTATCCCTGTTTCATTTTTGTAACTCCGACAGGCGGTTTCTTGGTTGTGCTAGAACAACGCCGAATGCCCACAACGAACCCCGATGCCCCCCTCTTCTATATAGTAGAAAGGGAGGTGGGAAAAAGGAGAGAAGAATGATAAAGAAAAATGGAAAAGGGGAAAGGGAAAAGGGAAACCGAGAGGACTAACTTTACCTGCAGCAACCAGTTTCCAGGCTTTTTCTCTGGCAGTTTTAAAGCCGGAGCAAGCGCCAAGCTGGGCAGCAAATTCCAAGGGCAAAAAATATAAAGGTCACACTATATATGTATAAATATTTCCGTGAGCCCACATCCGCAACATATGATATATGTATAATATATATATATATATATATGTATATGTATAAACCTCTTCCAAAAAAGGCGGATTTTTGTTTCTTCTTTCTTTTTTTCGGTGCAGTGAATAGATCTAATCAATGACGGCTGGTTTGTGAGGTGGGGAGGAGAGGAGCTTTGGTGTGGTGCATTGAGAGAGAGAAATGTCCGGGTGGGTGATTGTATTGTGACGAACCCTGAAGAATGATGATGCTGATGACGCTGGTGATGCTGGTGATGCTTGGATGTTTGATATATATAAGAATGTGTGGTAAGGACAGGGGAGGAGGAAACGGAGTTGAACGACGGGCGCGGGGGATGGGCGGGACAGAACGGGCTTGAAGCTAGGTCATCTTAGAGCGAAGCTCAGGTCCTGGCGAGGTGTTGATCTGGCGCGGAATAAAAAACATAAAAATAAAAAGATAAAAAAATAAAAAAGTGAATACAGAACCAAGGCTAAACAAGACTTACTACAGCTGTAGGGAATGGCGGGAGAGAAGCACTCCGTGTAATTGAAGGAAGAGAAAGAGAGAGAGAGAGAGAGAGAGAGAGAGAGACGGAGACGGAGACGGAGAAGAAAAAACAAATAAATTGGAAATAAATATAAATCAATCAATAATAAGAGGGGAGAGAAAGAGAAGCTGAGTTTGTATGAAACCCACCTGATTCAGCCCTTTTTTCTTTTACACCAGAGCTCACCAACAGAGTAACTAACTAAAGAAGAGAGAAGGGGAGATTGAGAGACAGAAGAAGCAAGAAGCAAGAGTAGTTAGATAGAGAAAAGGGAAAAGAAGGAGTCGCAGTCTATTACGGGGAAATTTGGAATTTTCGAGCGTCTGAAGATACTGGCGGCGGCGGCAGCACACAAGAAATGAGGGGTGTGTTGTGGCGCTTATAGCAGCAGCAGCAGCAGCAGCCCCCGGTCTAAGAAAAGGTGGAATATGCAATGCAATGCTAACTTTGCTAACACGCTGCGGACTGGACTGCACTGGACTGTTACCTCTACTTATTATTATCTCTTTCTCTGGTGTCCTGCTTGCGATTGTTATGCTGTCCCCGTTCGTTCCCTTTGTTATTTTTTATTTTGGTTTGTTCTGGCGGCTAGGAGATGTTGTTTATCCCCGTAGATTGGGAACCGGGTTGTCGGTTTTTTTTTTTTTTTCACACAC
Source organism: Blastomyces gilchristii SLH14081 (assembly GCF_000003855.2). Lineage (NCBI taxonomy): Eukaryota > Fungi > Ascomycota > Eurotiomycetes > Onygenales > Ajellomycetaceae > Blastomyces > Blastomyces gilchristii. The sequence continues at coordinate 3,283,787 of NW_003101680.1, read as the reverse complement.
AATGCCCCGCGGGGAAAAAGCAAAAAAAAGCAAAAGGAAAGTAGGATAGACAGATAGTAGTAAGTCAGTCAGCACATGGCCCGAGGGGTTGGTTGGTTGGGTGGGAGCAAGAAGAAGAAGAGATAAAAAATATAATAAAATAAAACGGCGAAGTGTGTGGAAAAAAGGAAAAAAAAAGGACGGTGGGGATAGAAAGAACAGAACACTCTCTTTCAAATAAAAACACAACATCATCTCCACGCAATAGTAATGAGTGTAGGCGACCACCGTCACGCTGGGTTCTAAACTTCCCCCCCTTATACTTCTTCGGAGGCATTTATTTCCCTTCTTTCTTTCTTTCTTTCTTTCTTTCTTTCCGTATAATTATTTGTTAATTTTTCGAAGGGAGAATCGTCTTCTGAAGAATTCTATTGTTGACGGGAGCGAATGAATCAATTGATTCTCTCTCCTATAACTACCTACCTACTATCTACCTACGAAAAAGAAAAGTACAATGTACATGTACAGTACATTACATGCACATACAACTACAAGGCCCAGACCCCCTCTAGCAGGTAAACGGTGCAGTATATCCACCACAGGAAAACTCCAGACATAAACGGCCACCCCTATTTCTTGGTCGATAGATAAACTAACAGTAACAGGGGGGGAGGGGGGAGGGGAGAATATATGTAATGGCTCTTAGCTAAGTAAAGCCGCTTACAGCCTCGGGGATACATTTTATACCGGGGGAGTCCTCCGGTACATAAGTTCGAAGTTCGAGGACACTAATAAAACTAAGCCCATGATAAGGCGGGGGTGGGGGGATGGGATGGAGAGAGAGAGAGCTGCTCTCTGACCTTTCCTGTCGTTGTAAAAGCATCGCTGAGTTAGAATTGATATGTTTGATTGATTGGCCCTTCTGTGAAGGTTTCCGAGGTTTGCCTTTGACAACCTTAAAACTATATTTTTTATTAACTAACTTATTTTTGATTATAAATTGAAACCCCATCATGTACTGTAAGTTACAAGGAAACCAGCACCTGAATTGCCCGCGGGCAATGCGAAATGAGAAAAAGAAAATGGAGAGGAAAGGAAAATGAAGAAAAATGAACATATTAACATAACTATCAAGAAAAGAAGTTCTCTTTCTCTTACCGCCTCTCTCTCTTTCTCCCTCTCCCCTCCCTCCTTCAAAAATCCATGCGGGCCAACTAGTTAGTTATTAGTTAACTCGATGTTCAATCTGAATAACTAAGTTAGTTAATCCACCCACTGACGTAACAGGAGCATGCATGCACAGCGCCGATCACCAGCTCATCGCCGCTGCTGCTTACTTCCACTAACATAGTTAGTAGTAGTTGCTATGACATTCCACGTTCTCGCCAGATGCTAGTAAATAATAATAACCGTGCCATGCTTACTCACTCTCTGTAGTGAGTGCGCCACAGCATACAGAAAACCACACTGTAAAGAAAATATTTTCAATATCTTCATTCTTCATCTTCAAATAATCATTATTAATTATAACCATGTCTAAATCTTCTAATTACACTGAGAAGCAGTTGTAAAGAGCTGTTAACACATATAAAAGTAATTCAAAATTAAAAATCACATCTCTGTCATGAGAATTCAAAGTCTTATATATCATCTTATATAAGAGAATCAATAGAAAGAAATCAAGAACTATGAGAATTTCACTGAATTGAGTATTGAATGACAGTCAGAAAGAGATAATTAAGATATAAATTCATCAATTGAACATTAATTTTTACTCACTTATTATCAAGTATATCAAAGCTGCTATGAACTGTATATTAAGACAGTATTATACAGATTCAGAGACTGCATCTTTCACAGTAAGTAAGATATGAATATATTAATTTATCAAACATCTATCAGATTATAAATAAGTCAAGTAAAAACTCATAAATTTAAAATAAGTATCTTATAAGAATATAAGCTTCATTATTAACTAATTTAATTAATATAAAGCTGTCTTCAATTAATATCAATTTTTTCACTGTAATATCTACAACTTTAATAAGATTGAATTTTAAGAAGAAGAAGAATGCAGATAGTGAGTTATAATCATCTTTAAAGATATAAATTTTATTATATAGTTATTATACTTCTGTAGATTAATAACAGTGATGAAGTATATTAGTACAGATAATATAGTATTAAATTCATTAATTATAATAAAATTAAAGATTTATTTAGAGAATTAATATACATACTTTAACTTATCTAATAACTATGCTATCACTGCATCTGAGTCTGACTTTATAAATAATGAGATTGAATTTGAATGAATCAAGCAGTTTAATAAAATGATAAAAAAGCATTAAATAGATAGTTATTAACTACTATTAATAAATAATCATAATTCTTATTTTATAGAAGAATTCATTTAATACTGTAATCTTTATAAGATTATTCTATTCAGATTCTTATCTTATATAAGTTATATTCTATAATCTCTTGATAATATATCTTTTCAGCAGTATAAGTATTATTATATAAAGACAGTTAATAAAACTATCTGCTACAGATATAAGCAGTATAATGATAGATAATTTCTTACTAATCTGAAGAGTATCTGACTGTAAGCATTTAAATCTAGTACTGTAAGAGCTGACTTTATCAACTGTAAAATGTATTCAGTTAATTATAATATAATTCTCAATTGATTGAGACCTTTTATCATTGATAATACTTCAGATCTCAATATATACAATGATGATAATAATATATATAATTACTTTATTCTGTCATCTGCAGATTGACTGTTAACTGTTTTCTTATAATTAATCTTCTCAGAGACAGTTATAAAACTATATTATTAAATTAATACAGTAGTCAAGATCTTAGAAGATGTGAAGAATACTCTTATATCTGATTTGATAAAACAGTTGAACAAGATCTTTAAGAGTAGCATAATTCAGATGAAATTGAATATATACTGTGAGAGTGAACTTGCAGATTATTATTAAGTAAATAGATATCAGATCATCAAATTCTTTCACAGATAGATACAAGTAAATGAAGTTCTCACTATTAAGAATATCAATTACAAGATTATGACTTATAGAGTAGATGAGATGAAAAAGACATTTAATAAGACTCTTTAATTGATTGAAATCAAATCTATAAAATCTACAGTCACTCAATTATAACAAGATAATTCTATAGAATCTCAACTTACAGTGAATTCTACACCTTCTAATGAGTATATAGATAATCTTTATATTATAGATAGATGTGATGATGATTATTAATTAATTTTTGAAGATTACTATATTCAAAATATTTTCTTTACAGTGTGGTTTTCCATACGCTGTGGCGCACTCATTACAGAGAGTGAGTAAGCATGGCACGGTTAGTGGGATAGTGGCAAGTAGCAGTGTTGCCTGCCCAAACAAGGGTTCACACATATATATATATATATACACGCACACCCACACATGAGGGAGAGAGGAATCAAAAAAAAAAAAAAAGAAAAGAAAAGAAAAAGAAAAAGAAAAGATTAGCAGAAATTGATGAGGTAACTATGTATGAGAATGAAGAAAGAATAACTAAGTTACTTGCGCTGACTCTCTCTCTTCAATGGAGAAAAGAGGGTGAGTAAGTCAGGTTTCTTCAAACATTGATATTGCGTCTTATGAGGGAAAAAGAGAGCGAAGCAAATATAGAAAAAGTTAGAAGGGATCAAAAAAAAAAGGCTTCATTTATAAAATAACAGCTCTCTAAGTGCTGCAAGATCAATAATGCAGATGCACAGTATAGTATGCCTTCTTACAGCAGATATATCCAGCTACCTCTAAAAGCCATCAAAAGATTTGGACTCGATGATATTCCTGTTTACAACTAGGTCCGGATTCGCCCTGAAGGCAGGCTGCTTTAAATCCCCACCTACCCCCCTGAATTGGAGAGGTTGGGAAAGAAAGGTGAAGCCAGGTGAAGGCAGAGTGAAGGCAAGAGTGAAGAGGAAGAGAGCCATTTGATTTCTGTGTGCTTAGTTCATCATTCTAATTACAATGCAAGGACTTGGCAACTTTGTAGCTCATTATTTTGAGTCAAATCTCAGAAGCTGAAAAGAGTTGATTGATCTTCCTGGCACACAAAAGAGTGCGATTACATGTTCAACATGTTTTGTTGCTACTATGCATTATTATTATTATTACTATTTATTCTTCCATTATACTCATATGCAAGCAGAGCTTATGATGAGTCCTTGCATGATGTTAAATACAGGCCAAGTGTTTGATTATACAGGAGGAAATACAGGTGTTGAGACTGCCCGACAGCACAGTCCGTCAGGCCTGGCTCATTCATTTGCATTCCCTAGTTGAAGACCATTATTGGCGTGCTTAGTTTATCCGGTCTACATTAGGTTTATCGTCTCGTAGAGATTTCATCTCCCCCTTCTTTGTATTCAGGCTCTTCTCGAGCCCTAGACTTCATAGACAATATACAATACAATCTACACTCTTTTAGTTGATCATTCCGATCATTGTACACATCACATCATACAACAAGATTTCATCGAACAGCCATATTCTGAGTCTTAACAATCGTTTTATGACAATCTTTGTGAGGATGGAGCTCAAATAGACTGTTTTTGTCAAGAAACAGCTCTTGTTTTATGACAATTGTTGTTGTCTTTATGACAGTCAACGGGCCACTTCTAACCATAGCACTTTTACAGCAATTGCATGATAATCTCCCATATTGGACATTGACAGCGATATTCCAGCTAGATGACCTCAGCCTCAAGTCTGAGAATCTCCTCTTTTCTCCTGCTCAGTTCTGCACGGTGCTTGGTTTCTAGCTCGGTGTTCCGCTCCTTCAGGTGCCGCACTTCTCCTTCCAGCGCCCTGACCTTCGCGGACCCTGCTTCAAATACTGTGTGAATTTCGCCTATCCCAATACCAGCCAATACCAGCACATAACAAGGCCCGGCTGGGAGAAAAATCTTCCCAGGGCTGTTTCAAGTTGGGTATTTTGCATTTCTTCAGTGGCCGTGATGTCGTGGATCAGGGAGCGCTAGGTCATCGAACAGAGCCTCATACTCTGGGAAGCTATACCCAACGACCGAAGAAGAGGTCACTGGATTGCATATCAGGATGCGGGATACTGCCCCGGCTGCTAACCAGGACCGGGGGCGCTTGGGTTATGTTTAGAAGTGAAAAGGAAGACGGTCCTGGAGGGGGAGGGGGCCCTCTATTTATACCAAGGGATTGGGGGCAGTCGCAGGGTGTTTGTCTCGGGCTGCTCTCCAGCACATCGCTGTCAATGTCCAATATGTTATACCATCCCTTCAGAGTGGAAAACCCTCCTGTGCGGATATAGGTTTTGCCCAGGATGCATCCCTCCTGATGCAGACCTGTGCATTATGTTGTCGAGATATCACTGGCTATATCAAGAGTTATTAGATAGGAAATGCTTTGGCTATAGTGCTAGTATGAATATAGCCCGGCAACTTGTTGTGTTTTGGGTGTTTGGTAATGTGCTGTTAAACTGCACTCTACAGGTATTGAAGCACGGCGCAGCAGCGAACGAAGTCCGGAGACGAAATCTGAAAATAGAACTCATGCAGTACTAGCATCCTCTCCACAGCTGTCGCAAGGCGAATCATGGTGAGGAGACAAGAGGGGTAGGTATCGTTCGGGTTGTGGTTGCGCACAGTAGAAGAGGAGAAGGCATCGCAGTGCCATGGGCTAGTAGCTCGGTTTCTCCGGTGATATACGGTGCCCCCCTGAGGAGAAAGATGAGGACACTATCAAGCAAGGCTCCCCTCACCTGCCTACCAAGGGCCCTTAATGAGCCGCTAGGAGAAGCCACCTTATGGTTGATCATGATATCCCTTTCATGTATATGGATTAACATTATGTCACGCCCTCTGGGGCTGCAAATGCCATCGTGACAGCGGCGGGTTCAGCTATACGCGTCTCCCTCATTTGATTAAGACTTGTCGTCCTAAGGAGTCGCACAAGTCATAGTAGAGGTTTCGTGAGATATGCCCATTCGTTGCGACTAAATGCCTCCGTGATATCCTCGGTCCTTTTGTTTGTAACGGTTCGACTATGCCAACTAGTGTAAGTCGCTCCGACCTTTTGCTTTGTGATTCCTGATGGCTCCATTGGTTTGGAAGGTGGTTCTCTTGAAATTCACCTAGTGAAAGACCAGCCATTGTTCGGATTTCAGCGCACTCTTGCGTTGTTTCATTCTGTAGTTCACCATAAGCACGGCCGGGAAAGATGGATAGAGGTGATAGCTGAGCCGGCGCCACAGCAGCCAGTCGCCGAAATTTATGAGCTGCGGGCTATCTTCAAAAGGGCAAAGATCGCGGAAGCGTGTGCCACCAGTGAAGCTTTGAATAATGAAACAGATACAGCTTGAAAATATGAGCTCAGAACGTGATTCTTATCTCACACGACCTATAGGAGAAGAACATGTCAGCAAACCACCATTTCAAATGAAGAGGCAAGGAGGTGCACTGATGGATGTCTTTCAACAGGTGTGAAGTAGTAGAGTATTCTCCGCGCCAACACTTATTCATCACAGTACCTAATGGCCACCTAGAAACATCGGGAAATTTCCCCACCGTATAAAGCTTAATAGCTTCATGATCTTCTAAATCTTTATAGGGTGCTTCATATGTAATCAAAAAATAAACCACACTGCCAAACACAAAGAAGTCATTCTGAAGGGAAACTTTATATTCTTTATAATTCTCCCAGCTGGGCGGGCGGTATCTAGCTGTATTTGTCACTGTAGACACCTTCACCCCATCTATACAGCACGAGGCAAAGTCGGCAAGGACGATGTCGAAGGTATCGGTAACAAGGATATTAGGTGTTCGCAGGTCACAGTGGATGATGCCCTTGCTGTGCATGAAGACCAGCGCTTCAGCGATCTGTTCCGCCCATTTGAGATATGGTAGTTCTCCGTGCATTGTTGTCATTATCTTGTCGATGCAGCCGTTCCGGTAGTATTCCAGCTCGCACCCGACGTTGTTAAAGCGACCGTAGTAGTGGGCTATCCGTGGATGTCGACCCAGCAGCTCATAGGCTCGTTGTTCACAGCGCAGGTCATCTTCAAAGCCGGGGAAAGGGCACTTGAGAATAGTAGGTTTTTCGATCTTAAAGATACCGCTGCTTGCACCATATGTGATTTGTTCCATGATGATTGACAGTTGGTTTGATTTCCATTTTGTCGTCCTGATGCTGATGACTCAGCAAGAAACCGTTAGTTAATAACGTAGCGAGCGCAACACCAAAATCCTCTACCAGCTCATTAACGAACGCCCACCATTCAACGCGTAATTATGCCACCAATTCGCAAGAAAAATAAGAGAAATTCTCTAGAGAGAGAGGGAAGAATAGAGCCTGCAATTAATGCTCTTAAAAATCGAGAAATTATGACAATTCGCGGAAGCTGCATGTCTATATAATGTGTCATATTCTACTTTATCCTATCGACGCAATGGTCGACCTGCACGGGTGAATTTACGTGCAAATTCACACAAAAATTGACTCAGACTGAAGAGGATATGCTAGTTCAATGGGTCCTAAATCTAGATAAATGAGGATTACTGCCCCCAGCCGGCTTTTGTTGAGAATATGGCTAATCATCTTCTCTCTACGCGATCACCGGCAATCTCTCCTCCACCAGTTGGCAAGAACTGGGTCTCAAACCTAATAAAGTGCTGTACAGAGCTTCAATGCTGTTATTCAAGATGTTACAATCACGAGCGGGCGAAATGTGAAGAAGATATTAGAGTTATTTGGGAGTGGTTTAAGACTTTGGAGGATACTCTTACTCAATATGAGATTACTCTTGAAGATATCTACAACTTTGATGAGACTGGATTTGCAATGGGGCTCTGTGCAATGACAAAGATTATTACTAGTGCGGAGCACTATGGACGAGCAAAGCTACTACATATTGAGTCAGTCAACGCGTCAGGCTGGGCTCTTCCTCTGTACATCATTCTCAAAGGTCAGAACACCCAGGAAGCTGGTAGTAGGTCCTGGTGAGACTCACATCAAGAAATGTATGAGATCAGACCAAATGAGACCAAACATGAAATTCATGGTCCCACTGGCCAGTCTAGCTTCGCTTCGCTCCGCAAATTATTCTCAACGATGACATGGCCGCCGCCGCCAGTTCTCGTCTCGTATTTATCACGTAGTTATGGTACGGTACGGTACGGAGGGTGGACATCTTGCTTTAGTATAATAATAACAAAGTAATTCCTATCAAACACCCCACAAAACCTTTCTCCATATTTATTTTTATTTTTGAAGAGGAAAGTCTTTTTCTTTTGTCTTATTCCTTTCTCTTCATGAGCAAGTTTTAAAGAACATTCTACCTGTTGGTCTTCTCTTATTTCAAACTATCTTCACAGAGAAGTTTGCATTACTATGAACTTTCTAAGAACATTATTATTGAGAAGATGCATGTAAGCTGACACACAACTTTCAAAGATTTATACTTTTGATAAAATATCATCATTACTGCCTTCACAAGGGAAAACAGAAAAAAAAAAAAAAAAACGGCGGAAATAGAAAACCAGCCCAGCCTTAGTCAAGGCCCGGACAGACTCATTCATCACCGCCGCCCTAGACCTGTAATAAGAGAATAAATAATACGAAACGCATTGCTGTGAGGTGAGGCGGCTCTCTTCATTTCTCCATCATTCTGTAAAATTCCACCATCCCAGTTGATGTTTGAATCATTATTCAATCATAATTGGGAGGGGAAAGAAAAACTGAGAGAGGAAAGAAAAAATGAGAGAGGAAAAAATGTTTCTGTATGAGTTGGGTTGCATTTCTCTAGCTCTCTTCATATTTTTCATTTCTATTATTGTTTTTATTCTACTTTTTTTTTTTTTCATGGAGGGGTGAGGGGAATGGCATTGGTGCATTTCATCATATCTCTCACCGCATCCTCTTCCTCTCTTCTCTCCCTCTTCCTTGCCATTCCCCTCCCCCCCCCGGCCCCTACCTACCCTACCTAGGTAAAATTCAATTGTGTGATTTGTGATTTGCCAACTGGTGTGTGGGATGGGATAGGTGGGATGGAGACGGTCATCCCATCAGGAACCCGGCCCGGCAGGGGGTGATGTATATATCCCTTCCGGCTAGGTAGAGTAGAGTGTTTTCTTCCCCAATAATAATAATAATAGATAATAAATAGTTCCTGGTGGTTGGTTCGATGAGTCCAGGCCTGCTCTGGCTTACTGGCTGGTTGGCTTATGAATTGGGGGGGGGAATAATATTGAAAGAAGTTATGGGAAATGGTGACAAATGGGATAGAGGAGATATACCACTCCCCCACCACCACCACCAACACCACTATCACCGCTACTATTCACACACTTTGCTGGTTTTCTTTTTTGTGTCGCATCCATCTAGCGCTTGTAGCAAGAGGAGAGGAGAGAGGGGAGAGTGAGAGACTGCCCGGGAAAATAAAGAGGAACGTGAAGAAAAGCAAACAATTCTTATCCCGAGATCGGTAAATATATATATATATATCTCTTCTTCAACCCACACCCACCCCCCTTCTTTTTTTTTTTTTTTTCTTTTCCAATGCCCACGAAAAAGCCTCATTCATTCCGAGATATAATTCCCAAACATCTAAAACATCCAAAACCTAGTTCAGTGGAGGTGGATGTGTGTGGATCAATTCCGTCACCGTGCAGGAACCCAACTTAGTCCCCCCGAACTAGCCCAGCCAGAGCCCATCCATGGCCTCCATTAACTTACTAAAATTATTCCTTTTTTATCCAAGCGACCGCGGTCCAGCCACAGTGGGCAAAAGTGACGTCAGCCGGCGCCGGTGCAACCGCGCTACTAACTACTAGTTACTACTTACTACTACTACTGCACACTGCACAGCACACAGCACACACCACAGCACAGGACACACCCACACACAACTCCATAACTCCATAACTCCGCTGTAATCCTGTAACTGGTACGGAGTAGAGGACGAGGCCTTGCTTGGGGCCCAAGGCTATGGTATGTATGAAGGGTGGGTGGCTCGAGCTTACTGTTGCGTACTGTACGGAGTACTTACGCTGTTATGGATGGCCCATCCCGCTAGACCTCTTTGGGCGACTGGGCTTGGCAGGCCGAGGTCGGTCTTTGCTGCTCTTGTTGTTAAGAACACGCGCTGGGTCGGGCTATGACCACGCGCGGAGATTTGGTTGTTGTGTTAATAAACCACCTCAACTCATTCTCGTTCTCATTCTTTTCTTCGTTCGTCCTCTTGTTGTTGTTGACGTTCTACGGGGTACGAACAGAGTAAGAAGACGAGGATTCCTAAGGTTTAATTAATTGAATTGAGGATTTGAAATTTGGAGGGACACAATGTTATATATATAGATATATATATATATATATATATATTTTTCTTTCTTTCTTTTTCCTTCCTTTTTCTCTGGTGATGATGATTGATGTTCAAGGCGGAAATGGATGGAAAGAGAGAGAGAGAGAGACAAGACAAAAAGAAATAAAAGCTAGAACAACAATTTTAAAACAATTTTAAAATGAAATAGCTGTGGGAAAAGGACAGCAGAGATGAGATACATGTATTAAGAAGCTGAAAGACTAGGAGAGAAATGAAATGGGAGATGGGAGGAATAGGTGCAAGAAGAATAGAACCCAAGCTCTCCTTTTCTCAAAGGCGAAAAAAAAAAGAAAAAAAAAAGAAGAAGAAAAAGGGAAGACGGCTTTTGAAGAAAAGTGGATGTAATGATGCTTGTGCGTGTGTGCGCGCCTGCGAATCTTTTCCGCCTTTTTGAACTTCTCTGTTGTCTTCTAACCTGTTTCTTTATTCATGTATTTCAAAAGAGCAAATGAAAGGATGAAAAAGAGAAAGCAAAGGAAAAGAAAAATGATAAGGTCAAAGGATAAAATGAAGGTATCAAAATAGAAAATGGAACTGATCAAGAGATGTATCAAAACCATAGCCAAACAGAAAATATCTTTTCCCTTCCCAAATCTCTGTCTATCTGCCTGCTTTAGCGATTTCGTCGAATGATCCGATCTTAATTTTGATTGATGGTTTTTATTTTTATTTTTGTTTTCTTGTTTCTTTCGGAAATAAATTCCCCCCTCCTTACCTCCCCCCCCACTGGGTAAATCATCTCTAGCTTTTACGCAGGAACCTCCACCACCTTCCCTGCTTCCTCCTTCTCCTTCTCCGCCAAAGCCTCCTTCTCCGCAGCAGTAAGTTCTAACAGCGGCTTATTCTCACCCAGCTTGATATTCCGATGATAGGCGCGGATAATACTATCCGCATCATCAACAGCAATGGGCCTGATATCTGCTAGCTGCTTAATCTTCGCCGTGCACTCCTTGTACTGGGCGTCAGTCATTTCGATCTTCAGTTGCTGCGCGCGCGACTTGATGGCGTTCCAGCCCGTCAGGCGCGAGGCGAAGTGCACGTAGCGGGTCATGCCGAAGTCGGCTGGGTTGAGGATCTCGTACGTGCTCGGGTTGTTAAGGATGGCCTTGGCGTGGATGCCGGCCTTGTGCGTGAACGCGCAGAAGCCGGTGATGTAGTTGTTGAAGGGGATGTTGACCTGCACGGCCTCGGCGACGAGGTCTTCGAGGTCCTTGAGCTTCTCGAGCTTGTACTTGCTCTTGACGTAGTCGCGGTCCGCGGCGACCATGCGCGCCATGAGGCCGCCGAGCGGCGTGATGCCGTTGCGCTCGCCGATGCCGAGGACGGAGGTGTCGACGTGCGTCGCGCCGGCTTCGAGGGCACAATAGGCGTTGGCGATGGCACAGCCTGTGTCGTTGTGGAGATGGATTTCGATATCACACTTGACGACGCCGCGGAGGACGCGGACGAGCTCGTAAACTTGTCGTGGCGAAGCGCAGCCGACGGTATCTGCGATACCGACGCGGTTGACGCCGACTTGGTCGACGGCAGAGTAGATGGAGAGGAGGTCGACGAGGTCGGATCGGAATGAGTCTTCACTGGAGAATCTGATTTCAATGCCCTTGGACTTGACGAATTCGATGACTTCGATCGCCGTATTCTTAATGTAGGTCATGTCCTTTCCGTGTGAGTGTTCACGGAGATACGATGAAGTGCCAATAACGACGTCACTATTGACTTAGTATTAGACAGATGCTTTGCCCTTGGAAATGGAAATAAAAGGGTATGGTATGCTTACACTCCATCAACACCAGTCTCGACAGCTACCCGGGCATCATCCATATGGCATCGGATATGCGTAAGGATCTATAGCGGGGGTTTGAGGGTTAGTTCTAGATACGCAGGAGCAAGTGGCATTCACACATAGATGTTATGTATACATACCTTGGCCTTCAATCCAAGCTTGCAAATCGCTTCGCAGTCCTTCCTCGATTGTTCTGAAGCACATGGGCTGGTGAGTTCAATCTACCGCATCAATTGCCATTAGTATAAAACGATATCAATGATGATAATGATAGTGATAATAGTAATGAAGCGTTATAGCCAACCCAAGAATATACTGTTGAGAAAAAGAGGGAAAAAATTAAGAATTAAAAAAAAAAAAAAAAAAAACGTGCGGTTATGACTCACATAATCCACACCGAAATCATCCAAGGCCTTCGCAATCTCAATCTTCTTCTCCGTATCAAAGAAGGCATTGGCGAACTGCTCGCCCTCGCGGAGCGTACTCTCGATAATCTTGAATCTTGACACATTGCTCAGGAAGTCTGTTACTCCTGCGTTGTGGCCGTATGGATTCCGGGCAACGTGTGGGTGTGGGTTTTCGCGGGTCTGCACCGCGGTGAATCCGTCTTTAGTGACCATACCTTGACACGGTCAGCAAAGAAATTATCCCCCAAATAACACCAGTATACGATGGGAGAGATATACCGTTGGTACCGTTGGTTCCATTGGTGCCATTGACCTGGCCGTTGGTTTGGCCGTTTGTGGCTTTGGCTCCTGTACAGGTGGTGCACATTTTGTCGTTGTGCGGGGTGTAAAGAGTGTTGGCGGGGAGTGGTGAGGATGGGCGAAGGAGACAGGTGCGGTGTGCGGTAAGGCTGATCAACAGCAGTATCCGGATAGACTCGAAGGGTGTAAGGATTCTAAAGGGAGAAGTCTAAGATAAGAAGTAAAAAGGAGAATATAGAGAGTTGATGAGGTTGTTGAGGATGAGAAGAAGAGGATGAGGGAAAGTTCTGGGGTAGTTACACGCACAGCAACCGCGGTCTGACTCGTAGTTATTAGTTTAACCTGTGAATCACCAAGGAAAAAATAGAAGAAAAAAGACAAAATACGGTAATTACGGCGGCAAAACTGTGGGAAACTTCTTCGATGTGCGCATCTTTGGCCACTCACAGCGGTTTATTACGGTAATTCATAAGCAATGTTTACCAGACAATACCAAACACAATACCTTCCACCAGCCCGCCGATCAGGGTAAGCAGTCTCTGGTTTCTATAACTATTTCTTCCTTTAATTAATGTACTGTACCAGGAATAGATACATAGATAGATGAATGAGAGAAAATTGAACTTCCTTTTCGCCGCTGTGGCATTCAGGCATTCAAATAATACCTGGCTTGTGAAGAACAAAGTTTTTTAAAAATTTAAAATTTTTTTCTTTAGCGTTGACAATCCCTTGTTTCCGCGGCTTATCGCATCGCATTCGAAGCACGCCACAAATTTCTCTTCACCCGGCAACGAAGAACTTCATGGGAAGATAACAGGATAGAAATATAACAACTAAGCAATTGAGATGATTCCCATGTGAAAGAGAAAGCATATATAATAACATACGTCTATTCCTATCATTAATATACATATGAAAATGCAATGCCATGCCCCCGCGCTCGTTAATAAAATGTCACGGAAAACCCTACCAGAATGAGAAGAAGCAGATCAACCAACGGACTGGCTCTGTGGCAGTCAATATCTATACGTAGGAAAGCTATTCATGTCCAACCATACCATAAAATTTCCGGAGGATATTTGTTCCTCTGCAAGAGAAGAGAGTGTTTCGACTCCACCATCCTTCATCAGAGGATCAACAGCCGGGCAAAGTTAAACATTTCACCTCCAGCTCTTCATCCGTGACAGCTCATCCCTGAATACATTCCCTCTGGCCCTTTCCGACTCATTGAATATTTCCGCATCACTCCTAATCCTACCGCCTCGTGGGTCATCCATGTATTGCTCTCCATCATTCAATTCAGCCAGCCTGACAGTCGCAGCAGCAGCAGCAGTATCGCGATCACGTCGTCTCCCTCGTTCACCACCACCACCACCTAGCCTTTCAATCCTGGATTTCCCACCTCCATACCCTTTACCCCTAGACCCCATAATATTCCCTAGCCCAATACGCCTGCTCTTCCTCATGCCAAAACACAGCCCAAGCAAGATAAGGAAAAACACCCCGAGCGCGACCGGCAATCCGATCGTGAGGCCCGCCTTATCGGGCACTGGGGTGGGTGGGGGAGGCGGATGGTGCTTGCCAGGTTTATTCATGAGGGAAATCATGGGCCCTGCAACCGTCTTGGCCCGCTCGTTTGAGCCTGGGTTGTACTCGACGATGTACACGGTTAGGTTATTGCGCGATTCGCCCTGCAACCAGACTTTGTCCATTTGGATCGTGACGAAGCCGTAGCTGTTTTCTCGCCGGTCAGATGTGTAGGCGGAGACGCCTGCCTTTTCGCTGGAGTTGGCATAGTTGAGCCCCACGGTGATCGTGGAGTTTGGGGGGAATGCGTCTGAGTCCCAGGTCACTGTTTCATACGCATTATAGTGGTAAGCAATGAATGATCTTGTCCGCTGTCGCGAAGAGGTAGAGCAGCTCTTTGCGCTTTGAAAATGTCACACCATCTGGGAGAGTGTTTGTTTTTTGCGTACCATAGTATATATCCCCCGTAAACACTTCAGTTTTATTCTTCGGCAGGCAGAAGGGATACTTCGATTCGCGCTGTACGTGGCATTCGGGAGGATATACGCCGTTCTTATCTGAATCGGCATCCTGTGGCGCACGAGCGGTGACTATGTGCAAAGACATGTTGGTATAAGTTTCTTTTTGTCTTCCCTTCAGAATGCAACCCTCTCCTCTATAAATTGGAGAGGGGTGACACACGGGGCGTTAACAAACGAACCATGATTCCCCTGTCTCGTCTTCAACAGCGCACTTGCACCCACTCTACTTCCCCCCAGCGCAGTGGTAAGGGCGCAGATGAGAGTGCCCTGCAACCAGCGCATTGTGCCTTTTTTGCTCCCTTCTCTCTCTCGTTCCTCCCCAGATACGCAGTCAATTGGTGAAAAAGTGGACGGGGTGGGGTGTGGATAATTAGGCCAGAGTAGTTCAGAAATAGAGAAATCCTACCCACCAAAAAAAGAGCCGAAGCGTGATGTAGGGAAGGGGAAGAAAGACGTCTTTACTTTGCAGGAAGAAGTCCAACAAGGAATCAGATCTTGTTATTTGCGCAGTCCATGTTTTTCTCTGCGCGAGGTTACATCCACTCCCTGAATTGCCCTTGCGCTTGCGCTTGCCCTCCAGCCCGGGTTCAGGAGTTCAATCAAGGTTAGGTTGGCGTCGGCTGTGCCTGGTAATATTACGCGCCCTGAGTGAGAGCAGGCAAGGTCCAGGAGGAGTTAAGTCGAGCTATCCGTATTTATGGACGGCGGTTGGCTGGGCTGCGGCTACCAGGGGCGAGCTTGTTTACGGGCTAGGGCATGGATAGTGTAGTTACTCCGTAGTGTGTGGGTATTCGCTATTATTAGTTGTACGCTGTGTGTTCTGGGTACAAACATGACCAGGAAAAGATATTTGTTGACATACGGAGGAGTTGAAGCATATTAGTTAGTTACTCCTACACTGGATTCTGTTGGCCGTTACGGCCGTTGCGGTTAGCGATCCCACTAGATCACGTGACCCACCACTATATTATGTTCTTGTAGATAGATCTATCAATACAACCTTCAACTATTCTACAGATTCATATGAATGCAAAAAGCTACTAACCGTGCCATGCTTACTCACTCTCTGTAGTGAGTGTGCCACAGTGTATGAAAAACCACATCATACAGAAAATATTTTCAATATCTTTATTCTTCATCTTCAAATAATCATCATTAATTATAATCATATCTAAATCTTCTAATTACACTGAGAAGCAGTTGCAAAGAGCTTGTGGCGGGCTGCGCCCGATCAATCATATAGACTATTCCGTTACACTCCACAGATTCCAACCGCTCCATTCTCGATCGCGTACGCTCCGATCCTCGGCCGCCACGAACGCGTATAGATTCTCCGCTCCATTCTCGATTGCTGATCCTCGGCTGCCACGAACGCGTATAGATTCTTCCGCCCCGAAGCCCCACCACATACATCACCACATACATGTATAAATATTCACTTCAATCACTGATTCTCACACTTTCTCTTTCTTTTTCTTCTCTAATGTTTTTCTCTTTGTTATATAAGATCTATATATTATACTGATCAATTCAGTATAGGCCTCTTATACTAGAAAAACATTCATTATCTTCTTATTAAAAATAATTATTCACACATTATCTTCTTATTAGAAATAATTATTCATTGAGAGATATCTGAATTAGACTGACTATGTAACTGTGTCTGAGACTAGAATTAGATTTTTTAATAGTCTTATTATCAATTCAACTGATCTCATTACACAGTTTTAATATTAAATAGTAGTTTTATACTATCTCAGTAAGACTTACTGTCTACTCTTATTATATTTTTCAAATAAGATTATAATTTTCACTTCTCAATTTAAATTATTTTTATTACTTTAAATAACTTTAAATCTTATTTAAGTGTTATTAAAAAGTATTACTTTTTAAAAAATTAAAAATAGTCTAAAAAAAACCTTAAAATGTCTAAAAATAGTAACTTTATACTAAGAATGAAACTAAATAAAATTAAATGAGATTACTTTCTTATTTTTTTTAAGTCATGATTTCATTTTAAAATCTGATATATAGTTACTTTACATGTTTTTTTAATAGTCAGTCTTAGTAAGATTTATATTAAGAAATGTATAAGATTAAATTAAATGAAATTAAATATAAAATTTATAATTCTGACAGTTAGTTTAATCTGAATATATATTATATCTCTGATTGTATCAAGACCTCACTGCGGTTTCACATGACTTATTACTTTTATATGAATAATTTCATTTATTTTACAGACTGTTTAAACCGGGTTTTAATCACTTTATAATATTATTCAGATATATCATAGAAAGATCTGATTAATAAATATAAGAACTTTACTTTTATATAAGATCAGTAGATTACTCTTTCTTAATAATAAAATACTACTAAGATATCACTCTGACTATTCTTACTTATAAAATGAGAGAAGAGTATTCACTTATTATCTATATAGAATAACTAGATACTGACTTCTTATTAAAAAAGTCAGTGATTCATTTTTTCTTCTACTGAAATATATACAAGAGTTACTATGTTTCTTATATAATTTTCTTAGTATACTAAGTAGACTGACTGTGTGACCGTGTCTGAGACCAGGACCAGATTTTTTAATAGTCTCATTACCAATTCAACTGATCCCATTACATGGTTTTAACATTAGATAGTAGTTTCATACTGTCTCAGTGAGACTTACTGTCTACTCTTGTCACATTTTCCAAATGAGACCATGATTTCCACTTCTCAATTTAAATTATTTTTATTGCTTTAAATGACTTTAAATCTCATTTGAGCATTATCAAAAAGCGTTACTTTTTAAAAAATTAAAAATAGTCTAAAAAAAACCTTAAAATGTCTAAAAATAGTAACTTTATGTCAAGAATGGGACTAAATGAGACCAAATGGAATCACTTTCTCATTTTTTTCAAGTCATGGTTCCATTTTAAGATCTGATATATAGTCACTTTACATGTTTTTTTGATAGCCAGTCCCAGCGGGATTCACGCCAAGAAATGTATGAGATCAGATCAAATGAGACTAAATGTGAAATTCATGATCCCAGCGGCCAGTCTAATACTAAGTATCGTATCTGTGATATTCTTATAATAACTCTGTAGTCTATAAGCTCACTATTTAAGCAAGATAATTAAGCTTATTTATACAGCTTCTTAAATAACTATCTCTATATAATATCACTGACTAGTCACTGCTTCAGTTTTATTATATTATAATTTAAATCACTTAATCTGATTATAAGTTTGAATCAGTTAAGCTTTAACAGACTGATATAACTTTATATATCTGTACTGAGACTGATCTGATCTCACTCTCTGAGAAAAACACTACATTATTCTCTAGAGTGTGTACATCTCTACTCTGACAGAAATCTGAGATTTTTAAATCTGCTGCATATTTTAATATAGGCTCTTTAACTATTTTATCACTGTCACAGCCTCTACACATCTACATCTATCATGAAGATAGAGAGATTAAGATCAGAGATTCTCTGAGATATAAGAGAAATATTTTATCTGAATTTCACAGCTTTATCTGTATTCTTAAATGAAAATTCTGCCTTAATCTGAGCCAGTATAATACTCATAAGATATAAGTAATATACACTGTCAATCTTCTTGAAGGTATCTCTGTAACTACTTGAGTCATTAAGAAGAGAGAGCTTGAGTGTACTAATACTATCATGACTTGAGAAGAATTCAAGAACTTTCTACTGAACTAAATCAAAGATCACTGCAACTGTGACTTCACAGTAGTACAGTAGTTTAACTTATTATATTAATAAGATAATAAGAATTCTTCTGATTTTAATATAAGATTTGAAGAATATTGAGAGAAATTAACTGATGATTTGAATTAATTAAAGATACAGCTTTATCTTATGAAGCTGACTCATAAGATGCAGATAATAATATTACAGTATCAGAGTTTATTAATTAATTACACTGAGCTTATCAATCTGACTTCTCAGATCTATTTAAATAATCAATTCTCTAAGAAAAAGATCAATAAGATCTCTTTTAAGTAATTAATAATAGAATCTAAATAACACTGTAACAGCTTCAGTGCAGAGAAAGTAAAGAAGAATTTTAAGTATTCTGATTCTTCACTCACTGTGAAGAAATATTAAAAAAGATTTAATAAAGATCTCTATTTTAACTGTGAAGCTGATGATCATTATATCAGTGATTGTAAGAAGCTGAAGAAGAGAAGAAATTAAGAAGATATCTTCTAAAAGTTGACTTCTCTTCTAACAAACATATTCATGAAAGATAAAGAAGAGAAAGAAATGAAGAATTGATAATTCTCATATTTCTGAGTTTATATTATGATTACAATGTATACTCTGAATGAGGAGATATCAGTGAGATATCTACTCAACTTCAGAGTAAATATTAACTTCATATTCTATTTCTTTTCTTTGATGAAGAGTTGAAAGAAGATAGACTTATCAGATCATGTGAAATTTACTAATAAAACAAAGTATCATCATTTTAACATAATTCAAGTGAAGTGTGTGATCACAGACTCAGAAGAAATCTTTAAGAAAAGCAGTCTACTTCTTCATATTATTAATATCATAGATAAGAATGTCATTCTAGATCTCTCATAATTAAGAGAAAATAATTCTCTTATTGACTGAGTCACTCAGATATAATAGTATCACCTCACTAATAAAGAGACAGTGATAGAGAAATTTAAAGAGTTTCATCAGAAGAATCTTAAGAAAAAGATAGAGTCAATATACTATATAACAGATAATTGAGACTTGAAAATAGATGAAGAAGTCATCACTCTCACTACAAGATTAACAGCAGTATCTGTTATTAAAGACAGATGTATACAATGTCTCTTTACAGATTATAAGAATATCTTTTCAGAAAGAGAAGCAGTGAAGTTTTCTGATATCAAGATATAATATAAGATTTATCTTGAAGACAGTGTAACAGTGTTATACAGATCTCTTTATAGCTTATCTGTAAAGAAATTGAATGTTCTGCACAAATATCTTGAGAAAGTGCAATCAAAGAACTGAATATATTTATTAAAGAGTTCAGCAGAAGCATCTATACTCTTTATACTTAAGAAGAATAATAGACTATATCTATACATAGACTACAGAGGTCTCAATAAGATGACAGTTAAGAATCACTATTCATTACTATTAATTAACAAGATGATTGATCAATTATCTGAAGCAAAGATGTTCTCAAAGATTGATATACAGAATATCTATTATAGAATCAGAGTTAATGAAGACAACATTTAAAAAACAGCTTTTTATACTAAGTACAGTAATTTTAAATATCTTGTTTTATCTTTTGATCTTTGTAATACTTCAGTCATCTTTCAGATCTATATAAATGAGATACTGTGAGGTCTTGTCAACATCTTCTGTATAGTATACTTGAATGACATTCTAATCTTCTTAAAAATGAAGAAAGAATATAATAGTCATGTTCAAGAAGTATTGAGTCACTTGAGACAGTATTAACTCTATACAAACACTGAAAAATGCTCATTCTATATACAGAAGATTGATTTCTTAGATTATATTATTAAAGTGAACAGTATTTCAATGAATAGAAGCTGAATCTCTGTCATTAAGAACTGATCAGTATCACAGACATATTACAAGATGTAGATATTTCTAGAATTTGTGAATTTCTACAGATAATTTATCTATACATATTCACAGATTACTACTCTTCTTACAGATCTGTTAAAGAGAAGTGTGAAAGATAGAAAAATAGAACTGTTTATTCTCACTTAAAACACTGTACAGATATTTGTAGAATTGAAATAAGCTTTTACAAATATTATAATACTGAATCACTTTAATTTCAACTTATTCAGTCAGTGTGAGACTGATACATCTGAGAATGAAATCTGTGAAATCTTTTCACAGTTGACACTGAAGGTCTTTTAACACTGAAAGAATCAGAGAATAATTATTTCTGAGAATACAGATAATGAAATGTCTGTAAGAGAAGACTTTTTCATGAAGTCTATAAGATACTGTGAATAAAGATCAGTGACTTTCTTCTTCAAGAAGTTATCACTCATGCAGAGAAGATATAATATTCATGATTAAGAGATATTAGTAATTATTAAATTCTTTAAGATCTGATGATATTATCTTCAGAGTAGTAAGTACTCAGTGTAAGTTCTCACTGATTATATAAATCTGTGTTACTTCTTGATAACAAAGAGCTTGACAGAACATCAAGCCAGATAAGCAGAGCTGCTTTCAGAGTATGATTTCTATATCTAATATCATTCAGATCAGCTTAATCTCACTGATACACTGTCTAGACAGTCTGATTATAATATTATTGATATAAAGAAGAATTCTATAGAAGAATCTCTGTTATCACTGCAGAAGAAGCTAACTGCAGAGAATTGAGATTCTCTGAAGCTCAGAAACAGCACTGATAAGACAGCTGCATAACTCAGTATAGAAGATGAAAGAAAACTCAGATCTTCACAGAAGACTGACACTGAAGATTATGAGCTTCTTATATCACATCTTATAATTATTGAATTGATAAAGAATGAAACAGTCTACAATCTTTTAACTTAACTACTTTTGAAATTCATTAATAAGTTACAGAAGAGAGATATCTCTACTGCAGCTTGAATTAAGAAGTTAAAGAAGAAAGAATTCAGTTTGAACTTAAAAGAGACAGACTCTGAGTGAGATAGTGCTGCTAAGAAATCAAGTCACTGATAACTAGAAGAATGTGAACTTCTACTACTGAATGATTCAGTCTTCATTTCTTATAGTAGAGTGATGTATCAGAAGTTATTGAGAATTCATTATAATAATTCTTATACAGAATACTTCAGATTAGAGAGAACAGAGAAGCTTCTAAAATATAAATATATTTGAAACAAGCTCTGAGCAGATGTCAAAGAGTATATTAAGACTTATAATATCTGTCAAAGAATAAAGATTTCACAGTATAAGTAATACAGTGAGTTAATATCACTGTCTATTTTAAAAAGCTCATGATAGAATCTATCAATGAATTTCATAGTTAATCTGCTGAAGTTGATAAGAGTTAAAGAATATAACTCAATTTTAATCATTGTTGATCATTTCATGA
The DNA here is from genome assembly GCF_000003855.2 of Blastomyces gilchristii SLH14081. Taxonomy (NCBI): domain Eukaryota; kingdom Fungi; phylum Ascomycota; class Eurotiomycetes; order Onygenales; family Ajellomycetaceae; genus Blastomyces; species Blastomyces gilchristii. The sequence goes on along the minus strand of NW_003101680.1, from coordinate 3,261,736 downwards.
AAATAGTTAAATATATCTTTACTTATAAAAAGATTAAAGCCTCTGAATTGACTGATCTATTTTTAGATATCATTATTCATAATCACAGTGCTCTGAAATCATTGATAACAAATTGAGAATTTCTCTTCATCAGTAAATACTGATTGACTTTTTACTATCATCTTATAATAAGATATCTTCTCAGTACTGTATTTCATCTGCAGATAGATGATCAGACTGAATATCAGAATCAGTTACTAGAACAGCATCTTTAAGTGTTCTATTTATATTATCAGAATAATTAACTTAAACATCTTCTGATCACTGAATTCATATATAATAATACAAAGAATGTAATCTTAAAGATATCTTCTTTCTATACTTATTATGAATATAATTCTTCATTACTCAGTGACATTGTAAATAATGTTTTAAGAGAGAGAATAGACAGTCAGAATGTTGAATAGATACAGAGAACAGAGTATCTCTCAGTATTAGAAGTAAAAGTGAGATTAAAACTTTTGAATAAAATTTATAAAAAGATGATGAAAAGCATTCACTGCACTCAGAAGTAATAGATAAAATAAGTGTTCAAACTGTCAAAGATATGAACACTTTGCAATCTCCTGTTTCAGAGACTCAAAATGTGCATTCTGTGCCAGAGATCACAAAACTAGTGAGCATAAATGTGAAATATGCTCAAAAAGAGGTGAAATATGTCAACACACTCTGCTTAAATGCTCTAATTGCAAAGAAAAACATGCATCTAGCTCAAAAGAATGTATGTTTGCTCCAAGAACTCAAAAGAACTGGAGAAAAGACGAAACTCAGAGTAAATCTAGAACTGAAGAGAATAGTCAAGCCAGTAAACTCACAACTGCAAGCTCAAAAAGAAGAAACTCTCAACTATCTAAGTCTTCAAACTTCAATTCTCCAGCTAAATGTAAACAGAATTTGAATTCTCAAACTTCTGTTAAGATTAGAGAATTGAGAAATGACTCTGATAATAAACTAGATATAATGCAAGCAGTTGAGATTTCTACTTTTCAGAACAGTTATAATCTACTATCTAATGATAGTGATTAGATTCTACTCTACTCTCTTTTAGTATGAATATACAACAAAAACAATAAAAAAAGTTTAAAAACTCTTCAAAAATCACATTTATTCAAAATAATGTGAATAGAAACTCAAATTACATTTATTCTTATCTTCAAATTACATTTGAATAAAAAGTTGATTTTATACTGCTTCAGGAGCTGAATTTTGATGCTGAGCAAAAATATGTCATTTCTCATTCAAGCTACTACTGCTTTTTACCTCAAAAGTCTGAGATAAAGTCAAGAGTAGTGATCTATGAAAGAAAGAGATTAAGATATTAATTTAATCTAAGATTTGATATCATGTCTGACCCTGATATTCTGGTGAGTGACATTATAGATAAAGAAGATGAGTTTGATACTATACAGCTCATAAATATCTATAATGAAAAGTCATTGAAGAAATATAACAATATCTGAACAATTGATAGAGGATTTCTGAACATTACTTCATCAAGAAACTCTATAATTGCAGAAGACTTCAATACACATCATCTCTGATGAAATTCAGAATGCAAGAGAGCAGTGAGAGCTGATAATCTAGTTGAATGAATCTTTGAGCATTCAATAGATTTGATTAATAAGTCTGATCAACAAACATTCTTTAGAAAAGGCATGAAACAGAAGTCTATTATAGATCTAATCTTCATGTCATAAAATCTAATGAAAAGAAGACTTGTAAACTGGTTTATTAATTCAAATGAGACATCAGAATCAGATCATGAGATTATTCAATTTGATATTGAACTGAGTGAAAAACAAATGAGTGAAAATCCTCTTCTCTCTAATCAGTATAACTTTGAAAAAGCTGATTGAAAAGCAGTTAAAGAAAGCATAAAACTGTTAAAATCTGAAAGACAGAATAAGCTATATTAGAATTCTGATCAAGATATCTCAAATGAAATGCTTGAGAATAGAGTGAAGCTTATTACATCTATTATTCTAACAAGTGTTAGAGATAATATTTCAAAGAGAAAATCTTCTGAGTATTTAAAACCTTGATGAAATGAGAATATCTCATCTAAAAGAAAAGAATTAGCTACTGCTAGAAGAGATTGAAAGAATGATGTAATATCTGATAAAGAGATCAAAGCTGTCAGAAATGAATATTTTTCAGATATTAAAAGAGCTAAAACAGACTGCTGGAATAAATTTCTTAAAGAAGCATAAGAGAAGAAAGTTTTTAAAGCTTTTAACTATACTAAAACAAGAAGTGTAGCAAAACTTCCAGTCTTAGAATATGAGTTTCAGAATAAATCATATACAGTAAACTCTTTTAAGGAAAAATGTCAAGCTTTCATGAGAATTCTCTTTCAGAACTCATCAGATTCAGATTCAGATTCAGAGAAAGAGAATATATCACTTCTTAACTACATTGATGAAAATGACTGAGAATGGCCTGATCTTACATAAGATGAATTAGAGTCAGCTATCTTCTCAAGTTCTGTTAAAACTGCTACAGGTTCTGATTCAATTAATCACTTGATTATTCAAAATACATATTCCTACTTAAAGAATGAATATTTTAAGCTCTTTTTCAATCTCTTGAAAAATGAATATTATTCTGAATGCTGAAGAGAAGTCACTGAAGTGATTCTTACAAAATCTAATAGAAAAACTTCAATTTCTAAGTCATATAGAGTAATATCTCTATTGAGCCAGCGTGGCCCAGTTGGTAAGACTGGTAACCAAGGCCGCACACATTAGAGGTGCGTGGGTTCGAATCTCACCGCTGGCATCTGCCACTTCTTACCCATGAAAGCCCCCATGTAATAGGAGCTGAGCCTAATTAGTAAGGCTTGGTGCGGGGTAGAACTCTCTACTGCAAGTTAAGTCACTAGTTAAGTGAGATTCTGCAAACACTCATCAGGGCCGGCATGAGATGCCAATGTCCTACTATTCTACTGTGCACCTGTCAAGGTTCTAATGATATAGAGTCAAGCCTAATGTAGTGATTATACACTACTTAAGCAAGTCCCTAACTAGGGCCATCATCAGAGCCTAGCTTCCCCTCAAATACAGAGAATGATTTTGAAAACCACTCAACTAGCAGGCCTAGACGCGCATCTAGGCCCTAGACAGAGCACTCTGATAGGCTAGTGCCTGCAAGCTCACTGCCAACCCCTAATACTGGCAGAGAGAACTGCAGTCATCAAGCCTATGATTAGTCCCTAACACAGGGCAAGGCCATGACAGCTGATTGATAGGCCTATGAGCATCTAATAAGGCCGAGATCAGCAACTGAAAGCTTGGTGTGTACATCATCAAGTGAGTGATGACAGTCACTAACTAACATCTCTGGAAATTAGTGACTGGCCTGAGAGAATGAATGCGGTGATCAGTTAATTATAGAGAGTTAAATGTAATTAGCTTAAGATGCATCCTGCGGGTGACTAGCATCTGTAGTCTTATAAAAGAGAAAATTGTTTGAAAGAGATATGAATATTTTCTGATAGTCAAGCTGCTTTAAAGAGACTTAGAAGTAGTCAGATTCATAATGATTAAATGAATCTTGAACTGATCTTAAACTTTATTTTGAAAATTCAAAAGAGAAGAATATCAAAGCTGATAATTCATCTACACTGAGTTTCTGCTCATATAAATATTCATAGCAATGAATTGACTGATTCAGCTGTAAAAAAAAGTGCAGAATTAAGCAGATCTATTCAAAAAATTATGTCCTGATCTTTTATAAAGAGAAAAATAAAAGAATCTTGTTTAAATAAGTGAAATGAAAGCTGACAGAAACAAAAGAAGAGTATACATTATTCAAGATTTGAAACAAAACTCAAGTGAAAATCTTATTCAATTAAATGTAAAAAGAAAATATTCTCATCTATAATACAGCTGAAACTAGAACATGACTATTTCAAATCTTATATACAAAGATTTGATGATAGATTTGACTCAATAGAATACTTATTCTGCAATATAAATGAGAATTCTGAGTATATTATAATACACTGTGTATTATACAATAGTCTCAGAGTCAGATTGAAAGAGAAGTATGATCTAAATTAATTAAATATGAGATTCTTATTCTCAACTGAGACAGGAATTAAATACTTAATAGACTTTCTATCAGAAACTCAAGCAGCTATAAGAAAATGACTAAATTCAGAATTATCTGAATATGAAGAGAAGAAAATCAACCAGATATAGTCTGTTAAAACAGCTATATACTATCTTTGAATAATTTGTTTTATTACAGTCTTTCTTTATTTTATCTTTTTCTTTTAATTTCTTTCTGTTTATCTATTTAATGTGTCTATCTTTAAGACTGTGTTCTCTTTTCCTTTGTCATGATATTGTCAAATGGTTTCAAAGTATGAGATGATGTTAAAACACTGCAATTTGTAAACAGTTTTTGTATTCTGAGCTGAAATTTTCTGATTTTGCATATCTGAAATTGATGAATGTATAATAGTTAACTTTACAGATATAGGAAAAACTCTGAGAACTAAAAGTTCTCAGGTAGATATCATAGTCTCTGACTGCATACATCTATAATTGAAGAATAATAATAATAATAATATCTCTATTGAACTGTCTAGAAAAGGTTTTAGAAAAGATAATAGCTACTCAACTATCTTTTATAAGCTCTATAGATGATTCTCTTTTATTCAGTGAATAAATGAGAGATAGAAAACAGTGTTCTGCAATTGACACTGTTCTCTCAGTTGTTCATAATATTTAAATAGCAAAGTATGAGAGTCTAGTCTCAACTGCAGTTTTTATTGATATAAAAGAAGCATTTGATCATGTTTCAAAGTCAAAGTTAATTCAGATATTGAAGATATTAAAACTGCCACTTTCTCTAATAAAATGAGTTAACTGTTTTATGTCTAAAAGAAGTATACAACTCTTCTTTGATAGAATGAAACAAGACAAGACTGAGATAAAAATAGAAGTATCACAGAAATCTTCAATCTCACTCATTTTATTTGCAATATACACTGCATATCTATTCAAAAATAGAAATATGAGAATAGTGTGATCTCTGAGTTATATGAATGATATTGGTCTAGTCTACAGCTCAAAAACTATCAAAGAGAATTTGAAAGTAATTGAAGAAGCTGCAAAGAAAATCTTTGTTAGAGTAGATATTAATCAAATTCAATTTAATATGAATAAAACTGAGTTAATTCATTTCTTTTCTAGATTCAATAAGAAAGAACTATCTCTAACTCTTTTAAATAGAGAGATTAAACCCAGTGTAAATGTCAAATGATTAGAAGTATAATTAAACTCCAAGTTGAATTTTAAATATCACATTCAACAAAGAACTGTCAAGGCAGAAAGACTATTGAACAACATAATCAGACTATCAAATACAGAGAGAGGTCTATTCTTCCAGGCTATGAGACAGTTATATATAGCCTGTATTACATCAGTAGCTGATTATGAAGTTCAAGTTTAATGGAATAATCAAGAGAATTTCACTGAACTCTTTCAAAGTCTGCAAAACAGAGCCTTGAGAAGAATTCTGAAAGCATTCAAATCATCTTCTATTAAAGTAATGGAAATTGAAGCTTCAATTCCTCCTCCTGCTATTAGATTTGAAAAGGCCTGTATGAACTATGCTCTGAGAGTTGTAAAGATGAGCTCAAATCATATAATCAGAGTGTGATTCAAAGATTGCTTAAGCCAGCGTACGATTACAGGCGTACGCCGGCTTCTTATATATTGTAATATCGTACGCTAAATTAATTAGTGGCCACTATGGCCCCTCTTTACATTTGTATGCTAGTAGTTTGAAAGCGGCCGTGTTATTATCTGATGATTGTATGTTCTTTCAAATCACATCCTCTCTCATCAGATTCAGTCACGCTCACGTGATCATGTCATACACCCTAGCTTCATGCAGATTAGCTTGCCACTAGCATTTCACAATTGTGTGATCTATCTCTGATTCAGCTAGCATTCTGCATACACTCTTATAAAGACACTTTCACTATATTACATCACTCATTCACTAACTTTTCTCATTCTTCAATCATCTTCTTTATCATTGTCATCATCAAATGTCATCATCATTCAAGATTTCTACTTCTTCTTCTGTTTAACTCTTTCTATCTGTTCATCTATCACATTGTACACATTTCTGGCAATGGCTCTCTGTTCTTATAACAAGTGTCATCATAGTGCTCATACCAGGCAGTTTATTAGCAGTAAGTGTAATGCATTGTGAAATGTGATCAGAACTTGTTTATCTTCTAATAATTGTCAGAACATACTATTATAAATGACACATCTTCTCCACCTTCTTATACACTCTCTTCACCTTCTTATACACTCTCAACTGTTTCTCTTCTCAGCAGGTTTCTGATCATGTTTTCTGGCATGATTTTGCATGAATGCAGATGCTGATATATTGTTTTTATTTATGTAGAATCTTCACACATTGACAGATTCATATCTGTCAATGATAGTGAACTCAATGTTGAATCATTGATTGAGAACTTGAAGAACATGATAATGAAGAAATTGTCTGTGTTATATATGACTGAGTCTTCTGCATCTTCTTCTGTTCTCTCTGTTTCTTTCTCTGTCACTCTCTCTCAATCTTCTACATCTGTCTCTGTGTCTGATTCTCCTGCTTCTGCTATCTCTGTTCCTGTGATTCTCACTTCTGTCACTTCTGGTTTTATCATCTCTGCTTTTGTGATTAGCTCTCCCTGTTTCAAGAAGATATTGTATAGACTTAATGAATCATATCTCTCAGTGTATACACTTCTACTCTTCTTACTAACTCTCAGAATAATTTATTATATGAAGACTGTGTATGATATGACTATCTGAAGCTCAGTTGTAAATGCTGATTATTATATTTATTTTAAATATTTATGATGAAGTAATCATTTATTCATATCAGAGAATTATTCTTCTCTTCAACAGTGTTAAAATCATAAGTCTTTTTCTTTTTCATCTTTTCTTTCTAACACTGATTTTTCTGTTCTTAGGAAAAATCATTATGAGTTTTACTGTGTACAAAGTCATGATATTCACAGATATCAAGAAGCTTTTTATAACTGTAAAGTTCAATATTGCAGAAATATTTACTCTGATAAATTTCTTCAGAATGATAGATCTGTATCAGTCTATTCTCTGATATCTGTCATCTGACTTCATGATACAGATAAAAGATATCTATGTTTTCAGAAACAGGAACACAGATGTTGTACTCTTTTACACCTGTAGATGTGAGGCTTGTATGCCTTGTCTGAGATGTCATTGTGAGAATAAGCTGTTCACACACTGTATTCTGCTTTCTGCATTCCTCTGTGTCTCTCTCTCTCTTTCTGAGAAGTCTCATGCATGTTATAATTACACATACAATTCTAAGATTAGTGAGTGTTTGTTCAGTAATTATTACCCCTGCTTTTGCAATTTTCATACACTAATAATGATTCTTAGTTGCTTCAGCATCAGAGGCCATTCTAATTGAAGATGACAATGCTGCTGAGACTATTCTCTTCTGTTCTCAAGCCTCTTCTGTCACTTTCTCTTCCTTCTCTGCAGGGAAGATTGTGCACATATCAGATCATAAGTGTTTGACTCTGAGTGACTCCTGCTGTTGTTCATCTGGTTCTGCATCTTCTTCTTCTTCTATTTCTTCTGTCTTCATTCTCTCTGTTCTGGCTCCTAGTTCTGCGGGTCCCGCGCTCTTCTTCAATTTCTCTACACATACACATATGCATTTCTATATTGGCATTTCAGTCAATCTTGTGATAAATGATATTAATGTTGTACACAGAGCAGTAGAGAAATCAGAGATATGTATGATATTATTATAAGAGCAGCTTGCAGCTCTTGAATCCCTTGCAGACCTTGAGTTTTGAGATTTCCTTTGTTTTTAGTGTTTTTTAAGTGATGTGGCTTTGGAAATAGATTAATGTGTGATGTATGAAAATGAATGAGATATATATGATAACATTTGTCTTTTGCAGCTGACTCTTACAGTTGATGATCAATTCATTATTTCTTTTCTTATGCTTTTTCTTTATCTGCTAATCACTACTCTTACGCGATCTTTATATAATACAGCATTCAGTGACTAGGTTTGACAGCTTTCATCTTTTGTGATTCTGTCTTATGCATTATACTGTCTCTCTTCACTCACTCAGATTACTACAGTAAACAGCTTATTGAAACTAATCTCACCTGACCTCTGAGTGTTCTCAGAGGTCAAGATGACTTGGTCTCATATATTCATAGATGTTTCAGATAGTTTGTTCTCTGTAATCTTCATAATTGAACTGATGTAAACAGTTAAATTCAACTCTGAATTTCTTTTTCTTCTGCAATCTGACTCACATGCAAGTCTGCTGCTTTGAGATCACTCTTTACTATATTGCATCTGCTGTCTGCAGTGCATTATCATACAATCAGCTACAGTCTTATCACTTATTAAAGTGTGATGTTTATCTGATTTCTTCATTGCTTCTTATTCTTTCCTTATAATTATGAAAAGATCAGAATAAGTAAGATCATCTGATTTGTAAGCATCTATGATTTCTCTTACTTCATAAGACTTTTCAATTGTAAGTCTCTTCTTTTTCAATGCTGATGATAGTGCTGTGAATAATTATAATTCACTCAAGTCTTGCATCTTTACTTTCATAAGTCATGAATCATTGATTAAGTTGTATAAGACTCATCTCTCTGATTCTTTCAATGTGTACATTCTCAGAGAATGTGATTTGAGTATTTTATATGACTTAAATTATCTAGATTGAAACTTCTCAGAACTCTCATTGCATACAAGAACTCACATTCTCATCTTGAGACTCAATTTCTTAATAAGTGAGTCTTGTATTCTTTTCAATTGAATTGCTCAGTTCAGAAGTAACTTATTAGCTTTTGCATGTGTGTGGCTGATCTCTTTCAATCTTGATTCTGTGTCTGCAACTGTTGTTTCCTCTCTCATATTTTCTGAAGTATTCTTCAGAATGCACGGATGCAATTCATATAACAGGTAGAATGATGAACACTTGATGACTGCATGCTGCTGAATTCGTGTGGCTAATAGCACCTGATCAAGATATTCATTTCATAATCTTGTAGACTTGCTTACTAGATATTTCATCAGCATGTTACTCAAGATTTCATTCAAGCATTTCATCTTTCTGTTTATTCACAGATGATATGACATTGTTCTATGATGTCTTATCTGTAACTGGCTTATAAAATGTCTTACTGCTTCTTCTACAAGGTTTGCACTGTTATCAGTTAGAATCTTATACAGTATTCCATAGTTAACATAGATCTTATTATGTAGAAACTTCATCATCATCTTCTCTGTCATCTCTGAAACTGCTTTCACAACTGGCCAGTCAGTAGTGTAATCAATAGCAGTGATTATTCATTGATTTTCATTTGACATCTGCAGTAATATGTCTATGAGATTCACTCTTCATTATTTGAACAGTTGTATTGTACACTTCATCTGATGTTATGCTTTCTCACATTCTAATCCTTTCTTAGATTCTTTTGCAACCTGGCAATTCAGGCACTCATAAGTATATGCCTGAATATTCTCAGCTATGCTTGATCAGTATACTCTTGATTTAAGTATGCTCATAAGTTCAGAGCTTTCTAAGTGACTGAATTCCTTGTGCATGTGAGTCATCAAGTTGTGTTGAAATGAAGATTCTAGATAGAAAGCTTCTACATATTCTAGATCACAGTAAAGCACAATATCATTTTCATTTTTCAATTTTCTCAGCTTGAAGTTTGAAAGCATCTCTTCTACTACTCTCACAAGATGCTTGTCATCTGACACCTTGTCATTCTTCAAGTAAGAGATCATGGCATTCACTCATTCTGATTCCTTGCATCTTCTCAGTGTGTTTAACATGAACATCTCTTGTGCCTGGTTCACAGAACTCTCACTCATGAAATCAGGTCTGTGACTGATTGCATCAGGCATCACTATGTTCAATCTCTTTCAGTATTTGATATGAAGATTGTACACTTGAAACTCTGAGATTCAACATGCTAAGTGTTTGAAAGGTTTTATTATCAATTATAGATAGATGAGACTTTTGTGATTTGTGATCACTGTTGTTATATGCCTGTTGTCAATATATCTATTTCATAATACCAGCATGTGCTTGATTACTAGCAATTTCTTTTCATACACTGAGTAATTGAGCTCAGTGCCTGATAGTTTTCTACCATTGTACATCATCAGATGCAGCTTGTCATTCTTACTCATCTGTAGAAGAGTGTCTCTGATAGCTCATTTGAATACATCTATCTCAATGTAGAAAGGTTTATCACAATCTGATTAAATAAGTACTGAGAATATTATTACATATTTTCTCAGTGTGAGAAAAGCCTCTTCACACACAGTATTCTAGATAATTGAATAAAACTTCTTCTTTTGCAGATTTGTATCTGTTTCTCTTAAGAGATCTGAGAGTGATGCAGATATTTATGCAAAATCCTTGATAAACCTGCAGTAGTATGAGATCAACTTAAGAAACTGTCATATATAATGTACATTTCTTAGCTGTGATCAATTCACTATGACATTCAATTTCTCTGAGATGAGATGTATACAGTCATCATCTACTACATGTTCTATGAACTTCAACTCTTTCATTTCAAACACACACTTGATTGATTTAATATAGAGCTTATACTCTGTCAGAGTTATAAGCACTTTATCAAGATGCTTCAGATGTTTGTTATATGAGTTTGAAAAGACTAGGATGTTATTAAGATATATGAGACATGAGGTTTCATTCTGTTTATAAAGAATCATATTCATCATTGTTTGAAAGATGATAGGTACATTTATCAGACTGAATAATATTGTCAGGAATTTGAACTTCTCTCATTGCATATTAAATGCAGTTCACAGAACTGACAGTTTGTCTATGTGAATCTGTCAGTATTCTGAGAGAAGATTGATCTTCAATAGATATCAGGTGTTTCTGACTGTATTCAACTGTTATTGAATCTGTGACAGTGAATATTCATTCTTGATCATAAGCTTGTTAAGTGCTTGATAATTGATACACATTCATCACTCTTCACTCATCTTTTTCATGAATAGGACTGGAAAGCCTCACATACTTGATGAGAATCATATAAGATTATGTTCTAGAAGGTCAGTGATCTGATGCTTCTGTTCTTTGAGATGTGTTTGTGACAGAGAATATGCATTCTGATTGACTGATTTTGCATCCTCTGTGTCAATCTCATGTATGAATCCTTGTTCCAGTGGCAATTCCAGTGAAAGATCTGTTTGAAAGACCTTCTCATACTTCTTCAGAAGCTTCTTCATACACTTGTTCTTCTGCATATTCTTTATCTTGGTTTTCTCTGCTTCTGAGTTCTGTATGATATACAGAATGCTTTCAGATGAGGTCTTATGAATCATTCTCTTTACTTGTTAGTATGTAAGCAGATTTAACTCTTCTATACCAGGGGCATGGAATGTCCTTCTCATATCAGTTGATAGAATTGTATGAATCATTTTCTTCCTATTGATCAACTGCATATGATATGTACATCATTGAATCTGCGAATTGAACCTTTGAAATCAATCAAGTTTAAGAATAAGGTTGTATTCCACATTCTACAGCTCTCGCGCTCAAATATAGCAAGATCATTCTCTGAAGTGTAAGGAAACTCTTACTCTTGCAGGTGATATTAAATATCAGTTATCAGATAATCTTATATATCAGGGATTCTTCACTCAGCAGACCTCTTTCAATCTTCAGATTATATAATCACTAATATATTGTATAAAAGCTTCTGTATCTGCTAACACTTTTGCAGTCATCTCTTAATTCTTATTCAAGTGCTCTCTATACATTAACATTTTAAGTCTCAAGACATTGAGGTGAATGTTCACTTTCTCATCTGCATCTCAGTCAGAAGCCTGCTTTCTCTTTGTATTCACAGAATTCAGAGAGTCATCTAACACAGGCATCTTTTTCACTTTGAAGACTTTTCATAGAATATCAGTGAGTGTCTCTGAGCTCACTGATTCTGCTAGTTTTTTAACTCTCTTACTTCTCTTGACTGTGCATGCTGAGTGTAATCTTTTACATCATGATTTTAGCATTCACAGTTGAAGCAAGCTCAATGCTCATGATATCAAGGTTTTCACTCAGAGAATCTCTTTTTCAGAGAATTCAGTACTTTAGCAATAACATTCAGATCTAGATTCATTGTATTCAGATATGTGACTTGTATTATAGAAGTCTAATTATCTGTTCTCTGCTGAGACATACTTGATTGCAGTATTTTCTGTTATAATTGACTCACTTGTTCCTGTACAATGAGAATGTTGTATGCTTCTTTCATCATGTCTGATTATGAGATTAAGCATTTTCATTTCACTCTTAACTCAGGTATAAGATCATGGATGAAGATCTGTAAACAGAAAGATGTTAGAAGCTCTTCATTTAATACAAGATAGTATAAGCTGAAGTGTGTGAAGTATGATGTAAGATCACTCACTTGTCTACACTCAGTGAAGCATTTGTAACACTTATCTCATATATTCACTTTCTCAAAGTTGTGCAAGATTCATTTGAAAAACTCATTTCATATTCATGAGAATGAATATTACTTCAGATCTGTGAGATTCATTTTTTCATCAGTTATTTATAATGACTTTGCTTTTTCATGTAGAAACACAGCAGATTTTAAGACTTGTTGAAATTCTGTTAACTATCTGTCTGTAAGTTTATGTTCAATCTGATAATATAATTACATCTGACTTAGTCAGCTGATTACAGCATTATTTTTTCAGTTGCTATTAAAGCTTGATAACTTCAGCAGATCTTCTGACTTGATATATTTTATACTCAGATTCTCATTCTGTGCAGCAGTCTCTGATAATGTGTACACTTCTAGAGAGATTATGAATAATTGTGATGAAACCTTCAGATTCAGTGTAGTTATCTATCTGTGTAAATATTCAATTTCCTGCTGCAGGTCTAAGATCTGATTTTCTCTATTCTTATTAATGATGATGATTGTGTTGATGAAGCTCTTCATAGTGAATACTTGATTCACAGTGAATGTCAATTGTTGTTTGACTTTCATCTCAGTCTGTCACTGTGTACACAAGGCCTCAATCTCATTTAGAATTCTCATATGCATATGAAGCTTCAATTCTGATTCAGTGATCTTGGTTACTTTTCTTACTGCTTTAAGTAAACTCTCTGAGAGGTTCTGCATATCTTCCAGTTCAGGTAGCAGAGAAGAGTGTTATTTATATTGACTAGAGAAGGTATTCATTTCAGATTTCTCATTGATTGTACAATGTCTATCATTATATCACTTTATCATTATATCACTATATTATTTTATGATTTCTGTTATCATTATACAACTTCAGTGATGATCACCTCTCTCTTTTTATTCTTCTTTTGAGTAGGGAGTGAACTTCTTTGAATCTGGTTCACTACTCTCATCTTCTTTCTCACATCTCATCTGTTCACATATGTGGCATTTGCCTGGGTGTGAAGTTTTTTCTCAACAAGCAAAGCAGCATCAATCAGATGCTTTTTCACTCACTACTCTTCATACACTATCTTTTGAGGTGTTCTAGAACCACACTGATATGATAACTATGAATTGCTTCATAGATGGAATTATCACATTCTGGAGAAGTCTGCACTTCTCACCGGTTTTTAGACATGCTATCAGATGTGATTCAAAGGTTGCTTAAGCCAGTGTACAATTACAGGTGTACGCCGGCTTCTTATATATTGTAATATCATACACTAAATTAATTAGTGGCCGCTATGGCCCCCCTTTACATTCGTACGCTAGTAGTTCGGAAGCGGCCGTGTTATTATCCGACGGTCGTACGTTCTTCCGAATCACAAGAGAAAGAGTCTCTTCTTCATTTCCATCAATTAACTCTGGAAATGAACTGGATTGGAATAGATTTCTTGATTGAAATGAAAATAATTCTTCAAAGAAAATGTCTTCTCAACTGTACAGACTATGCTCTCTGATTAAAAATCAATTTTCTTCTTTAAATATTGAAAAAGTTGATTATGAGAAGTTATCTCTCTGAAGAGAAAAGCTTGAATCTCTTATAGACTTATAAATAAGTGAACTATTAAAAGAGAAAGAATATGAACAGTATTTAAAGAGAATTTCTACAATCAATATAAAAGACTCTATTCTGATTTATTCAGATGACTCAAAAAATGAGAACTTGAATAGATTAGACACAGGCATTGCTTATACTGAAGATAATATCAATTTTATCTCAGATTTCTGAAATCTAGGCTCTGAATGTGAAGTCTTTGATGCTGAACTATTTGTAATAGTGAAAGCTTTCAAGCTCATTGAAATAAAATCTCATAAAAGAGAAAATTGTTTGAAAGAGGCATGAATATTCTCTGATAGTCAAGCTGCTTTAAAAAGACTTAGAAATAGTCAGATTCATAATGATCAAATGAATCTTGAACTGATCTTAAACTCTGTTTTGAAAATTCAAAAGAGAAGAATATCAAAGCTGATAATTTATCTGCACTGAGTTCCTGCTCATATGAATATTCATGGCAATGAATTGGCTGATTCAGCTGTAAAAAAGAGTGCAGAATTAAGCAGATCTATTCAAAAAATTATGTCCTGGTCTTTTATAAAGAGAAAAATAAAAGAATGTTGTTTAGACAAGTGAAATGAAAGCTGGCAGAAACAAAAGAAGAGTATATATTATTCAAGATTTGAAACAAAATCCAAGTGGAAATCTTGTTTAATTAAATGTAAAAAGAAAATATTCTCATCTATAATACAGCTGAAACTAGGACATGGCTATTTCAAATCTTATATACAAAGATTTGATGATAGATTTGACTCAATAGAATGCTCATTCTGCAATATAAATGAGAATTCTGAGTATATTGTAATGCACTGTGCATTATACAATAGTCTCAGAGCCAGATTGAAAGAGAAGTATGATCTAAATCAATTAAATATGAGATTCTTATTCTCAACTGAGACAGGAATTAAATACTTAATAGACTTTCTATCAGAAACTCAAGCAGCTACAAGAAAATGGCTAAATTCAGAATTATCTGAATATGAAGAGGAGGAAATCAACCAGATATAGTCTGTTAAAACAGCTATATACTATCTTTTAATAATTTGTTTTATTACAGTTTTTCTTTATTTTATCTTTTTCTTTCAATTTCTTTCTGTCTATCTATTTAATATGTCTATCTTTAAGACTGTGTTCTCTTTTCCTTTGTCATGATATTGTCAAATGATTTCAAAGTATGAGATGATGTTAAAACACTGCAATTTGTAAACAGTTTTTGTATTCTGAGCTGGAATTTTCTGATTTTGCATATCTGAAATTGATGAATGTATAATAGTTAACTTTACAGATATAGGAAAAACCCTGAGAACTAAAAGTTCTCAGGTAGATGTCATAGTCTCTGACTGCATACATCTATAATTGAAGAATAATAATAATAATAATAGATAAAATACTATAATTGAAAATATCTTTCAATGAAGTTCTTAATAGAGAATCAAGTACTACTTTCAGCAAAGAATATTAAAATAATAAGACTGTGTAAGAAGCTCAGTAAGCAGTGACTAGAACCTTTCTCAGTAATAAGAGTAGTAAATGAGCAGGTATATGAGTTAAAATTACTCATAGAATTGAAATCAATTCATTTTGTTTTTCACATTTTCTATTTGAAGCTCTATAAACAATGTCTCAGAGCAGAGCTGTCTCAGCTGAATAATATTAAGATTGAGAGTGATACTGAATATCTTATGAAGAAAATATTGAATAAGTAAATATATTATAACAAGCTTTAATATCTTATTAAATGAAAAGATTATTCATTATCAGAGAATTCATGAAAATTACTTAAGTATTTGAAAAATGCTGAGAAAGAGATTACAAGCTATGAGACAGCTAGTAGAGATTACTCTGTTATATATCAGAGATATTAAACAAGAAATAATACTTAAGACTTCTTATTTTTTCTCAAAGAGTTTTTTTAGAGATAATCTCACAGTGATGAGTTAATATCTTATAAACTCTATAGCACTCTTCTTCTATTTTCTCTCAAAGAATTTTTTAGAAGTTTAATAAGATTACACAAGTGTAAAATTCCTGAAGTGATTAATAAGAAAAGAAAGAAATATTTAAAACTAATAAAAAAGATTAATATTATTAATTCACAGACTACTGCTATTCTAATAAGGCTGCAGCCTGCTGAAAAAGTAAAAAGAGAGATCAGAGTTTACTCATCAATAATCACACTCTTATCAAACTTATTCTTCACTATTGAAGTCTTCAGTACTGATATCTTTATCTGTTAAGAAGTTAGCACTGCAGTACTGTAGAGAAGTATGCTGTAGAAGAGTATAAGAGATACTGAAAGTATCAACTTATTAACTTATAAAGTATCTCAGTTATCTGCTTCAACTGAAGTAAGATTCTCTTTAATCAGTGATTAATCTCTGTAGTACTTTCAATAATAATACTGACTGATCTCTTCTTGAGATCAGTCATTCTGAGGTGTTTTTTCATCTCAGAGACTCATGCTTTTATCTTCTTTTACAGATGAGTAAGAGAAATCTTCTCAGTCTTAATAAAATCTATCAATACTTGAAGCTCTGAGATTCTTACTCTGTACTACTTAGACATCTGAGCTTCTTGTCAGAGCTGATATAATGTCTTCTTGTAGAGTAGATAATACTTACAGAGAGACAGAAGTCATTGTTACAGATATAACAGAAATAACAGAAGTGAGAGAAGAGACAGATGTATAAAATCTCTCTCTTCTTCAACTGTTTAGCACAGTATAGATAAGTAATAATACTGATCAGAGACTGTACTGAAGTCTTTTCACAGAGAGAAGACAAAGAAACTGCAGAACTCTGTAAACTTAACTCAGCAGTATTCTGAGCAGAGCTCAGATATGCTGTGAAAGAGAAACTACAGATTAAGCTTCTCAGAGTCACTGTTTCTGAAATTAAGCTCTTCTCAGGTTTCTCTCTGAATGATCACATAAGATCATACATTATTATATTAACTGAGAGAGAGGGCAGTGTCACAACAGCAGTGAAGAAAGCAGAGAAAGAACTGAACATAAATGAATTAATCAGCAGAAGAGATGACACTTCACTGCAAGGTATAGCTACTATCACTGCAGCTGCAAGAGATGCAGAAGAGAGAGAAGATGTGACAATGAAAGTGATACTCTCACAGCTCATTGACACTGCTATCTCTGCCTTCAATCTGGCTTTCTTGACAGCCACAGAGGCCGCAGCTGCATCACAAAGATGTTTATTACTCACTAAAAAATATCAGAATAAGTCTCTTATTATCTCTCAAGAATGATGCTCTCATACACTCACTATTACAGATGAAGAGAGAAGAGAGAAAAATGTTTCATAGAAGAAGAAAATCTTTTCAAAAAATCCTGTTACTACTGTTAGCTTTGTCTCTAAAATACATTACTTTTGTAGAGAATTTCATATATAGAATAGAAGATGATGAGAGATCTGTAAGTTACTGTTAACTACATTTTTCATATTTTAAATCAAGATATAAGAAACTCACTTATCACATGTTTAATTTAAATAAAGATGAAAAAAGAAAGATCTACACAGTCAGTAGAAAAACTCATCTATTTCTTTATACTATATATAGTATACATGCTGTCAAATCAGTTAACAACTGTTACTATACAACAAAGATAATTTCTAATTCAGTAATCTTGAGAGCATCAGAACTATACTCTTAAAGAGAAGAATATTATCATATCTCTGACTGTGTCAAGACTCTGCTGCAGTTTTACACAGCTTATCACTTTTATACAGATAATTTCATTCATCTCACAGACTATTCAAATCAGGTTTCAATTACTCTATGACATTATTCAGATATATCATAGAAAGATTTAATTGATAAATATAAGAACTCTGCTTCTATACAAGATCAGCAGATTACTCTTTCTTAACAGTAAGATACTACTGAGATATCACTTCAGCTATTCTCACTCATGAAATGAGAGAAGAATATTCACTTATTATCTATATAGAATAGCTAGATGCTGACTCTCTATTAAAGAAGTCAGTGATTTGTTTTTTCTTCTACTGAAATATATACAAGAGTTACTGTATTTCTCATATAATCTTCTTAGTATACTAAGTATTATATCTGTGATATTCTTATAATAACTCTGTAGTCTATGAGCTCACTATTCAAGTAAGATAGTCAAGCTCACTTATATGACTTCTTAAACAACTATCTCTACATAACACTGCTGATTAGTCATCACTTCAGTTCTATCACATTACAATGTATAATAATATATAAGAAAGAGAAATAGTTAAACAGACACTGAGTTCTCAGATAGAAGCTTACTTATCAGTTACTCTGACTCTGTAATAAAATCTTATAAAGAGAATATTAGTAAAAGACTTAAGAGTTCTGATACTTAGATATATAAGATATTTATATAATTACACTTCTTTAAGATTTTACAGATATTATACACTCAATGAATAACATGTCTAATAATAATATAGAAGAACTCTTAAATACAAGTATAAAAGTAATATTACAGTGACTTTAAGTAATATTAAAATTATAACAGTAATAGATAGCTGATTATGACGGGCTGCGCCTGATCAATTATATAGACTATTCCGTACACTTCATAGATTCCTACCGCCTCATTTCTGATCGCCAATCCTCGGCCGCCACGAACGTGTATGTTCTGATCACCAATTCTCAGCCGCTACGAACGCGTGTATATTCTTCCACTCTGAAGCTTCACCGTGTACACCATCACATACATGTATAAATATTCACTTCAATCACTGATTCTCACACTTTCTCTTTCTTTCCTTCTCTAATGTTTTTCTCTTTATTATATAAGATCTATCAATATTATATCAATCTATTCAGTGTAGACCTCTTATACTAGAAAAACATTCATCATCTTCTTATTAGAAATGATTATTCACTGAGATATCTGAACATATAATGATGTGTAAGAAATAGAGAAACAGTCAAATAGTTAAGTAAACACTGAGTTCTCAGATAGAAGCTTACTCATCAGTTACTCTGACTCTGTAGCAAGATCTTACAAAGAGAGTAAGATTTTATAAAAAAATATCAGTGAAAGACTTAAGAGTTCTGATATCTCAGATGTATGAGATATTTATACAATTATACTTTCACAGATATCACACATTTAATAATTAATATAATCATGTCTAATAATAATATAAGAGAATCTTTGAATATAAGCATAGAAGTAATATCACAGTGACTTTAAGCAATGTTGAAATTATAACAGTAATAAATAGCTGATATGTATACAACTCAATAACTTCAATACAAAGAGATTTAATAATTAACTCATGCAATTTCAACATCTACAGAATCAAATACAAAAGTGCTGAAAGAATACTTAGATACTTCTGTATATTTCAATACTTTCAATCTCACTCTCTACTTATTATGAAGAATGAAAATGCTTATAAAACTAAGTATAGATGAAGATGTCATCAGTTCATTAATTAATCAAGATTGATATATCAATGAATAATTGAAGAATTGCATGAAATAGAAGTTTTATTCATAAATAAAGATATATGAATCAGTGTTATAAATATCTGATAATATTATCAAACATCTTAATATTCTGTTCTGAGACACTGTCATATAATAGAAAGTATTAGATTGATTACAGAGTATCTAACAGAGAAACACTTCTCTTATAATATTCATCTCTGACTTCAACATCAAGATTCTAGAAGCAGATGATCAATCTTGAAAGAATTAAATGAAGATTAGTATACTCAAGAAGATATTAACTTTTAAACTCTTACAGACTCTTGTAAGTGTAGATGAAGATCAGACTTATAAAGACTTCTATACACAGCTTCAGACATTGAATAATCATCTTATCAAGCTCAAGAGTATACAGAACAGTGACAGAAGATGTTACATCTCAGCAATTCATATATTCATGCTGAAGAATAGCAATGATGCAGATGTTATAAACTGAATAGATTTAAATATCTACATATAAGCAAGAGTTTCTGCTGTTCAAATAGACTTCTGAGTTTCTGAGATCACTTCTGAGAAAGTTGCTGATTAACATCAATGTGAAGTATGCATTAACTGTAACTGATTAGAACACATCACTTTCAACTGCTAATTAATCTATGTGTCTTCACACTCAAGAGAAAGATCAGCATCTTCTCAATTAAGAGAAAGATCAGTGTCTTCTCATTTAAAGAATAAATCAGTATCTGTTCGCATTAATCACATTGCAGTGAAGAAAGATTCAGAAGATAACTACAAGAATATCTCAATAAAACAGAGAAAAGATTAGCTTCTATTCAAATTTGCAAACAGAAGCTTGAAGAGGTCAGATGATAATAATTTAAAGAGAAAATGACAATGAATGTAATTCTTATATCTACTGTGATTGATAACATGTATAATATGAAAGTCATAATAGACAGTGATCTATGTCACTATGCAATAATAAAATCTTCAGTTGTAAGATATTATAATCTTCAGTGTATTCTCTTATCAAAACTCTGACTTCTTGCAGAATTTGATAATTCAAAAGACATTTGTACTCATTACATAATAAAGCTGATCATAGATATGAGAGAATATCAATGTGAAGATACCTATATATATAAAGTTAATAATCTTGATTATAATCTTATGTTAGAACTTGTCTGACTATCTGAACAAGGCATCTTGTTAAATACTTGAAACAGAAGCTTGATATTCTCTAACAATGATAGAATTCACAAAGATGATATTCACAAGATCATGAACCTGACACAGATCTTTGTTAATATATATGAAATGCTCTGAAAAAGAAGTCACTGATAGCAGAATTATGTAGCAATCTATTTCATCAGTCTGACTGATATTAAAAAGACTCTAGAAAAGTTATCTCATATTATAATAATAGATTCTTATACAAAACTCTCTTAATAATATCATAAATATCTAGATGTCTTCTGATAAGATAATATTATAAATATACCTCTCTTATGAGATTCTGAAGTGAATCACAGTATTAAGTTAGAGAAGAAGAATGATAAGAACTCTGAATTATTATAAGACTCTCTTTATAACATGTTCTGAGATGAACTTCTTCTTCTTTGAAAGACACTCAATGATCTATTGAATAAAGAATTCATACATATTAGTAATTCTTCTGCCACGGCCTCTATTCTCTTTGCAAAGAAATCAGATGAAGAACTCTGATTCTGTGTGAACTATTAAGAACTGAATAGAATAACAAAGAAAGATCACTATCTGCTATCTCTTATCAATGAAACTCTAGCTCACATTGAACAAGCTCAATAATTTACAAAACTAGATGTCATTGCCATGTTTTATAAGATCTGCATTGCTGAAGAAGATGAGTGACTTACAGCATTCTGAACATGATATAGTCTCTTTGAATGAATAGTTATCTTCTTCAGACTGACTAACATCTTTAGTACATTTCAGAAGTATATCAACTGAGCACTCTGAGATTTCCTTGATGAATTTGTATCTGTATACCTTGATAACATTCTCATCTTCACTGATAGATTCAGAAAAGAACATCAAGAACATGTATAGAAGATATTACAATGACTATAAGAAGCAGAACTACTGATAGATATTAACAAGTGTGATTTTGAAGTCAAGAGTATTAAATATCTGAGTTTTATTATAGAAGCTGATAAGAAGATTCAAATGAATTCTGAGAAAGTCTTCATCATTCTTGAATGAAAAGCTTCATATACTGTGAAAGATGTATAAAGCTTCATTGAATTTACTAACTTCTATCAGTGATTTATATGAAACTTCTCAGATATCACAAGATCACTTACAGAACTTATCAAGAAGAACTCAGTATTTCAGTGATCAGTGAATGCTGAAGCTGTATTCACACAGATAAAGAAGATATTTATCAATATCTCTCTGCTAATGACATTTGACTCTGATTATGAGACAGTTATTGAAGCTGATTTCTCTGACTATATGATAGAAGAAGTGATATTGTAATATAATGATGAAGATATTCTACAATTATATGTCTTCATGTCTAAGAAACTGAGTCTCACTAAATGCAATTATGAGATCTATGATAAGAAACTTCTTGTGATTGTACACTGTTTAGAAGAATAAGACTTCAAACTTTGAAGTATCTCTGAATTTAAGATAATCACAGATCATAAGAATCTCAAATACTTTGTAATGACCTGTAAACTCACTGAATAATAGATGTAATGATTGAAGTTTCTAAGCTGCTTTCATTTTATAATACACTATCACTCTGGCAGTCAGAACTCAATGATAGATACTCTCTCACAATGAGAATAAGATATACTGTCTGATGTGATAGATACACACTGAATGAATTGAGAACACTGACTCTTGAATCTGAAGATACTAGTTGATCATGATAAGATTACTCATGACACTATACACACTTTGCTGATCAGAACATTCTCTGAATCTACACTGAATGAATTGTAGCATATAACAGCTCAAACTGATGAACTTCTTCAAGTGTGATTCAAAGGTTGCTTGAGCCAGCGTATAATTACAGGCGTACGCCGGCTTCTTATATACTATACACTAAATTAATTGATGGCCGCTATGACTTCTTTACATTTATAAGCAAGTTCAGAAGTGGCTGCATTATTATCTGACAGTTGTATATTCTTTCAAATCACATTCTCTCTCATCAGATTCAGTCATGCTCACATGATTATAATGTTCATTCTAGCTTCATGTGAATTAGTGCGCTACTAGTATTCATAATTGTGTGATCTATCTCTGATTCAGCTAGTATTCTGTGTACACTCTCACAAAGAAACTTTCACTATATTATATCACTCATTTACTAACTTTCTTCATTCTTCAATCATCTTTTTCATCATTGTCATCATTGAATATTATTATCTCATTCAAGATTTCTGCTTCTTCTTCTGTTCAACACCTTCTATTTATTTATCTATTATATCATACATGTTTCTGATGATGATCTCTTGTTTTCATAACAAGCATCATTGTAGTGCTTATACTAAGCAGTTTATTAGTAGTAAGTGTAATGTATTATAAAATATGATCAGAACTTGTTTTCTTCTAATAATTATCAGAATGTATTATTATGAATGACATATCTTTCTCATCTTCTTATATACTCTTAACTGTTTTTCTTCTCAGTGAGCTTCTGATCATGTCTTCTGACATAATTTTATATAAACACAGATGCTGATATATTTGTTTTTATTCATATAGAATCTTCATATGTTGACAGATCTGTGTCTGCTAATAATAGTGAACTCAATGTTGAATCATTGATTAAGAACTTGAAGAATGTGATAATGAAGAAATTATCTATGTTATATATAACTGAGTCTTCTACATTCTCTGTAAGAATAAGTGCTCACAGGTGATTATTTGAGTGTTTGCAGCTTGGCGTGATATGTACTGTTAACTACTAGAAGTATTCGCAGTAGAAAGATAAAATGTAGAGATCAAATGTATAATAGTATTCAAGCTGAGTTATGAATAGTATTCATGAACTTCAGTCTATATAGTTGTGTGTAGTCAAGGGCCACTAACTCTATTAATTATATAAGAGATAGAAATAGAGATAAAGAATCTGTGAGAAGTAGAATTTCTTACATATCTCTCTCTCTCTAAGACTTCATCTGTGAAGCCTTTCACTGAGTGACTTCATAGAATCAGCTCAGCACTGCAGTGATACTCACTAAAAATTCTTCATATCTATAAAAAATCTCAGTGAGGAAAAATTCCTTGTTACTGCAAAGAGAAAAGAGTCTATCACTCAGTTTCTTATTTCATAAGATTCTTTATAATCTACAGATTCTTCTCTGACTATCATACAGATTCATCTTACATCTTTCATATAGAAGAGTTCTGATTAACTCTTAATTATTTTTATAAGATTCTTATATAAACATCACACAGATTCATCTCATAGATAAATCACTCTCTGTGAGATCACTCTTATTAAAGAGAAGTATTTGTAAGTTAATCTTTCACTTATTCTTATAAATCATTGTTCTTTGACACTGTAGAATTGTAAGGAATTTTTCATTCTTTTATCAACTCTGTAAAATTATAGAATCAAGATATTCACAGTCTGCAATTATTCTTTGTAGTTATATAGAAAGATTCAGATCTATGATTTCTAATCACTCTTTATTTACTAGAGTGATCTGACTGTTTCACAGAATCACTCACAGTGTAAGTAAATCTCTCTAGAGTAGTGTAAATATTTCAGATCTGTCTGCAGAATCTTATCTTCTTTTCTCTTTTTCTATAACAGCTCTTATTCTTATAAACTGTGAGTATCTTTATTCATCTGTGAAGTGTTTTCACTCAGATAATAGAGAGAGAGTGTTTCTGACAATGTCTGTATATTGATTCAAGAACTTCTTAAGAATAAAAATTTTTTCAATTTTAATATCTTTATAAACAATGTCTGACTGCTGCTGAGCTTCTCATGAGTGTCTCTGTAACTTCTCTGATTACTTTTTACTGACTGATGAAGCAAGAGTATTACTACTCATGACAGTGTCTTCATCTCTCTCAGCTCTGTCATTACATCTGATCTTCAGATCAGCAGTCAACTCTATATCTTTCTCAGACCAGCTTCTGACTTTAAGCAGTGCAGTTCTTCTCTTTGCTGTAAGTCTTCTTATAAGTAATTCCTTACAGATTCTAGCTGACAGTTCTTGTAAAGCTCTCAGTTTTGTCAGTGTCTTCTGCAGTCTCACAGGTCTACAATCACTCTCTTTCTGCCTGCACAATCTCTGACCAGATATATACAAATATGCCTAGGTTCTCTATCAATGATTCTCACATCACAGCGCATTTCTGCAATCTCATTGTTAATGAGAGATGAGTCTCTGAGTATCTGTAAAATTCAGATAATTAAGGTAATGTGAATATCATGAATTTGTAATAAGAGTTGATCTGGGCAGATAAGCTCTCTCTTCACATCTCAATTATTTTCAGACTGAATACTTCAGTATAACTGAGAGAGTAAACATAGCTTTGTAAGAGATATCTGATCATATATATAGATAATCAGCTCTCAAGACTCTGCTGCAACTATATATACTCTGATATCTGACTTCTCTGAAGTCTGTGCATTTCTGATAGTCTTTATATCAAATACAATAATTATCTGTACTACAGATATGATACTCTCTGCTTCTTTAAAGAAGAAAATTAATAGTTATGAGAGAATTAAGTATTGTAGATATTGAGAATGTGAATATAAGTTTTCTTTATTTTTTCTTTATTAATCTCTAAATTATGTTCACAGCTCTGTTTTTATTTTCTTATTTTTTAACTTTAATAAGAGCATGATTTCTTCTTCTCTTACATACACTGTAAACTGTTCATCTCAGTAGAAACTCATTATCTTATAGACTAGAGCTTATAAATAACAGTGTTAATATCTTTATCACAATCAGATTCTTAGTGAAGACTGCATTATTCTGACTTATTAGAATTTATAGTATAAAAGTCATGTCTCAGCTTCTGCAGATATCTTATCTGTCTAGATGATTTTTAAGTGAACTTATTCATCTTATCAGAATATTCTTATCACTGAACCTTGAATCAGAGCTTGTGATCTCACTTCTCTGAGTTAATAATTTCTTTGATCTGATATTCTTTTTCACTCTCTAGTACTTCACAGATAGAGTGATAAGTCACAGAGTTCTCTTCTGAGAATTTCTTATATTTACAGAGTAAAGAGACATGAAAAATATTGTATATCTATAACTCAGATAGCAGTTTCAGTCTGTAGAACTGTAAACTAACTTTCTTCATAATCTTATAAGACTCTGTCTATAAGAGATTTAGCTTCTTACTAGATCTTCATATAATAATGTTTTCTAGACTCAGTCAGACTCTATTATCTTTCTTAAAACTCTTTGTAATATGCTTAAAGTTATAGTATCTCTTCTGATACTCTTAAGTCTTTCTCAAGAATTTACAGGCTTTCTTCTGAATCTTCTGAATTCTCTCAGCCTGTTCACAGGCATTATCACACTCTATAGTATACTCTCACAGATTTATCAAGATCATCTGCAGATGAGTCTCAGTGAGCATCTTAAAAAGAGTTTTATCTGTGCTAACATGCTTTGAGTTATTATATATGAACTCTGTAAGTGATAATCAATACACTCAGTTATTCTAATTATAATTGACAAAGTATTACAGATACTGTTTTAATATACTCATTAGATATTCTATCTGATTATCTATCTATTGATAAAAAGCTGTGCTTAAATCTCATAAGATCTTCAGTATAGTTATCAGATCAGATCAGAACTCTTCTATAAAGATTAATTCTCTGTCTGAAATAATGTTCACAGATAACTCATACAATCAGATCATATTACAGATAAAGATATGAGTTAAATTCTTTAACTTCAAGTTCTTGCAGATGAGTATAAAGTGTGTTATCTTGATAAAGTAATTCACTATCATCAGCACACTGTCAAAGCAGGCATTATATATATTCTTGCTTTCAGAGAGACTCACAAGAGTATTCATTTCTAGCTATTTTCAAGATTCTTATAAGATGAGTAGAGAAGTAAGTTCTTCATATAATCTGAATCACACTATCTGCAAACTCTGATAAATAGTATAAGAATTTACTATCTTCTTCACAAGTTCTCATATCTTCAGTCAGAAGTATTTTCTTATAAGTAACTCATGAGTTCTAGTGTCTGTAAAATAACCTGCTAGAGAAGAGTCATAATATCTTTTAATAAGTTCTATACATAGAAACTTATTTATAGATATATAAATTCAGTTCTCTCTTCATAAGAGATTATTTAAGTCTCTTCAATTCTTTATTTCTGCAGAATTGATTTCTGCTGTGAGTAGTTTCTGAATATACTGAATATATTCATTCTTCAGTTGCAGTTCAGACAATCTGAATAGAAGATCTTACAAAGACTTATACTCTGTTTTCTCTTACATTAGGTCTTTTATAGCACTTCTCAAAGCCTGCAAACTCTTCAGATTATAGATACTCTCTTCAAGAATTCTCACAGAGATTCTCAGAGTGTTAACTCTCAGTGTTATAGAGAGTAGTTATACAGACTTCTTTTCTCTCTTCTCTCTCTTCTCTTACAGAGAATTAAGAGACTCTTCAGTCAATCTCTTTATAATACTTAGTTTAAGTATTCTGCAAAGCTTTTCTGTCTTCTCTAGTCTCTTTGTATCTGTCATTCTGATCTTCTTAATATAGTCTGATCTGTGAGAGAGTTCATCTGCTGAGTTCTTAGTTCTCTTAATATATTCTATCTTGAATCAGAACTCACTCAGTCTCTGAGCTCAGTGAATCTGCTGCTGTGAGAGTTTCTTAATTAAAGTAAACTGTTATAAGCTATTATAATCAGTTCTAACAGTAATCACTGTTATAAGACTATTAAAGTAGTGATATCAGTGATGAAAGAACTTCACTATTATAAGAAGCTTCTGATTATGAATGTTATAATTGATTTTCACAGGTTACATCTTTCATAAGAAAAAGACTACTGAAACTCAGTTCTCATTTAACTGTAGTTACAAGACTATTTCTGAAATTATAAAGAAGAAGACATCTGTCTTTAATCTGATTAAGAGTAAGAGATTAAAGTGAAACAGTATCACTGTGTCTGTAAATATCTGTTTTAATCTTATAAAGATCTTATAAGCTTCTAAGATAAGAAAGTTCTCACAGTTCTTTCTTCTTAATAATCTTTTTATTCTCTGTTTATGAGATGACTTCTTCTTATTTTCACTCTTCAGCATGTCTGTAAGAGTCAAGAAGATTCTCATAAATATAAAGATAAATTATCTATAAAAATTCACAAAGCTCAGAAAGATCTGAATCTTATAAATACTAATTAACTTCAGTTATAATAGAATAGTCTCAATTTATAAAGATTTCATCTGAATATCATCTGTAATAATTATATATTCTAGGAAATTAATTCAACAGACACTGAAGTTGTACTTTATAAGCTTAATATACAGTTCTGTCTTATCTAAGATCTTTAACACACTTTATACATGCTCAGTGTGTTCTTTCTTCTTCACAGAGTACATTATCACATTCTTCAGATATATTATCATGAAGACATTCAGATATATGTGAAGTATTTTATTAATAAAAGACTGAAATACTGCAGGAATATTAGTCAGATTAAAAGACATCACTAAATATTCAAATAATTTCAGTGCAGTTCTAAAGACAGTCTTTCATTCATTCTCAAACTGTATTCACAGTTATGTATATACATTGATTATATTCAGTTGTATAAATATAATAGCTTCTGTGAAATAATTGATTACATTCTCAATCAGAGACAGAGAATAGTAACTCTTTATTATCTTGAAGTTCAGATCACAGTAGTCTATATATAATCTGAGATCTTTATTCTTCTTTTTTACAAATATTACAGAGACTTCTGCAGAGGTCTGTGAAGATTAGATAAAGTTATTCTTCAGATTCTTCTTCACATAGATCTGCAAGACCTCTGTCTCATAATAAGAGAGCTTATAGATTAGTTCTTAGAAGAGTTTCTACTCTTCTATTAAATCTATTATCAGATTCTTCTCACAGTGAGAAGAAAGCTCAGCTGTCTTTACTAGACTGAATATCTCTGTAAGATCTTAATATTTCTCTAATATCTGAAGCTCAGTTTTCATAACTGCAAGATTCTCAGACATTTATAAAGTTATTATATAGATGAGCTTGTCTTCTCTAATCAACTCTATAGTATCAACTGATTCTATCTCTGTAAGTGAGTCTGTTAACACTGATCAGAAGTATAAACCTGACTCATAGACAGCTATGTATAGATTATGTCTTTAAAGTTATACAAGTTTTAAGTATATATCATCTATAATGTCTGTGATAATCACAGTTTCTGCAAATCTTCTTCAGATTTCAGAGAGATCTTGTAATTCAAAGATAATTCTTACAAGTCTCTCAGCTCTCAGATCTGAGTTCTCACACTCTGCTTATTATAAGAGCAGATTCTCAGTTTTCATTATTCAGCTTATTTACTTTATAAGCTTTAGAGACACTACAGTAATCTGAGATTCTGAGTTCATCAATACTTTTCATACTTATGAGATAGCAGTACTGCAGTGCAGTCTCTTCTCATAAGTAAGCATTTTCATTAGAGAAGTAACAGATTCAGATGTCAGCTTCAAGACTCTTAAGAAGACTGTTACTAACTCTATTTATAACTTTCTAAATTTCTATTTTAATTTGTTCAGACAGTTTATATAAAGATGTTCTGATTTAGAATAGATAAAGCAGAGTCTCTTTTTCTTAATCTCTCTATTATATACTCTGTTTATAGAAGCTTATAAAGCTCTCTCTCTCTACTCAGTAGTCAGATATAAATCTCTCTATATCTTATTATCTTTCTCTAACAAATCTGTTCTCTGTTATTCTGACTCTTACAGAGTTAATTAGTAATTCACTCTTCACAGATCTGTGACTCTTACAGTGATTTATAAGCAGTGAATGAGAGTTATCAGTTTCTTCAGAGTCAAGAACTTAGAGTCTTATTTAATAAGCTTATTCTGTATATCTTTATTTAGCTTCTTTATAAATATTATTATTCAGATCTTATTTCAGAGTTCTGTTTTCACAGATCTCAATTCATATCATAATTTTATAAAGTGCTGTGAGTAGTCTTTATCAGATTTCTTATCTCTTTTTCTAATATTAATAATTGCAGCTTAGATGTTCTCTATTCAGCTTGTAAAGTTCTCTAACTTATTCTCTAGATAGATCTTAAGAATAGATCAGTGAGATCTCTTATAATCATTCTCTAGATAATTCAGTCAGTTCTTGACTTCAGTGTAGTAGAGATCTATTATTATATAGATGACAGCTTCTTCATCTTTCATATCACACAGCTGAGCTTGTAAGTCAATTTTAAATACAAACTTATAAAAGTTTTTATAGATTGTGATTTGATAAGTGATCTTAAGTGATTATAGCTTAAGAAAGTTTCTTTTCAGTTTGTAAATATCTCTGAAGATCATGTCTAGAGACTCAGTTTAAGAGTGTTTACAGACAGTAAGTATTTCTTATAGAAAAATAGCTTAGTTCTGTAGAAGATGCTCAAGAATGTTCTTCACTGAGATTAGTTTATTCATGAGTTTGAAGAATTCCTCTGTCATAGATGTAGAGAATGATGTCTTATAAGTAGTTAATAAGTTCTCTGAAACTTCTTTTATAAAGAGTATTCATGATTCAGATGACTGCTTCTGAGTATCTGTAGTAGAGTTTACAGAGATTGAAGTATACAAGTTTCTAGTTCTTTCAGTTATAATGAGTGATTGCTGACTGACTGAGCTTAAAATATAAGAATAAGTACTCACAGACAATTATTCAGGTGTTTACAGCTTGACATAATATGTACTGTTAACTACTAGAAGTATTTATAATAGAAAGATAAAATATAGAGATTAAATATATAATAGCATTCAAGCTGAGTTATGAATAGTATTCACAAACTTCAGTCTATATAGTTGTGTGTAGCCAAGGGCTGCTAACCCTATTGATTACGCGAGAGATAGGAATAGAGGTAAAGAATCCGCGAGGAGCGGGATTTCTTACATTCTCTTCTATCTCTTCTGCTGCTTCTTTCTCTGCTGCTCTCTTCTCTGTTTCTTTCTCTGTCTCTCTCTCTCAATCTTCTACACTTGTTTCTATGTCTGGTTCTCCTGCTCTCACTATCTCTGTTTCTGTGACTCTCACTTCTGCTACTTCTGCTTCTTCTGATTCTGCTGTCTCTGCTTTCATTATCAGCTCTTTCTGTTTCAAGAAGATGTTGCATAGACTTAATGAACTATATTTCTCAGTGTGTATACTTCTGCTCTTCTTACTGATCTCTAGAACAATTTATTATATAAAGATGATGTATAATATAACTATCTAAAGCTCAGTCACAGATACTGATTATTATATTCATTTTAAATATTTATAATAAGACAATTATTTATTTATATCAGAGAATTACTCTCTCTCTCAACAGTATTAAGATTGTAAGTCTTTTTCTTTTTCATCTTTTCTTTCTAACACTGATTTTTCTGTTCTTAGAAGAAATTATTATGAGTTTTATTGTGTATAAAGTCATAGCATTCACAGACATCAAGAAACTTTTTATAACTGTTAAATTCAATATTGTAAGTATATTCACTCTGATAAATATCTTCAGAATGATTAATCTATATCAGTCTATTCTCTGATATTTATCATCTGACTTTGTGATACAGGTGAAGAATATCTGTGTTTTCAGAAATAAGAATACAGATATTATACTCTTTTACACTCACAGATGTAAGGCTTGTACATCTTATCTGAGATATCATTGTAAGAATGAGCTGTTTGTATACTGTATTCTGCTTTCTGCATTTCTCTGTGTTTCTCTCTCTCTTTCTGAGAAGCCTCATGCATATTATAATTATATATACAATTCTAAGGCCAGTGAGTGTTCATTCAGTAATTGTTATCTCTGCTTTTGTAATTTTTATATACTAATAATAGTTTTTAGTTACTCTGACATCAGAGGTCATTTTAATTGAAGATGATAATACTGCTAAGACTACTTCTTTTCACTCTTAAGCTTCTTCTATTACTTTCTCTCTCTCTTCTATGAGAAAGATTATACATATATTAGATTACAAGTATTCAGTCTCAGATGACTTCTGTCATCATTTATCTAATTCTGTGTCTTCTTCTTCTTTCATTTCTTTCATCTTCTCTGCTCTGACTTCTGGTTCTGCAGGTTTCACACTCTTCTTCAATTTTTCTACACATACATGTACACTATTATTATTATTATTCTTTCATTATACTCATATGCAAGCGGAGCTTATGATGAGTCCTTGCGTGATGTTAAATACAGGTCAAGTGTTGATTATACAGGAGGAAATACAGGTGTTGAGACCACGCCAAGATAACAAGAACATAGGAAAATACAAAGAAGTGACAATTAGATACATGCGATAATAACTTCCCAGCCCAGGAACATAGAGCAATTCATTGAAGCGATTTGTACACCTCTGTATTTATTAGGAATCTGAGGTGCTTGAGTTCCGGATTTAATGTATTCCCTGCGGGTTTCGAACCCACGCGCCTTGGTTTCCCACGCCAAGGTGCTACCAGGTGGCCGCATTAACCATTCGGCCACCGGGGCACATACATGTACACATTTCTATATTGGCATTTCAGTCAATCTTGTGATAAATGACATTAATGTTGTACACAGAGTGATAGAGAAATTGAAGATATACATAGTGTTGTTATAAGAGTGACTTGCAGCTCTTGAATCTCTTGTGAATCTTGAGTTTTAAGATTTTCTTTATTTTTGATGTTTTTCAGATAATGTGGTGTTGAAAATATATTAAATATGTAATATATGAAAATGAATGAGATGTGTATAATAACATTTGTCTTTTACAGCTGATTCTTACAGTTGATGACTAATTCATTATCTCTTTTCTTTTCTTACACTTTTTCTTTATCTGCTAGTTACTACTCTTACACAATCTCTATATAATACAGTATTTGATGACTAGGTTCAGCAGCTTTCATCTTTTATGATTCTGTCTTGTATATTATACTGTCTCTCTTCACTCACTCAGATCACTATAGTAAACAGCTCATTGAAACTAATCTCATCTGATCTCTGAGCATTCTCAGAGATTAAGATGACTTGATCTCACATATTCATAGATGTTTCAGATGATTTATTCTCTGTTATCTCTGTAATTGAACTGATGTAAACAGTTAAATTCAACTCTGAATCTCTTTTTCTTCTACAATCTAACTCATGTGTAAGTCTGCTGCTTTAAGACTGCTCTTTACTGCATTATATCTGCTATCTGCAGTGTATTATCACACAATCAGCTATAGTCTCATTACTTATTGAAGTGTGATGTTTATTTAATTTCTTCATTTCTTCTCATTCTTTTCTTATAATTATGAAAAGATCAGAATAAGTGAGATTATCTGATTTGTAAGTATCTATAATTTCTCTTACTTCATGAGACTTTTCAATTATAAGTCTCTTCTTCTTCAATACTGATGAGAGTGCTGTGAATAATTATAATTTACTCAGATCTTACATCTTTATCTTTATAAGATATGAATTATTTATTAAATTGTGTAAGATCTGTCTCTCTGATTCTTTCAATGCATATGTTCTTAGAGAATGTGATTTGAGTATTTTATAGAGTTCAAATCATCTAGATTGAAACTTCTCAGAGCTTTTATTATATATAAGAACTCACATTTCTATCTTGAGACTTAATTTCTTAACTAGTGAGTCTTGTATTCTTTTTAATTGAATTGCTCAGTTCAGAAGTAACTTATTAACTTTTGTATATATATGACTGATCTCTTTTAATCTTGATTCTGTGTCTGTAACTGTTGTATCTGCAACTGTCACTGCTGTATTCATAACTGCTATTCTCTTTCTCATCTTTTCTGAAGCATTCTTCAGAATGCATGAATGTAATTCATACAATAGATAGAATGATGAATGCTTGAAGACTGCATGCTGCTGAATTCATGTGACTAATAGTATCTGATCAAGATATTTATCTTATAATCTTGTAGACTTACTCACTAGATATTTCATCAGCATGTTACTCAAGATTTCATTCAAGTATTTCACTTTTCTGTTCATCTGTAAGTAATATAGTATTGTTCTACAATGTCTTATCTGTAACTGACTTATAAAATATCTCATCACTTCTTCTATGAGATTTACACTTATTATTATTATTATTCTTCAATTATAGATGTATGCAGTCAGAGACTATGACATCTACCTGAGAACTTTCAGTTCTCAGGGTTTTTCCTATATCTGTAAAGTTAACTATTATACATTCATCAATATCAGATATGCAAAATCAGAAAATTCCAGCTCAGAATACAAAAACTGTTTACAAATTGCAGTGTTTTAACATTGTCTCATACTTTGAAACCATTTGACAATATCATGACAAAGGAAAAGAGAACACAGTCCTAAAGATAGACACATTAAATAGATATACAGAAAGAAATTGAAAGAAAAAGATAAAATAAAGAAAGACTGTAACAAAACAAATTATTAAAAGATAGTATATAGCTGTTTTAACAGACTATATCTGCCCCGGTGGCCGAATGGTTAATGCGGCCACCCGGTAGCACCTTGGCGTGGGAAACCAAGGCGCGTGGGTTCGAAACCCGCAGGGAATGCATTAAATCCGGAACTCAAGCACCTCAGGTTCCTAATAAATACAGAGGTGTACAAATCGCTTCAATGAATTGCTCTATGTTCCTGGGCTGGGAAGTTATTATCGCATGTATCTAATTGTCACTCCTTTGTATTTTCCTATGTTCTTGTTATCTTGGCATGGTCTCAACACCTGTATTTCCTCCTGTATAACCAACACTTGACCTGTATTTAACATCACGCAAGGACTCATCATAAGCTCCGCTTGCATATGAGTATAATGGAAGAATAATAATAATAATAATAATAACAGACTATATCTGGTTGATTTCCTCCTCTTCATATTCAGATAATTCTGAATTTAGCTATTTTCTTATAGCTGCTTGAGTTTCTGATAGAAAGTCTATTAAGTATTTAATTCCTGTCTCAGTTGAGAATAAGAATCTCATATTTAATTGATTTAGATCATACTTCTCTTTCAATCTGGCTCTGAGACTATTGTATAATGCACAGTGCATTACAATATGCTCAGGATTCTCATTTGTATTGCAGAATGAGCATTCTATTGAGTCAAATCTATCATCAAATCTTTGTATATAAGATTTGAAATAGCCATGTCCTAGTTTCAGCTGTATTATAGATGAGAATATTTTCTTTTTACATTTAATTGAACAAGATTTCCACTTGGGTTTTGTTTCAAATCTTGAATAATGTATACTCTTCTTTTGTTTCTGCCAGCTTTCATTCCACTTGTCTAAACAAGATATGAGATTTACACTGTTATCAGTTAGAATCTCATGTGATATTCTATAGTTAATATAGATCTCATTATATAGAAACTTCATCACTATCTTCTCTATTATCTCTGAAACTGCTTTTGCAACTGATCAGTCAGTAGTATAATTAATAGCAGTGATTATTTATTAATTTTCATTTGATGTTTGTAGTAATATGTCTATGAGATTCACTCTTCATCATTTAAACAGTTGTATCATATACTTTATCTGATATTATACTTTCTCACATTCTAATTCTTTCTTAGATTCTTTCATGACCTGGCAATTCAGACACTTGTGAGTGTATGTCTGAATGTTCTCAGCCATGCTTGGCCAGTATACTCTTGATTTAAGTATACTCATGAGTTCAGAGCTTTCTAAGTGACTGAATTCCTTGTGCATGCAAGTCATCAAGTCACATCTAAATGAATATTCTAGATAGAGAGCTTTTACATATTCTAGATCACAGTAAAGTATAACATCATTTTTCAATTTTCTCAGCTTGAAGTTTGAAAGCATCTCTTCTACTACTTGTATGAAATGTTTGTTATCTGATATCTTGCTATTCTTTAAGCAAGAGATCATTATATTCACTTATTCTGATTTCTTACACTCTCTCAGTATGTTTAATATGAACTTCTCTTATATCTAATTCACAGAACTCTCACTCATGAAATTGAGTCTGTAACTGATTATATCAGATATCACAGCATCTGATCTTTTTCAGTATTTAATATGAAGATTATACACTTGAAACTCTGAGATTCAATGTGCTAAGTATTTGAAAGATTTTATTATTAATTATAGATAGATAAGACTTTCATAATCTGTGATCATCATTGTTATATACTCATTATCAATATATCTATCTTACAACACTAGTATGTGCTTGATCACTAGTAATTTCTTTTCATATACTGAGTAATTGAGCTCAGTATCTGATAGTTTCCTATCATCATACATTACTGAGTGCAGCTTGCTGTTCTTGCTTATCTGTAGAAGAGTGTCTCTGATAGCTCATTCAGATGTGTTTATTTCAATATAGAAAGATTTATCATGATCTAATTAAATAAGCACTGAGAATATTATTATACATTCTCTCAGTGTGAGAAAAGCCTCTTCACATGCAGTATTTCAGATAATTGAATGAAACTTCTTCTTTCACGGATTTGTATTCATTTCTCTTAAGAGATCTAAAAGTGATGCAGATATTCATATAAAATTCTTGATGAATCTGCAGTAATATGAGATTAACTCAAGAAACTATTATATATAATATACATTTCTCAACTGCAGTTAATTCACTATAACATTCAATCTCTTCAGAATGAGATATATATAGTCATCATTCACTATATATTTTATAAACTTCAACTCTTTCATTTCAAACACATACTTTGTTAATTTAATGTAGAGCTTATACTCTGTCAGAGTTATAAGCATTTTATCAAGATACTTCAGATATTTGTTATATAAGTTTGAAAAGACTAGAATGTCATTGAGATATATAAGATATGAGATTTCATTCTGTTTATAAAGAATTGTATTCATTATTATTTGAAAGATAATAGATGCATTTGTTAGACTGAATGATATTATCAGAAATTTGAACTTCTCTTATTATATATTAAATGTAGTTCATGAAACTGACAGTTCATTTATACAGATCTGTCAGTATTCTGAGAGAAGATTGATCTTCAATAGATATTGAGTATTTTCAATCATATTCAACTGTTATTGAATTCATAATAGTAAATATTCATTCTTGATCATAAGCTTGTTAAGTGCTTAATAATTAATACATATTCATCACTTCTCATCTGTCTTTTTCAAAAATAGAACTGAAAAGTCTCATGCACTTGATGAGAATCATATGAGATCATGTTCTAGAAGATCTGTGATCTGACACTTCTGTTCTTCAAGATACATTTGTGACAGAGAATATACATTCTGATTGATTAATTTTATATCCTCTGTGTTAATCTCATGTATAAATTCTCATTCTGACAGCAATTTCAGTGAAAGATCTATTCAGAAGATCTTCTCATACTTCTTCAGAAGCTTCTTTATACACTTATTCTTCTGTATATTCTTTATCTCGATTTTCTTTACTTTCAGATTCTGTATGATATACAGAATACTTTTGAATGAGATCTTGTGAATTATTCTCTTTACTTATTAATGTATAAGCAGATTTAATTCTTCTATATTAGAGATATGAAATGTTCTTCTTATATCAGTTGATAGAATTATATAAACTGTTTTCTTTCTATCAGTTAACTGTATATGACATGTACATCATTGAATCTGCAGATTGAATCTTTGAAATCAATTAAGTCTGAGAATAAGATTATATTTCATATTCTACAACTCTCACACTCAAATATAGCAAGATCATTCTTCAAAGTGCAAGAGAACTCTTACTCTTACAGATGATATTAAATATCAGTTATCAGATAATCTTATACATCAGAGATTCTTCACTTAGTGAACTTCTTTCAGTCTTCAGATTATATAATTATTAATATATTATATAGAAGCTTCTGTGTCTGTTAATACTTTTACAGTTATCTCTTAATTCTTACTTAAGTGTTTCTTATACATTAACATTTCAGATCTTAAGACATTGAGATAAGTATTTACTTCATCATTCTCACTTATATCTTATTCAGAAGCCTGCTTTCTCTTAGTATTTATAGAATTCAGAGAATTATCTAACATGAGTATCTCTTTCATTTTAAAGACTTTTCATAGAATATCAGTGAGTGTTTTCAAACTCACTGATTCTATTAGTTTTTTAACTCTCTTACTTCTCTTAACTATATATACTGAGTATAATCTTTTATATCATGATTTTAGCATCTGCAGTTGAAGCAAGCTCAATACTTATAATATCAAGATTTTCACTCAGAGAATCTCTTTTTTAGAGAATTCAGTGCTTTAATAATAACATTCAGATCTAGATTCATTGTATTCAGATATATGACTTATATTATAAAAGTCTAATTATCTATTCTTCACTAAAATATACTCAATTACAGTATTTTCTATTACAATTGACTCACTTATTCTTATACAATGAGAATATTATATACTTCTTTCACTGTGTCTGATTATAAGATTAAGCATTTTCATTTCACTCTTAACTCAGGTATAAGATTATGAATGAAGATCTATAAATAGAAAGATGTTAAAAGCTTTTCATTCAATATAAGATAGTATAAGCTGAAGTATATAAAGTATAATATAAGATCACTTACTTATCTATACTTAGTGAAGTGTTTATAATACTTATCTCATATATTCACTTTCTCAAAGTTGTACAAGATTTATTTGAAAAACTCATTTCATATTTATAAGAATGAATATCACTTCAGATCTGTAAGATTTATCTTTTTATCAGTTATTTATCATGATAATTTCATCTACAAAGCACACCGCTCCACCACGAACTCGCTCGATTTTTCGAATAAGAACCCGCCGATAGATCCATCGAAAAGCCCTCGATCATACGAGCATTTTGACCCCATCGCCGACCGCATACCCTGTGTGGTGGTGGAGTTATCCAGCCAAACGTGAACCAGACGTCGTTCGGAACTCCTGCGTGGGATTATCCCCCATTCTCCCCTACCACACCACAACCCCGGGCCAAATTGCCATACAAATTGTAAGGTGAAGAGACCTAGCCATATGCACCAATCTTCTCGATTTTGGAAGATCCCCGATCTGTAGTTGTGGAGATATCTGAGGAGTGACCTCTGCGAAAACCCTGTCCATCTTTGATGTTCCAGAACATCAATGCCAAGTCTCACCCTTGTACCGCCCTTCCTAATCTGGCCCATCCCCGGCAGAAAAATACAAAAAGATACCTCAGCAATAATATCAAGCATATAATCAACAGCCACTTCTGAAGTGTAATCTCCACAGTCTGTCTTCAGTGTATCTAGACATCAACATCAAGTCTCACCCTCATATCACCCCTCTCAATCTGGCTCATCCCTGACAGAAAAGTACAAAAAGATACCTCAGCAACTGTACTTGATACATAATCAGCAGACACAACAACTATAAAATCAGTATACTTCAAGATCTGACTGAGCCTTTGATCCCTGCACAGTGAGATATATTAAATCTAGTTTTAATATCTCAATATTCAATAGATTCTGCAAGGGATTGAGAACAGCAATACTAGATTTCTATTAAATTTGAGAATTAACTCTATATTGATATAATCATTGACAAAGTCTTTTATTTTAAGATATAAATAACTAGTTCCTCTACATCTCACTGACAATATTTATATTATTATATAGAAACAGACTTATATTCTCTATAATATCAAGACTCTGAAGAGAAAAAGTCTTGATAGAGAATATACAGTAGTGTATATCTTAGCAGTTTCTATCTCATTCTTCTGCAGCAGTTAATACAAAAAAAAGATTTTAAAAATAGTTTTTTACTTCTCTTAAAAAAGTAAGATGTTTTTCTCTAGATTTTATACAATATTCTTACAAAGAATTAAAAACAGAGTTGTTTTCTGTTATAATTTCATATTCTTTTAAGTAAGAATTACTTTTTCAGTGACTGAAGAGCTTTCATTAATACTTAATTCTTTTTTACACTCTTTATTAACTGATTTGAGTTGTACACTTATTGTGTGAGAAGAATTGAATAATTTAGAATAAAATTGAATAGTTTTAATCAATTTCTCTGCAAAAAATTAATTTATTTTTTGTCAGTTTTTCTCTCAAAAACTATCATATCATCTGATTTACTATTAATTGATATCATACTTTTTCTCACTGTATCCCAAGAAAGAGATTATAAAGATTTTATTAATTTATCTTAAAAATCAATTTTAGTTTATTAAATTCTCTTCAAAAATCTAACCTAGTTACTGAACTAGTGTGAAAAAAATCAGGTGTTTTATACACAAAAGTCTGTTATTCTTCTTTTGAAATAGTCTGACTAACTTTTCAATTGAAAACAGACTTAGAAACCTCTTAATTGAAACAGTCTAATCAACTTTTCAATTCAAAAAGAGTTTAATAAATATCTCAATTGAATTAGTCTGATCAACTTTTCATTGAGTAAGAACAATGAGTTCAAAAGTACACTCAGTTGATGTGAAAAAGAATACTTTCTCAAATGCTATTTCTGAGATTGAAATTCTGAAGAGAAGAAAGAAAGAAGAAATAGAGAAATAACAAGTTCTTGAAATACAGAAACTTGAAAAAGCAAGTAAAATTCTTGAAAAGCAGTGTCTGAGTGAGATGAATGAAGAAGTTCTGTTAATTCTTCATACTCAGGCTAGACAACTACAGAAAGTGATCAAGTTCAAACTTAGAATTTCAAACACAGTTTAAAAAACTTTGAAAATTTCTAATACAATCACTGACTCTTCAGTTTGCTCTTCTTTCTTTTCTACTTCTTCTTCTTCTTCTTCTTTAAATCAGAAGAAAATATATGCTTAAGCAGCTGAATCTGCTGTCTCTAAATCTGCTATCTCTAAATCTGCTATCTCAAAACCTGCTCAAAATTCTGAGAAAACTGAGAAGAATACTGCTCATACTTCTAGTGATAGAAGAGTGAAGAAAAAAATGCAAAAAGAGAAAAATCTTCAAATCTTCAGAAATAGAAGACTTATTCTCAAAGTCTCAAATCAGGATATATTGCAGAGAAATAAGCTAAACTCAAATCTCATTTTCAGAATTAGAAATGAAATCAATCAGCAGTTCTTTTCTCAGTTAATGACTGATATTGAAGTTCAAAAACCAGTTATAGCTTCAATTAAGCTATTCTTCTTTGAAAACTTCATCATTCTGATCACAATGCCTGAATTCAGTGCAGAATTCCTTATTCAGAATGAGAATCTCTGAAAATCAGTAATAGAATCTTTGTTAAACACAATAATTCTATCTGAGAGAGATGAAAAGTGAGACAAATTCATTCTTTATAATATTTCAGTTGAAATTTTTGACTGTGAAGAAGAAATGCTACTTCTCAAAAATAAATTAGAAGAATATAACTTCATTTAACTGAGAAAAGAGCCTGTATGACTAAATTCAATTGAGTTCAGACAAAGCAGAAGAAATGTCTCTGTTCTAGTATATATAAAGACACTTGAACAGTCAAAGATCTCTGAAGTAAGAGTAGCAGATTTGAAAATGAGAGTTCATGAATATAAAGACTCAAGAATGAATCTCAAAGCTCAAATACAGTGTTCAAACTGTCAAAGATATGAACACTTTATAATCTTCTATTTCAGAGACTCAAAATGTGCATTCTGTGCAAGAGATCACAAAACTAGTGAGCATAAATATGAAATATACTTAAAAAGAGATAAAATATATCAACATACTTTGCTTAAATGCTCTAATTGCAAAGAAAAACATGCATCTAGCTCAAAAGAATGTATATTTACTTCAAGAACTCAAAAGAACTGAAGAAAAGATGAAGCTCAAAGTAAATCTAGAACTGAAGAGAATAGTCAAGTCAGTAAACTCACAACTGTAAGCTTAAAAAGAAGAAACTCTTAACTATCTAGATTTTCAAACTTCAATTCTTCAGCTAAATGTAAACAGAATTTGAATTCTCAAACTTCTGTTAAGATTAGAGAATTGAGAAATGACTCTGATGATAAACTAGATATAATGTAAGCAGTTGAGATTTCTACTTTTCAGAACAGTTATAATCTACTATCTGATAATAGTAATTAGATTCTACTCTACTCTCTTTTAGTATGAATATACAACAAAAACAATAAAAAAAGTTTAAAAAATCTTCAAAAATCACATTTATTCAAAATAATGTGAATAGAAACTTAAATTATATTTATTCTTGTCTTTGAATTGCATTTGAATAAAAAGTTAATTTTATACTGCTTCAGAAGCTGAATTTTGATGCTGAGTAAAAATATGTTATTTCTCATTCAAGCTACTACTGCTTTTTATCTCAAAAGTCTGAGATAAAGTTGAGAGTAGTGATCTATAAAAGAAAGAGATCAAGATATCAATTTAATCTAAGATTTGATATCATGTCTGACTCTGATATTCTGATGAGTGATATTATAGATAAAGAGAATGAGTTTGATACTATACAGCTTATAAATATCTATAATGAAAAGTCATTGAAGAAAAATAATAACATCTGAACAATTAATAGAGAATTTCTGAATATAACTTTATCAAGAAACTCTATAATTGTAGAAGATTTCAATGCACATCATCTCTGATGAAATTCAGAATGCAAAAGAGCAGTAAGAGCTGATAATCTGATTGAATGAATCTTTAAGCATTCAATGAATTTAGTTAACAAGTCTGATTAACAAACATTCTTTAGAAAAGACATGAAACAGAAATCTATTATAGATCTAATCTTCATATCACAAAATCTAATAGAAAAAAGACTTGTAAACTGATTTATTGATTCAAATGAGACATCAGAATCAGGTTATGAGATTATTCAATTTGATATTGAACTGAGTGAGAAATAAATGAGTGAAAATCCTCTTCTTTCTAATCAGTTTAACTTTGAAAAAGCTGACTGGAAGGCAGTTGAAGAAAGTATAAAACTGTTAAAATCTGAAAGACAGAGTGAGCTGTATTGAAACCCTAGTCAAGATATCTCAAATGAAATGCTTGAGAATAGAGTGAAGCTTATTACATCTATTATTCTAGCAAGTGTTAAAGATAATATTTCAAAGAGAAAGTCTTCTGAGTATTTAAAACCTTGATGAAATGAGAATATCATATCTAAAAGAAAACAATTGACTACTGCTAGAAGAGATTGAAAGAATGATATAATTTCTGATAAAGAGTTTAAAGCTGTCAGAAATGAATATTTTTCAGATATTAAAAAAGCTAAAACAGACTGCTGAAATAAATTTCTTAAAGAAGCATAAGAAAAAGAAGTTTTTAAAGCTTTTAACTATACTAAAACAAGAAGTGTAGCAAAACTTCCAATCTTAGAATATGAGTTTCAGAATGAATCATATACAGCAAACTCTTTTGAGAAAAAATGTCAAGCTTTTATAAGAACTCTCTTTCAAAACTCATCAGATTCAGATTCAGAGGAAGAGAATATATCATATCTCAACTATATTGATGAAAATGACTGAGAATGGTCTGATCTTACTCAAGATGAACTAGAGTCAGCTATCTTCTCAAGTTCAGTTAAGACTGCTGCAGGGCCTGATTCAATTAATCACTTGATTATTCAAAATACATATCTCTACTTAAAGAATGAATATTTTGAGCTCTTTTTCAATCTCTTGAAAAATGAATATCATTCTAAATGCTGGAGAGAAGCCACTGAAGTGATTCTTGCAAAATCTAATAGAAAAACTTCAATTTCTAAGTCATATAGAGTAATATCTCTATTGAACTGTCTAGAAAAGGTTTTAGAAAAGATAATAGCTACTTAACTATCTTTTATAAGCTCTATAAGTGATTCTCTTTTATTCAGTGAATAAATGAGAGGTAGAAAACAGTGTTCTGCAATTAACACTGTTCTCTCAGTTGTTTATAATATTCAAATAGCAAAGTATGAGAGTCTGGTCTCAACTGCAGTTTTTATTGATATAAAAGAAGTATTTGATCATGTTTCAAAGTCAAAGTTAATTCAGATATTGAAGATATTAAAACTGTCACTTTCTTTAATAAAATGAGTTAACTGTTTTATATCTAAAAGAATTATACAACTCTTCTTTGATAGAATGAAACAAGATAAGACTGAGATAAAAATAGAAGTATCACAAGAATCTTCAATCTCACTCATTTTATTTACAATATACACTGTATATCTATTCAAAAATAGAAATATGAGAATAGTGTGATCTCTGAGTTATATGAATGATATTGATCTAGTCTACAGCTCAAAAACTATTAAAGAGAATTTGAAAGTGATTGAAGAAGCTGCAAAGAAAATCTTTGTTAGAGCAGATATCAATTAAATTCAATTTGATATGAATAAAACTGAGTTAATTCATTTCTTTTCTAGATTCAATGAGAAAGAACTATCTCTAACTCTTTTAAATAGAGAGATTAAACCCAGTGTAAATATCAAATAATTAGAAGTATGATTAAACTTCAAGTTGAATTTTAAATATCACATTCAACAAAGAACTGTCAAGGCAGAAAGATTATTAAATAACATAATCAGACTATCAAATACAGAGAGAGGTCTATTCTTTCAGACTATGAGACAGTTATATATAACCTGTATTACATCAGTAGCTGATTATGAAGTTCAAGTTTGATGAAATAATCAAGAGAATTTCAC
The DNA here is from genome assembly GCF_000003855.2 of Blastomyces gilchristii SLH14081. Taxonomy (NCBI): domain Eukaryota; kingdom Fungi; phylum Ascomycota; class Eurotiomycetes; order Onygenales; family Ajellomycetaceae; genus Blastomyces; species Blastomyces gilchristii. The sequence continues at coordinate 3,217,311 of NW_003101680.1, read as the reverse complement.
TGAACTCTTTCAAAGTCTGCAAAACAGAGCCTTGAGAAGAATGCTGAAAGCATTCAAATCATCTTCTATTAAAGCAATGAAAACTGAAGCTTCAATTCCTTCTTCTGCTATTAGATTTGAAAAGGCCTGTATAAACTATGCTCTGAGAGTTGTAAAGATGAGCTTAAATCATATAATCAGAGAAAGAGTCTCTTCTTCATTTTCATCAATTAACTCTGAAAATGAACTGGATTGAAATAGATTTCTTGATTGAAATGAAAATAATTCTTCAAAGAAAATGCCTTCTCAACTGTACAGACTATGCTCTCTGATTAAAAATCAATTCTCTTCTCTAAATATTGAAAAAGTTGATCATGAGAAGTTATCTCTCTGAAGAGAAAAGCTTGAATCTCTTATAGACTTATAAATAAGTGAACTATCAAAAGAGAAAGAATATGAACAGCATTTGAAGAGAATCTCTACAATCAATATAAAAGACTCTATTCTGATTTATTCAGATGACTCAAAAAATGAGAATTTGAATAAATTAGATGCAGACATTGCTTATACTGAAGATAATATTAATTTTATCTCAGATTTCTGAAATCTAGGCTGTGAATCTGAAGTCTTTGATGCTGAACTATTTACAATAGTGAAAGCTTTCAAACTTATTGAAATAAAATCTCATAAAAGAGGAAATTGTTTGAAAGAGGCATGAATATTCTCTGATGATCAAGCTGCTTTAAAAAGACTTAGAAATAGTCAGATTCATAATAATCAAATGAATCTTGAACTGATCTTAAACTCTGTTTTGAAAATTCAAAAGAGAAGAATATCAAAGCTGATAATTCATCTGCACTGAGTTCCTGCTCATATGAATATTCATGACAATGAATTGACTGATTCAGCTGTAAAAAAGGGTGCAGAATTAAGCAGATCTATTCAAAAAATTATGTTCTGATCTTTTATAAAGAGAAAAATAAAAGAATCTTGTTTAGACAAGTGAAATGAAAGCTGGCAGAAACAAAAGAAGAGTATACATTATTCAAGATTTAAAACAAAACTCAAGTGAAAATCTTGTTCAATTAAATGTAAAAAGAAAATATTCTCATCTATAATACAGCTGAAACTAGGACATGGCTATTTCAAATCTTATATATACAAAGATTTGATGATAGATTTGACTCAATAGAATGCTCATTCTGCAATACAAATAAGAATTCTGAGTATATTGTAATACACTGTGTATTATACAATAGTCTCAGAGTCAGATTGAAAGAGAAGTATGATCTAAATCAATTAAATATGAGATTCTTATTCTCAACTGAGACAGGAATTAAATACTTAATAGACTTTCTATCAGAAACTCAAGCAGCTACAAGAAAATGGCTAAATTCAGAATTATCTGAATATGAAGAGGAGGAAATCAATCAGATATAGTCTGTTAAAATAGCTATATACTATCTTTTAATAATTTGTTTTGTTACAGTCTTTCTTTACTTTATCTTTTCCTTTCAATTTCTTTCTATCTATCTATTTAATGTGTCTATCTTTAAGACTGTGTTCTCTTTTCCTTTGTCATGATATTGTCAAATGATTTCAAAGTATCAGAAGATGTTAAAACACTGCAATTTGTAAATGGTTTTTATATTCTGAGCTGGAATTTTCTGATTTTGCATATCTGAAATTGATGAATGTATAATAGTTAACTTTACAGATATAGGAAAAACCCTGGGAACTAAAAGTTCTCAGGTAGATGTTATAGTCTCTGACTGCATACATCTATAATTGAAGAATAATAATAATAATAATCAGTTATTTATAATAACTTTACTTTTTTATATAGAAATATAACAGATTTTAAAACTTGTTAAAATTTCATTAACTATCTGTCTATGAGTTTATATTTAATCTGATAATATGATTGTATCTGACTTAGTCAGCTGATTACAGTATTATTTTTTCAGTTATTATTAAAGCTTGATAATTCAGACAGATCTTCTGACTTGATATATTTTATACTCAGATTCTCATTCTGTACAGTGATCTCTGATAATATATACACTTCTGAAGAGATTATAAATAATTATAATGAAATCTTCAGATTCAGTATAGTTATCTATCTGTGTAAATATTTAATCTCTTACTACAGATCTAAAATCTGATTTTCTCTATTCTTATTAATAATAATAATTATGTCAGTGGAGCTCTTTATAGTGAATGCTTGATTCATTATAAATACTAATTATTATTTAACTTTCATCTCAGTCTGTCACTGCATACACAAGACCTCAATCTTGTTTAGAATTCTTATATATATACAGAGCTTTGATTTCAGTTCAGCAGTTTCAGCTATTTTTCTTACTGTTTTAAGTAAACTCTCTGAGAGATTCTGCATATCTTTCAGTTCAGATAGTAGAGAAGAATATTATTTGTATTAATTAAAGAAGATATTCATTTCAGTGATTTCTTATTAATTATACAATGTCTATTATTATATCACTATATCATTATATCACTATATTATTATATCAGTATATTATTATATGATTTCTGTTATTATTATATAACTCTGATAATAATCATTCTCTCTTTTTATTCTTCTTTTAAGTAGAGAGTGAACTTCTTTGAATCTGGTTCATCACTTCTATCTTCTTTCTCACATCTCATTCATTCGCATATATGGCATTCACTCAGATGTGAAGTTTTTCCTCAATAAGCAAAGCAGTATCAATCAGATGCTCTTTCACTCATCACTCTTTATACACTATCTTTTGAGACATTCTAGAATCACACTGACATGATAACTATAAATTACTTCATAGATGAAATTATCACATTCTGAAGAAGTCTGTGCTTCTCACCAGTTTTTAGACATGCTATCAGATGTGATTCAAAGATTGCTTAAATCAGTATATGATTACAGGCATACACTGGCTTCTTATATATCATACACTAAATTAATTAGTGGCAGCTATGGCCTCTTTACATTTGTAAGCAAGTTCAGAAGCGGCCGCGTTATTATCTGACAGTTGTACATTCTTCCGAATCACAAATTAATCTTCTCAGAGATGATTATAAAACTATATCATTAAATTAATACAGCAGTTAAGATCTTAGAAGATGTGAAGAATACTCTTATATCTAATTTAATAAGACAGTTGAACAAGATCTTTAAGAATAGTATGATTCAGATGAAATTGAATACACACTGTGAGAATGAACTTACAGATTATTATTAAGTAAATAGATATCAGATTGTTAAATTCTTTTACAGACAGATATAAGTAGATGAAGTTCTTATTATTAAGAATGCTAATTACAAGATCACAACTCATAGAGCAGATGAGATGAAAAAGATGTTTAATAAGACTCTTTAATCAATTGAAATCAAATCTATAAAATCTACAGTTATTCAATCATAATAAGATAATTCTATAGAATCTCAACTTACAGTGAATTCTACATCTTCTAATGAGTATATAGATAATCTTTATATTATAGATAGATGTGATGATGATTATTAATTAATTTTTAAAGATTACTATATTCAAAATATTTTCTTTACAGTGTGGTTTTTCATACACTGTGGCGCACTCACTACAGAGAGTAAGCATGGCACAGTTAGTGAAGTATTCTTCTGTAACTACTCTGTATACTGCACAAAGATCAAGTACCACGAGAATCTCACAGGGAATTGCTGCAATTGCAATTCAGAATTTATTCAAAGCTGTCAGGGTTAATGTTCAGCCTCAGAAGCAATTGATATATAACTTGTGAAAGGTGTAAAACTTGTGTGATTGAAAGGTTGCTAGCTTGTGAAAAGTTATATAGTGAAAGGATTAGTAAGCCAGATCATGTGACCTGACACCCTCACTCACCAGAGTAACTATACACAATGCTATATACAAAATTCGCCTTCAAATCAAGTACAGATATAAAAAATGACTGGAAAATGTGAAGTAATGAAAAATCAGTCATGATATACATCATTTTTTATCCCTCTATTCCTCTATCTTCTTTATATTCTCTTTTCAATGTGTATATTTCAACATTTCAAGTGATTTAGTAAGCTCATTTGCCATGTTCTCAGCAGATGAAATATATCAGATAGATATCTCATTCTTGCAGACAAGATTCTGAAGAATGTGAAAACAGATCTCTATATACTTCAAGCAGTGTGAAATTGCTTCAGAAGAGAATAGCTCTATGACAGACTTATTATCAGCATGAATTGTATAAGTCAGATCATTGACTGTGGTGAGAATGAGATGATCATCAGCATTCAGATTGTTGAGATAGAATGAGATAAATTCAGTGTCTTCTAGAAGCTCTCAGAGACAGACAAGCTCATATGCAGCCTCAGAGAATGCAATATATTCAGCCTCTGTTGATGACTTGAAGACCTCTGTTTGCCGGCAGCTCCGCCATGCAACGGGACCACCTGCTATGTAGATAATATAACTGGTGGTTGAACAGGATCCTGGATTTCTACCGGCTCAATCAGTATCTGTATATGCTACAGGTTCAATTTCAGCACCTCTGTGATAGGTTATACTCTCATTGATTGAACTCTGTAGATATTAAAGTGTACACTTGTATACAGCTCAGTTCTTTGATGTAGGCTAAGAGCTAAATTGTTCAAGAAATCCTGCAGCGAAGCTCATATCAGAATGTGTATTGAATATCAGATATTACAGAAATTCAATACTAGATTGATAGAACTGTAGAATAAATTCTGCTATGTATGCAATTGATTTCTCATCATCATTCATGAAATCAATGTTCTTCTTTATAGAAGTGAATGTAGAATGACAGTTATTTATTAAGGACTTCTTCAGAAGATTTCTTATAAAGAGAGATTGAGACAATGTCAATGAAGTTGAATCTCTATCAATCTTCATTTCTAGATAGTGATTAAAATTCTCTACATTCTTGATCTTGTAATTAGCAGCAATTTCAGCTTTGGCCCAGTTCAGATCTTCAATTTTCAGGCCATAGAGACAGACATTATTCACATAGATAATTATATAGATCTGTCTTTCATCATGAATAAATAGTTCAGCATCATAGAGACTGACATGAAAGCCTGAGTATAATAGCATCTTTCACAGCTTCTCATATCATAAGAGTGCTGCTTGCTTAAGACTGTAGAGTCTCTGCATCAACTCACACACAAGATTATCACAGTCTTCACAGAATTTTGTGAGTTGATTCATATATATCTGTTCATCAGCAGGCAGTTGAGTATTTAAAAAAGCAGTCATTATATCAATCTGCAGAATATATCATCTCCAGAATGCTGAGATCACTATGAGAGCTCATGAGATGAATGCAGAGATAACAGATACAAAGATTCTTGAGTAATTAACTCTCTTCTGTTGAAGATTTTCACAGACAACTCAGCAGGTCTTATAGTGAATAACATCACTCATATTATTGAACTTTTTGTCAAATACTCATTGGCTGTGAAGAACACTCATTTGTGATGTTCTCTTAATCAGTTATCAGGCCTCTATCTGTTTTAAACAGTTGATCTCTTTAACACAGGTCTTGTAATAATACTTTCATTCCATGAAAGCTTTGACATGCATGAGGTTTTTCAGGATTGAAAGTGCAGTGATCTCAGGATCAGTGAATAGGTCTTCAAGACTGTCCCTCACTGAAGATTCCCTCACTGTTGATTCCCTCACTATAGTGATATCTCTTATAGATGTTGAAGAGTCATCAGATTCAACTGTGAGTTCTGAGAAGTTCAGTGTATTCTGCACTAAAAAGATAGGTATTCTCGCGGAGATTTCATAGTCAATCCATCAATTATTAGTGGGTACAAGAAATAATAGACACTCAGGTTGAATTTCCTCATCAATGTATAGATCAGGAATCGCTGCAGTCTCTTGACAGGCTGCAGTGAGTAGGCCTGGTGTCGCCGAAGGAATCGCCGCAGCCGTCTTACGGGCTGCATTGAGTAGAACCTTCGGGTTGTATGAAGTAGTCAGTATTGATGAATTGGCAAGATGAAGGTCCTCCTGAAAGTTGACATCTTTTGATATGTATAAACACTCATTGAAGAGGTTCATCAATCTATAATTGATAAAATCATCATAACTCACAAAAATCAACTCTTTGAAATAAGAAGTCATCTTATTAATGAGCTTGAGAACTATCTTCAAGAATGCTTTGCAATTCCATCAGTGAATGTCATGTGCAGAAGATAGAGCTTCAAGCCAGGCCTCATACAGTGTAATCAGCTTTGTATTTTCAGGGCTTTCATACAATATCATTGAGGTTGATATAAGGTTAAGCAGCTCTGTGACTGCAATAACTGCCTCATCTCACATCTTTTTCAGAGCTGAAGAGTCTATTAATAGTGATTGAAACTTCTCAATGATCAAACTGATCAATCATTCAAATACTTCATCTTACTGTGAAGTATGAAGAGAAGTTAGCTCTTATTTTATATCTTCACTGAGCATGTATGCTGTGACTGCATTTAAATTCAATTCTTCATAATCTGAGTGAATGATTGCAATGCCACATCTCAGCAGATTCTTGATAAATTGATTGAAGATTCATAGATATCTCAATATCTCATCCTTGCATTTCAATAGAAATATTCATCTTATATAGATAGTATCATCTGTTATCATTATTACAAGCTTCTTATCAGTGTAAGATGATATATTATTCTCAGTTTCAAGAGTCTTATCATCACTGAATATATTCACTCAAATCTTCAAGGCCTTGTAAGTGACATGATGTGGTGTGAAATTCTTGTAGAAAGTGTGTTTCTGTTTAGACTTAACATATATAACACAGAATGATAATTTCTTTGAGCTGATAATAGTAATATCAAATCATGAGTCTCTGATCATTTTTAATATACTATTTTCACTGATATGACTAAGTCAACAATGTCACTTATCTATCAGAAGCTGTTTTGAAAGAACTGCAGATAATTAAGATGAAGATGAGATAATAAAGAAATCAGTATCTAAATTCTTAGAGTTGATTAACTGTTCAATCTCCTTGTGACTGAAAGATCTCAAAGACTCAGTATTCAGATTGTAATCTGTTGAGATTGTCTTTGATTTCAGAACAGTCACATATGTCACTGCTTTATACATTGAGTCATTCATTATCTCATGAAATGTCGGTGAGATGTCAGATAGAATGTAAATATTATTGTGAAACAGATTAGTATAGAAGATATCACTGTTGATAGATGATAGAAACTCAAAGTAGTTCTCAGCATTAACTTGCATATCATGATGAATATAGCTCTGACATTTCATCAGCTCAGTGAAGATCAGATTTACAGATAGCTCTGACATGTAGTATATATAATTGAATTCTATCAATCTTTCACTCACTGAGATAAATACAGTACTGACACTCTGAACCTTTATAATAATCTTATTAGTCACTTGAACTGTTGAATCATTGATTGCTATAAGTTCTGAAAATTGTGATCTATCACTTGCTATGTGGCATTCAGCGCTACTATCTCATATAGTGAGAGAATTCTTGTGAGGTTTTATAAAACAGACTGATACATTAATAATCTCTGTAAGGTTTATTATCTGATAGATGTCTGATTCATCTGTAATAAATAGTTGAGTTCTATTCTCACTATTGTTCTTTTTCTTCTTTTTCTTGAATTCTTTTATTCTCACAGTATTATTTATTCTTCAATTATTCAGAGCACTGTCTGAATTGATCAATTAATAGATGTCAAAGTGAGATCTCTCACATTCAGAATAGATAGATGAATTTCTTGATCTCTGATGATTTCAGAAGCTCTCTTGAGTACTATTATAATTACATTCAGTACAGCCTTCATAGGCTGAATTCAATGTATTGTTGTTAATAGTTATTGTGACTATTGTAGCTGTCATAGCTATGTTGACTGCAGAATCTATATTCTGCAGATTCTTTTTATCTTTTGAAGAATTAAGCTGCAAACAGATTTTCTTCATAAGAAGATCAACATTCAATATCACAGCTGTGAATTTGAAATCCTGTATCTTCTCTATCTTCTTCTGAATATAATTTCTTCAATTGTTGAGTAGAACTGAGTAGAAGATATCAAATATTCACACATCTGAAAGAGAAGTATTCACTATCTTCAATTTCATAATGATGAACTGAAACTTATCAAAGAATGTATGTAGATTGATGACCTGTGTATTATTAAGAGACATGAATTTCAGAACTGTCTCACAGTGTAACTGTGTTTTGAGAACAGAGTATTTCTGTTCAATCACATTTCATAGAGTATAAGTAATCTGATTTTCATCATATTTGAAGAAATGTGATCTGACACCTGCACTCAAGAAGTTTGAGATGAATGTGTAGAGTCACTGATTTCTGACATCTCAGAATGATGCTTATTTATCATCTCTTTGTAAAGAGTTCTGAGTCTGTTATTTCTCTATCATATATCAACACTGTGCATCAATCAGTTTCAATTTCATGAAGATGCTTTATATGATGTAATTAAATGTGCTAGTTAGACTGTTTGATCTTATAGTATTCTTGACATCTTTCTTGAATTAAGAGATTATCTTGTCAACACAGCTATCTGATTTATAAAGATTGAATTCCAACCTTTCACTGAGATTAGAATTTCATGTGACTGTACAGACTATTAATATAATAACAGAATGATTGTTAACATTCTGTGATTAATCTGTAGAGAATGAGAATCTCTGTTAACAGAGTTTTTTCAGTTGTAGTTTGAGTTCTAGAACTCTTTGCTTTCTCTTATTCATCTCAAGTATCATCTTAAGATGCTTTATCTGTTAATTTAATATTGTCTCATCTGAACAGTAGACATCTGAGTGTTCATTATTCTCATCAATAGAATCAGCATTAAGCTGTTAAGTAGATCGGGGGGCCGGCCTGACTGTGTCAGAAGCTGTATTCAAACCAGCTTTGAATTGAGAGAGTGTTTTGTCAATGGAGCTTTCAAAGGCTTCAGAAGAATGTTCACTGACAGAGTATGAGTATAAAGAATCATCATCATCAACTGCAAATGATTCAGTGAAAAGAACATGAGATTGCAAATATGTGTGTGAGTGAGATTGTGTTGAATCCGCCATCTTGATATTCATTTATTGAATTCTTGCCAATATCATTCTCTTTTCTTGCTTTTTTGCAAATGTGGTGTGTTTTCTGCAAGCCTCTTTTTTAAGTGAGCAGTAGTATTATTGATTATCAAGATCTCAAATGCATTAATACTGATAGAATAAGACAATTTTAACTCCTGATGAGTGTATTGAATGAAGCAGTAGTTCAAATAATGAGTATATTGACAAGGAATCCCGAATTGGCAGCAATTTTGTGCAAAATGGGTCTCATAACCTGTGGAAGGTGTAAAGCTTGTGTGATTGAAAGGTTGCTAGCTTGTGGAAAGTTATATGGTGGAAGGATTAGTAAGCCAGATCACGTGACCTGACATAACTACCATGAACCATAAAAACTGAAAGGAACATATATGCCATACCTGGCTTACCCCTCAACAGCACTCTCATCTAGATATCGGACCAACATCTTTTCTCCACTATTGAACCACCCCAGTTTGTTCTTGAGTAGACCGCGGTGCCGAGGAACAACAAGTCTCTTATCAGAGCGTGCTACTTAGTGTGTCTCTCTCTCAGTGATTCAGTGATCGGAAATATCGAGGCAAGGTCTGTTCTGTCCACTACTTCTTCTATGATATAGAAACTCCATGGAGCTTGTCGATTACACGAAGCACCCATGAGAAGTATGCTAGTTGATAAACTGAGAAACGTAAAAACCCAACTCTTAAAGCATCACTGTCTTCATAGCAAGTGAGCTAAGGCCTCGACAATGGCAGTTATCAGAAGCCATAGCTACGACGCCCTGATACGACGTACATGTACTTATGTAAGTCACAGCTGCAAACTCCCCGAGACTGAATCAACTGCAGATATCGTTGTGGTTTGCGGCGTACCTTTCATAAAAAAAAAAAAAAAAAAAAAAAAGCGCCTGCATGGCCAGGAACTGGATCCTGATTGTGGTGTTATCAGCCATGTTGGTTTTTTGAGGGATCTGATATAGATGTCGCGTATCTTGTTCACCACCGCGATACAGCTTGCCACTAGGTTTGGAATGTTTATTCGAGAAAGGCAGTACGTCAGTCATGAACAAATTGCGTCAAACACTCTAGTGAGAGCTTCGGGCGGTGCATGCAGGATCCTTTTTTTCCTTGCCTGAAACCGTATTTTTATGGTGCCTGCGGGCAGATCTTTGTAGGAATCCTCCAGCGAGGCATCCTTATCTGATAGCTGTCTTAGCGGCTACACGCACAACTGTAAATGACATCCCTTTCTTCCGGATCGCTGGAGAATGGTTGCGTGTGGACAGGCTGGCATTGAGAAATCCGCGCTGCTATGAGGACAATCTTGGAATGTCACCTGCCAGAAGAGCCCATCTCAGAAAGAAAGTGCGCAAAAATTTCCTTAGAGAAGACGACGTTCTATCAAGGTCACCATCATGTCAACTCATCACTTATACATTGTCAGAAGCTGGGCACAATGTTTTATGGCTGTGCGTTGTGTTGTTGTGAATCGAATGTTCACGGCGAGCATGATAGAGAGTGAAATTGCAGGAAACTTAACCTTTATAAAAACAGGACTGCCGTGTACATGTATGTATGTACATTTACATCCGTTTGAAGGCTTGACACCATGCTGCAAATAGCCAAGGTTCCTGTTTAACCTCGCCTATTTCTAACGGCTTCATGAAGGCTTTGTAAAGGCAGCGACAATTCCAGAGCGGATTAGATATTATTTTTGATCGGCTTGTACGGGACCACGACCATGTTTTCCCTCTGAATTGGCAAGGAAATTCTACACGCGATCGGACACTGAAGGGACTAGCCAAAGTTCTACCACAGTGGTGTGGTTGTCCGTATAAAGCCCACCCAGCAGCCACGCATCGTAAGTGAAGCGGTTTCGAGTTTGTTTCGAATGGCGTCGTTCGGCGGTCCAGCTGAGTCCTAATCCTCATCGCTAACTTGTGGTAAATCATCTATAATAATCGAGACCATTGGATGAATCCCCCTATAAGATAAGTTGGACTTGGTGTTGAATAAGGAAGCATAGTTCCCCGTTCACTTTCTGGAACCCTTAGTCGGAGTCGTGATCTAGCAAGCTTCTCAGCTGTTTGGCTAGTTTCTATCCCATTTCGCTGGTGTGGTACTAACCGAACTTCCTTGTGCGGTGTATTTACTTCGAATGGTCGAGCTTCCTCCTAATGACGTCAGAAATGGATTATAAGGAGGTAAGTGTATGGGCATCCGCCATATTTTGACAACTGGTGCACTTATCGGACTCTTGCCCTCTCAATTGCATTCCATATTATAGACGACGCAAGGTGAATGCAGCTGACGAGATCAAAAGCATTGCGTCAAGTACGCCAACCCAGGTATGCTTGACGCACACCAAAAACTGCAAGACAGCTGCAAGCAGTGAATGACCAGTCTCGATACCTACATACCATGTGAATTTAGACTATTTCGTCTATTGTTCATGCAAGCTCGGGGGCTTTTGGTCCATGACACCACCGCGCGTTGTCCTTGAGCAGAATCTTCGCGAGTACCACCTGAGATGTTACAACCCCCCAGAAGCGGCTTGAAGCAGATATTTTGCCGGATATTCTGTCGGATATTTGAAAACAAACTCAATGCGAGCCATGGACATATTGATTGGAACTTTGAAATAGACCAAATAAACTCCGAAGGTTCCGTTTCAGCGACATCACGATGCTCGCGGGGCTGCTCTATAGCTTTATCTATATAAGAACCAAGGCAATGGTAGGTGGTGAACGGTGGATATAAATCATGGACGATAAAAGAGATTATCGCTGGTGAGGCATCGGTCTCACCAAATGTGGTGACGCAGACAATATTTTTGCCTTGACCACACTACACGAGATTAAATAGATGACATAGTCAAACAATGAGGGGAATGAGGTTAGAAGATCATAACATGTCCAGATTGAAATCTTGTCATGGGATTTAAAAAGACCCGCAATCTGCTAGATGGACGTAGACAGAGGAATAGATGTTGGAAATGGGTGGAAAAAGGGTTCAAATCTTTACAACTTCAACACCCTTGTCTTTCACAATAGTGCTGAGATACGCCAGCATTCAATTTTTTTATAGTCATTCGGGACGTTAGGATCCCTAACATAGCGTATCCTGAATGAGATATCACCATCATATCGTATAACTATATGAAGCTGGATTTCTTGTGTCTAGCCAGAGACACGACGCAGGTAAAAATCTCTGAAACTTCGAATTTGTAACTCGAATTCATGGATTTTGATTGTCCAGGAGATAAAACTTCCATAAGAAGGGAAGACACATTCAAATAGTCAATCGACACGTGACCTTCTTTACCCTATCCAACAACCAATTCAAGCGTAGGTTTGTAAGCTTGAAATCATATTTCGTTCTTTGTCCCCCTTTTTTATTTTTTATTTATTTTATATTTTTCTTGTGGACTGAGGTAACGGGAAGGATAGACGGTTACAGTTCTTCAAACGCGCCTACCATTTTGCATCGTTTACGGCGATTGCAGGCGCATAAAAACATCCCACCAGAAGAGCTCTATGATAGGGCCTTGTAAACCACATATTTGAAAATGCATATCGGAATATCGCCGCCACAGTTTAGATGGCATATACAAGCCACCAAGGATATCGTTGAAAATTCCAGGGCAGAGGGGAACAAGCAAATGGGACAATTTGAATTCTCATTGCATACCCGACGGCCACCGCATATCACCACGCCTCCCTGGGCCTGACGAACCATGACAAACTGAGACCAAATCAGCAGAGATTTCGGGTATTTTGGTATGGCTCGAACGAACACCTATTCCTCTCAGGTTGAATGAAGCACGATAGTCATTGACCGATCGTAGCACTTCCCGGATAAGGCGAATTCTGCCGAGAAACCCTTTCCTGAAGCAGAGAGGGCACATTAAAAAAAACCATGCCGGCAGTCTGAAAAGGAGCCTGATTTTCATAGGACGGGAAAGAGGTGTTTATTATATCCTCCGAAATCCCCCTAATTAAATTCTGCGAAACGTGGGACACAAAATTTCCGCCACCACAACACCCTGCATCTTAGCAAATGGGCTATAAAGGTCCACGAGCGACCATTAACCGACGACGTGTTTCCCGTTGGCTACATTTCTCAATTATATTATATTTTCTGGCGCTGAATTAATCCGATTGGGAAAGAAAGAAAGAAAAAAAAAATCAGATTGTGTCTTCCCGTTTGCTGAACACGACCTTATCGCACCTCGAAATCACACGTACATAAGGCGGGTAGGAACTGGAAAGTTCAGAGATTGCGTGCGTTGCTCTACCCGATTTCGTTTCCCGACGATGACTATTTTACAAAACATATGAGTTGCTGGTATGTATTTGTGCCACCGGCTCAAACGGCTAAAACGCCCAGCTTCTGCCGCGTTAGGATTGCCGTTGGCAGGCAAAATGCGAGGCTCTTTTCAGGAGGCTATGAAAGAGGACGGAGGGTTCTTGATGCATCGGGACCCTTCGCCCTTTGCATAATGTGACGCGCAATAGTATAGTTATAGCTCGAACAAGTGCGTTCAAATTAATATATGCGCATAATAGGTCGAGTGCTACCCCAAACTCCTCCCGTCAGGAGAGGAGTTGAAGATAAGCGAGTGGATTTTAATATGCCCAATTAGGCGGGCAAACTCATGCCAACGGGATCAAAGATATCTTAGAAAGTCCGTATTGGGTTGGGGGGCCATGGGAGACCATAGAACTCAATAAATCTACCGCAAAGTGTCCGATTAACTGGCTAGCCCTGTCGCCCTGCCCGCCTGTGTGTTCTGATGTTACGTATGTTCGCAGAGAGGTGCGATATATAGGTTGTTCTACTATAACAGAGTTTTCAGAGAATCGAAAAGGAATGCATCCAATGAAAATTAGGGTAGGGATTTTGGATTTTCCTTTTCCCTGATCTAGCAACTGATAACTAATCGAAGTCCGCAGAAATTTTCCTATGGAAAGATGTGCTCGTCAAACAAGCGGATATTTATCGACATGGCTAGCAGACGAGAGCTATGTATCCATTTAAAAGGCCATAAAGACATAATTGACACAGGTATATTGTAGGCTACATGGCCCACCTGGGTATCCGCGACACACAAGGATTGAATTATATATTAAATAAACTGTCTCTTTGTTATTGCCGAGAAAGGTAGCAAAGGTCCGGATAAAGGTAGGGGGCTCTTGACAAAGGGCATAACAATGAACAAAGCGAAACATTCCAAGTATAAACTTCAATGCTCCGTAAAAGCCCAGGGGAGAATACAAATATAACAACCCGCCCGTCCACATAGTCAAAAGAATTTGTACTAGTTAACATAGGACTTGATTGACTCTTTCCCTATTCTCCCTTACCCCCTTTCTCTAGCCGAGACCTTGTGTGAGATTTTCCAGGTTACACCCGCCAACGGCTGCAGGTCGAGGAACACATATACGTACAGCAACAGCGCGAAGGGAGTCTCCTCTGTACTGACAGACAGTAGTAACAAGTGGGACCGCAAGCAGGGGAGCCGTTAGGATGCCGTCCACTTGTGATACGTTTTGAAAAGCCCTGTCCATCTGGGTAATTAAGGCAATAGGTAAGCTTAAAAACGCTTCGCCAGAGAGCACAACAGGTAGCTCGGGTACCGGCAGAGCTTGATCATGTGTTAGAACGCAGAGATAAAAGAAATGGGAAAAAAAAAAAAAAAAACATGAAAATGTGAAATAAAGCTGCAGGGTCCAGCAAGAAAGCGAATTGTTTGAGCAATTAACCTGGTTAAACTGGCGACTATGCTTATTACTAGGTAGCCTAAGTATTTTAGGTTGGAATCATTAACTGCGGGGGAAAACATCATTTTTGATAGTCGGGAAGAGCAAGTTGTTTGGTACTGAAAGGTGTGGGATACAAAAGGATAACCCTGCATGACTTAGTGCACAGTCTGGAATGCAAGATGATCGATGCCGAAGAGCTCAGACCAGCACCCTCTCAAAGGGTAGGGAAAAAGAAATATCGAGAAAAATGTAAAATCGGTCAATAGAATAAGATAACAATGACTCTCCCTGAGCGGATTCCCAAGGCATCTGATAAGAGTTGGCGAATTGCTGGTCAAGATCTCCTCAGCCAAAAAAGTCACCAGTTGAAAGTGATACCTGCAACCGAACCAGTAATTTTTCTCATGATTTCACTCAACCTTTTTGATATTTATCCGTGGATGACCGGAGATAATGAGATTGGGAGAGAAATCCAAGATTTCCCCATGATTCTTTCTTTTTATACTAAAAGCTCTTATTCCAACTTAAAGCGGAGCCATCAATATAAAGTTTGACAGGTCACACCGCAGAACTTGAAGTATGTAATTGAGAGTGACCAAATAAATATAAATGCAATGGTTGTAAAGAGGTATCTGCGAATATCAGCCTGGAATTCGCCGGGAAGCGAAGCTTTGAAACTTGGGGAATTTGTATGAAAGAGAGCGTTCATATACTTTTCAGCCAGCCGCAAAAAAGGATGTGCACCATATAAACTATTCAAAACAATGTGCTGAAAGCCTAGAAAGCTAAAAGCCCGCTTCTTTGTTGGCAAAATAGCACATCTCGAAAACACTTCATGAAGCAGACGGAATAGAAGCAGGTTGTTGCTGTCTCACGTGTTAGTCTCACCACAGCTTGCCTTCACAGTGATCAACAAGCTATCCGAGCCCAATCCCATCATTTCTCTTGTTTGTTAGATTTTTTCTTTTTTCTTTTTTCTTTTTTTTTTCGAGATCGTCGCTGGACCCTGAAGCTTAAATAGAGACCATTTCCGGTTGATTATTGTTGTGAATTGTTCATCTGCGCTGCATGATCGACGCCATAGTCAACGGTGCTCATTGTTCATTGGCGCCCCCGTTCGTTGAATCGAAAATCGAAGTTTGCAGAGGCTTACTTGGAATGAGCAACTTATCCAGTAAAATATTCCTTTTTGCTGCATTTTCCATTTCACCGTACCTTATTGGCTGGCTAGTGAGAGCATTAACTGAAAATAGTTTATGGAGTTTCGAACTTTGGATGCAAGGGTGCCGACAATCAGTAACAGCAGTTGATCCATACGGCACTGTGGATACATGAACCCTGGAAGGAGAGATGGAATTTCTCGGATTCACACACCAGCCACTGAATGCCCGGTAGGCGACGGAACACCCGTGGGGCTGTATGCATTAGATATAGATCCCTGCAGTTAAATTTGCAACGAACATTTCAAGTTGACCGGATCGAAGTTTGCGTGGTGCATTCAATGACAGCAGGCTAGGCTATCAGTCCACGATGTAAATCTTGGGCAACAAAGGACTTAACAGTGCAGCCAATATGATCGTTTCCCGCAGTACTTCAAGAGAGGGTAAGTTAGAAACTGGAAATCAACGTAGTTTGTTATCGTCAAGATTCAAGGGTTTGCGATCATCAGCAAGGGATCTGATTTGCCAGTGCCAACCCGAGGATGTCCCCATGTATCAAGACGTATTTAAGTGTTCGCTAGCAAGCAGCTTTTATATAATCTAGATTGAATAAAGGTGGTATGCAGTTGCCGATGATAGGAAGTCGAGCGTCTCACAGAAACGGTACAATCAATAGCCAGGGTAACGAGCCGTTGAAGCTAACACAAGTGTAGTTTCACTGTTAGGTCCTCCGGAGTAAAGATTATTATCATTCAGCGGTTTCATCATTCAGCGGTTTCATTGACGATTTCCTTTCCACACAGGCTCAAGAAACGATGTCTCGGAACAGGAATAACCCGAGGCTCCAAACAGCATGAGGGTTAGCAGAAGCATACTTATTCAACGCTATGCCCATCTTTCGGTTCTTCAAGTGAGCTCGGAGAATCCATGACAATGGTTAGACACTGCCATGGCGCGGACGCTTGCAGGAGGAACCGAAAATCCGAAAATCCGGCAATAATGAGTCGAACTTTACGCAGCGCCCTTAATGCGGAAGCTGGCTACTTGGACAGGTACATTAGGTATCGGGTAAACCCAGTCGCACATGACATATTCTTGAATGCATCAATCAAAAGAAGTACTTACCGTAAATCCACGCAGGATTAGTCCGCGTCCAGCCCTTCTTTCAGATTCTTTTTTGCTTTTCTTTCCCTTTCTGTTGGGAAAGAGCTGGTTTCAGGGAAGCTGCAGGATGTTTGCTACCCAGACAGTTCTTGAACGACTCGAATATAAATGTATATATTTCCGTATAAACCTCACCTTCTCTTTACTAACTCTTCATCACAGACAGTGACTAAAAGTGAGCATAAGGAAATCCATGAGGTAGTCCCCTCACTCTTAGCAATTAAAACTTATGATCATATTGTTTATCGGAAGCTTTTGATCAACTCTCAGGATGGCTGTTGGCCCTCGCGTGTCCAAGGAGGATTTTATGCATGCCTTGGGCCTCGATGCGAATAACCCTCAACATGAGCCTTATTATCGAGCAATGAGAGTAAGTTTTCCACGAAATGTCGGAGGATTTTCCATGCCTAGGAGGTCTTTTAGGGGCGCACGGTGGTGTAGCCTCAGGAATATTCTGGGAATGGTATCTTTTATTAACCAGCAAGCTTTAGGATGAAGCCATTGTTGTGTACAATCAATTAAATCAGGATAGTTCAAACCTCGTTGAAAACCTGAGGAACGACCCTTCGATCCGACCACCGTATTTCTGGCACCATATCCGACAAGAGAGGCAGCGATGGGGTATTCTAGAAATATGGCGAAACTCTAGACCGGTCACACGGGCATGGTTTGATCGCGGCATTACGGACGGCGAATATGGCCCCAACTGGGTAACAGGATGGCTGTTGTACAGCGTGTTCCGCTCTCGAGACTTTCGCAATAATCGTAATCGTCGGAAAGGTGAAGATTCAGGGTCTGGGAATTCAGGTAGTACCAATACCCGTCCGTCGCCATGTTGACATATTGTTTCCCACGACCAGACGCTGATAGATCATTCTTGTTAATAGGCCAGGGCCAACCGAAGAATGATCAAAGCCCTACCAGCGGCACCGAAAGACAAAATGGTGGATATTATGACCCTGTCCGGAATGGCACCCACTAAAGTGCCGCCCTTAAATTGTATACGGTTCGACTTCCTATGATTTTTTGCTGGACAACATATCACAGCTGTCCGGTTGCAACATGGGTTTTATTTTATAACTCTGCTGCCTTAGTATTTTTCCTAAATCATTGCCCGGATGCCTATTTATTTCCTTCGTTAGCCATCGTTTCCGATTCTCCGAACGACTCTTTTCCTTCCCCCTTATCGGTGGACTGGCCGAGCCAGTCATATTGGGCGGTAGAGGTTTAATTAGTATATTAAGGCGTTCTCTTTCCTGTTTTCCTCCTTTGGACGTTGAAATAATCTTCGAGTTGGTGCTATCAATCATTTTTCGTTTCCTTCGCTTCAATCTTGCCTACAGCGTAGAGGTGGTGGCATATAGATGGAACGGACTAGGTGCGTTAAACCGCTTAGTTAAGCCCTTAAGCTTTTCATTAGTTAGTTAGCTAACAACCGGTCTGATTTCTTTAGCTTTTGGTAGGAAGCTCCCAAGTTTCGCCTGTTGGCGGGTGCTCTTTCGATGACGAGGTAGTTGACGAGCAAACGGTGATATGACTTCCAAGAAGAGTATATCAATATCGACCGTCTCTTTAAGCCGGCCAATTGTCCGGGATGAAGAAGTGACTTCAACTTCCTGGTTGAGTCACGCATCTTCTAGAATTTCTAAATATGAGCGAGGTGAGGTAATTGTTCGACCTATCAAAGAGCGCTCTACCCGGTGGTCATCCAATGAAGGATTTTCGACTCCTTTACCGGTGCTGGTTGAATAACGTGACTCTGCCCTGGTTTTGTTGCGGCAACAATCTGTTATGTATCTCTTGCATTTGTCGACATTTGGGATTATTCTTGTAGCGTCTCTGCTCTCGTTGGCGTTTGAATTCCCCCCCGGGCAAACGAAGACTAGAGGATGCTCTTTGCCTTTACTTGGCAATGTATGATGACGCGAAAATGAAAAGCAGAGTGTGTTGTTTCCTTAGTATTTAGACCATTTATTAGTTCTAATCAACTGGAAAGTCCCAGAAATACTTACATCGTTACTTGTACTTGATATTTCGCCCCTTCCCATTCCACTCCATTTCAAGCTCCCGCGTAGGTGATGTGGCATGGAGATTCATGAAATTTACTTGCTGAGACAGTAGCAGTATCGTGGCATCGAGCGAGAAGAGGATAATGTATCACCGTTCTGCCATTACTACCTCGTCACCCTAAGTCAGTCCATTCATAGAGCCCATTTGATCGAAGTCAAGCCCTGACATATTGATTGGCTAGGACATCCCCGGTTGGTGGCTTGGGAGAAAGCCATGAATGACGTCGGTTGCTGGAGGGAACAAAGATAATCATAAGATCTTTGAATTGCAGAGAAAGAATATCTCATAGATATCCATTGAAATATCGGCCAATATCAATCAGGAACTGATATTTTGGTATACAGATCTGGATGATGAAGTTTTCACTGGTGTTCGTGCTCGAGGAGGGAAGGGCCAACAGTAGCGATTTATAGTTAACTAATTACTTAAGTTATAGTTAGTTGGGTTAACTAACTTAACTAACTAACTAGTGAAGAGAGTGACACTAGGTAGAACCGAGAATCGAGGTTGAAAATTATAAGTGACAGTGAGTTGTTTCTTCCCCTGTCAGCTTTACCGCCAATACAGCTCAAGGAAAAGAATAAAATCCCACTGAGGCCGATATTGGTGACCGTTATTTTGTAGCCGAAATATAAAGGATTCCTCTGACGCGATGAAGATCTATCTGCATGGCCCCGGAAAGCTCTCTGTTGAATGTCTTCGTTTTGTCAGAAGATATTCGAGTTGCTCTCTTCACCTTCACATCTCGTTTGACATCTCTATCATCATATCCCTCGGGGGGAGCCGTGACATACCTGAAGCTAGTTCATGTTTCATACCTACTATACCCAGGGAATGGAGGATGTACACATTGAGGTGCACTAGAGGGTATCTCACAAGGAGATCTTTATCCTTGATCAAAGCCCAAAAATGTAATTAGGAATACTAGACCGACCCATTCATTCAATTATCCTCGTTGAACTGAGGCCAAGGGGTAGCAGTGAGTTCAGGCCGTTACAAAAAGCCCTGGCGGAGCTGCCAGCGTGCCGGCAGATCAGCTTAAAATAGTAGTGGAAAAAATATATCGTTCTTTTTCACCACATGTTCCCAGATTCCAAGGCTCTATGTCGGGACATGAAGATATTCATGAGAGGTCATTTGCTAGCTCCTATTACGTGTTGAAACCACTAGTTACTCACACGCCTCTACGGAGTAGTAGAGAAACCAAGAGCCAGTCATTGAATCATGAGAAACACCGAACTTATTCTTTCTTCCTATTCTAAAATACTCCAAGCTTACTATCACTATCATGGGTGTTGTTAAAGTTCAGCCCCTAAATTGCCCATAAATCCCCCTGAGCAGGAGATCAGGCTCAATCAGGAAGGAAAATTATATGATAGCGGAGAAAGAGACAGGGAGAAAAACAAAAAGAAGGGTAGGGGTGTTTTCTACTCCTGGACGTTCGGCCGATGCACTTCAACAAGAAGTCGAAATTAGAGGCATCATAAGAATGATTATAAAATGGTAAAAATGAAAGGGAAAAAAAGAATGAAAAAAAATTGAAATGGAAATCACTCGAACACAAAAAAAGGATGCTTGTTTCCTAGAAAACAATAGACTGGCAAATTCCACCCTAAGTAAGCCCTCTCAGTGAACAGAGAGGTAATGTAATAGTTTTGTTTGTCATAAGCGAAATAAATAATGGAAAAGAGACAGATGAGCTGTTGAATCGAGTAAATGGAGGTCACTGTGAAAACCTAAAGGATTTCAAATTCACGGAGATTCCTTCCACCACACTTCCCCCTTTCTCTTCTCGTCGCCGAGTAATAGCTCTCCTTAGAAATCGGCCCTGCCACTGCCTGTCTGCCAAAATCAAAGAGCAACTGAGGTTCTGGCCCGTTGGGTTGCAAAAACATATACCCGGACATAAGTTCATGTGAGGGAAAAAAAAAAAACATTATAAACGGTAAATAAAGCAGACAGGAGAGGTACATAAACAAGGTAGCCGACTGGGGGAGTGATATTCCATTGCTGTTGTACAGTACAGCTTCAGTGAAGATATATATGAGAATATCAAAAGGGAAATGCAAAACGGATCTATGGGAAATCGTCTCATGTCGTTATTTTTCGTGGCCGTTATATTCGTATCATCATGGATATATCGCAGTGGCGATTGTAGGCAGTCCTGTATTTACCTGCCCAAAACCTCATCCCTTAAAATCATTTGTTTGAAAAACATCGCAGTCGTAAAATCGTTAAGCTCTTTGTCGGCCGATTCTTTTCTTTTCTTTTTCTGTCCCTTCTTCTTTTCCCCCTGCTTTTTGTTTTCTTGTCGAAGAAATTTTGGAGGGAAAGCGGTTTCAGCTGCACAACGGCGGCTGTTTTATCTTTCTTTCTTTTTTTTCCATGGTTAGGCTCCCTTTTTATTGGCGAATCGCGATACTCGTCAAGGGCTGTGCCCGAAAAGTAGACCTCGCTCCACTGGGATCGATAAGGCCGGAAACAAATTCAAAGTCCCCGCTGGCCGTATGCTAGTGTTCTCGTTGGACCAGCAGGCCGGCGATCACGGCCCAGTCGTCCTCCCTCGTGGCTCTCAGGACTGCTACCCCCACTCCGACTTCCACTACTGGTGGACGTATCCGTGTCATCGCCAAACCGACCACGTCGTCCTGTGCCAATCGCAACCGGAATCCCTTGCACAATCCCTCCATGGTCGTGACCTGCAGGATACATCCCATCGTTGACGGAGAAATTCCGACAGATCAGATAGGCGCGCATAGCTGCGCTTTCTCTGGCCAGCGCTTCCGTTTCGCAATAGACGTCCGTCTGGTATTCGCGATTATTGACGCGCACAATGCAGCCATACCCGGCAGCACATGGATATGATTCGTAAAAGGGTTCCGGCCAGCGACGGCGGCGGCAAAGACCTGCAGACAGAAAAAACATGTTATTGGCTGTGCAACGTTATATGTTTGCCTGACGTAGGGAATTTCTGCCTGACGCCCTCCATTTTCATTTATTATTTTTTTTAAACAATAAGAAAACAATCAGCCAACAACGATGAGCTTTTGATAGCCGCGGATGCTCAGGGTTTAAAAAAAAACTCCGGGGTATAAAAGCTTATTAGGCCCAGTTGATCCCGGATTAATGGTGAAGGGGAAGGGGAAGAGACAGCAAGTTTTCTTGTGGGTTGGTTCCCAGTTAACCGCTGGAATAAAAAAGCAGGCACCTTGACCAAAAGAAAAAGAAAATCACAGCATCGTTAAGTTATCTGCGGGGCAGGCATGACGACTCATGAAAAAGCAATTGATATGCTGGGCTGGTTTTGTTTTCTTTTCCATTTTCGCTCAAGCTTCCACAATCTCTCCTAGGATATTTAGGGCAACATACTCGCAAGGTACAGAATGTAGTACATTTCGATGGTGAAAATCCCGACGGAATATCGAACTTGATACCCGACGATTAAGGCTGGAGGTGCCCAAGTGAGGTCGTTGAATTGGCAGTATGAACCTAAGGAGGATGAAGAAGCTTGATGCCCAGCAGCGCCACCAGTATACAACCGCCTTAAGATCCTTTAAGTGTGCTGGACAAACAGGTTGTTGGCAGATTGGCAAATAAACCGGGAGGTACCTATGGATTAATAAAAGAATAGCGGGTAAAGGCTCTAAAATATGCGATACAAAAAATAAAAATAAAAAAGGTTGCTCTGGCCGATACGTCTAATGAGAAAACAAGCCATTGTAGACAGCGAAGCAAGCGTGATTTAATGTAGCGTAAAATATATGGGTGGGGCTAGAAATAGGTATTAACCCTGGCAATCAAGGTTTAACTCAATCGAGGGATTTGAAATGACCGGATAGAAAAGGGGGATGCTGTGGGAAAGGAAATTATCGCTCTCTACCTGAGTTTTTTTTGATTATTCCTGCCTTGATGTGTTGGCATGGCTTTCTGCCAGTGACGGATAATGGGGAAGCTCGAGAACTTCATTGTTGAGCCTATCAAGATTTAATTCGGCGTCGATCTAAGCGACGAGGATTGGCTCGTCCGGCTCAGACAAGACACTCGAACAGCTGTACCGTAGGCCCACCAGTGCTGCCAAAGCCAGATTGTGCGCAACGTTTGGTCTTACGAGGCGTCTCCCTCAAAGCACAGCCAGAAAATGGTACAGACCCCGCAGAGCAGGAGCAGAATCACCCTCTCTCGGCGTGCTGGAACACTACCAACTTCCGCTAATGTATTTTATATTCGCAATGGTTGGATTCGCGATGCCCAAGACGCGCTGAATTTGAAGTAGAATCCTGGCGCGAAACGCATGATGCCAGAATTGTCTGCAGTAAATTAATAGTTGCCTTTTCTCGGGAAGCTCCAGCCCCACAAACTCTCATCTGCCTCCATTCATCGACCCTTGTTCTTTCGCTAGTCCTTATAAGGGAGCAGGGGGTTATGCCACAAGTTTTGCATCAAGAATGACCGATTTGCCGGGTCATCATCAGAGTCGCACGTAATCCACTAATATGACAGTAGGACACGATAAACGAGGAACACTTCTGCTCAGAGTTCGGCTGAGTGGCAGTATAATCGACAAACCTGCGGCAACTAGGCAGCCTCCGAACTCAGCGGAATATTGATACGAAATGGATCCAAAACGCAGTGTTTGGGCAAAGGAACTGGCGCTGCCGGTGCGTTGTCGTTCGACTAGTGACAGGCATTGAGGATGCAATGATGAGTTGGCAATCGATGGCTCCTCACCAGTGGGGAAGACGCTGCATCATGTTCCAGAAATGGACGACGCAGACCACGAGGGTCCAGCATGTACATGTACTTTGCCGCTTTTAAATACGAATAAATATTTCTCGCAGAGAGACCCTTAAAAATGGGTGAAATCATAGGATAGTAATGATCGAAGATCTCCTTTTCCAGAAAGTCATAACTCCCTATGGGCATGTAAGTAATCGTTCAACGAAAAAAGACGTTGAAGTCCGCATAAATCACCTACCAAGGATAAACGAAAACTAACGCCTGCGCCTATGCACATTTATGTGTGGCTTTCGGCGAATCAAGTGCGCCCTTAGTTCAACTGCCCAGGAAGCATGATAAAAGGTTAAATGTTCCACCCATATTATTCCGCAAACCGTTTCGTTCCCGACATTTTGTTCGTAACAGTCGACGGCAGCATCATTGGACAGGGTATTGGGGAAGAAACAGGATAATCCTGGCGTCTTCTCGTAATCCCAAGATTGACTCCTCCTAGCCAAGGGGAGAGGATGATTCGCTATGCTAATGAATGCTTCCCGTGCTTGCAGGAGGCGATATAATCGTGCAGATCCACAATGCGACCTGAAGAAATAAAACACACTCTCATTCTTGCCGTCTTACTCTCGCGCAGGTTCGTTCATTTTCACGTCACGACCTGAAGAAGCGTCTCAGGAATCAGAGGCGAGCTGGCCCATCTGGAATCAGAGGTCATATAACCCCCTCGCTGGATACGGCTTGCAGCTGCAGTCAGGACAAACTAGTGATACAAGAAGAAAGAAAGGGGTGCTGTTTAGCTCAGCCCTCAACGCTTCTTCTGGATGTAACATTCCTATGGCGTCAATATGATCAAACCATGCCACCGAGACACAGGATATTCTCCTCAGAAGGAAGAGAGAGAGGCGAGGAGGTTGCTTTTGACTCTGGAAAACGTGACCAGTTACAGAAGGTTACAATGGACGCCAAGACATGGGATTCAGTTCATTTGGACTGTTTCCTCCAGTAGGAACATGAAGATTTGAGCGTTCCAGTACGCGAGATTGAAAAGACAACTAGCCTTGATCTTACGTTGTTCGTAGCCTTACTACCTTCTAGTTGTCTCAAGAACTTGCCTATGTAGTATATACAGGAAAAACAATCCTAACTTCTCCTACTGGATCTCTTGGATCCGAACTATATATCTTCGAAGCGGCACAAAGGTTGCCTTCCCATAATGTTCAGCCCAAAACACCATTGTGTCATGCCGATAAATGCGGACCTTTTTGATGTTCAAATTTGGAGAGGATACTTCTCACACCATTCCCGCATATTCTCCGCTGCACGATGCGGGATCACGAAGAGAGGATGGACCACTTCTAGTCGATCTCCTTCATCAAAAACGATAGTAGACTGGTCGTGTTCCGTTGAAGCGGTTACAGGTGCATGCGACCAGGAAAATGCGGACGGAAAAGGATTGTCGGGTCCTGTCACCGATGCAACGCCTGTATTGAAGTGGTGGTGCTGGGCGGTGCTTAATCCAGAGAGGATATAACAGGTATGGTAGGAATCGGGGTTTCTAAAAGAGGGAATCAGTTACGCCGATAAAAAAAGAAGAAGAAAAAAATTCCATAAACTATCCACAATTTTCTCCTGCACATAAGCGGATGATGCGCATACCCCACGGGCCGGAGAATGCACTTACTTGCCTGGTTTATCTCGTAGTCCGCCATGGGGCCCTTGACAACAATTGAGGATATATCGCGTCAATCCTTCGCGGTGGAAAAGACTGCCAGATCTTGAATATGACGGGGTGGATGTAGACTGGATGCCATTGACTGCGGCTTGGATCAAGGGCCAGCAACCGCCAACCCAGTGGCTGTAACATCCATCGACCAGTTTGTTAGTCCTTCCCGCGAACCCACCTTCAGGGGCACACTGTCTAGCTGAGAGCCATGATATCAAGAGCGGAAGATCCATATATCTGGAAAACGGGCTTAGCAATACCTCCGCAGTACATGAACAGGACTCATGACGCACCTATTGATCATCTCCTTAGGGTCGCCAAGAATGCATAGACATGCCAAAGCACAAAATGCATATGCACCGTGTGCTTCCGTCCCCGGACTTCCAGAAATGCCACCTTCGAAGGTTTGACCTAGACGAAATAATGATCAGCTCTACCTCCCAGGTGATGCCACATGTTCTTTCTTTTCTTCTTCTCTTACATCTAGACAAATATTCTGGCAGCCCGCTTATGAAGGTGTCTAGGCCAGCATGTCTAGCGGGCGAATCCGGAGGGAGTTGGAGCGGAAGATCCAGCAATGCAATTATCACCATCGCACAGTATGCACCTCTGCAGCCCGTTAGTGAATAATATTCGACTTCAAACGTGGTTCGGGAATCTTACCGTACATCCTCCTCACCGCCAAGGGTTACCTGAAAGCCACCATCTGCTTGCTTCAATTTCCCCAGCCATCGCCACCTTATCTATCAGATTAGGATCTTTCGGACAAAGGGGGAACAATTGACACAAAGCGGTATGCAAAGGCATACTAGGAAGACTCACATCGCTGTCCGATTGACTAGTTTAAATGCATCCTGCCCGCCCACCAGGGCTAGAGAAAGTATAAGTGCGTAAGAAGAAGCGCAATGCGACATCTGACCGTGCCCTCCGCCAAAACCCCCTGTAGGGTTTTGCATCGGGGCAGCAGTAGCTATGACTCTGGACGTTTAGAGTAGCAAGTTAGTGGGATGGTAACACGAGAAACCCAAATAAACTTTCAAAAATGTACTCGTCTCCCTTGCGCATCGAAGATCTGTCAGGTTTTGACAGCACCCCCCCCACACCATAAATGGTGGATATGGTATATCACACCAGGAAGGGAAAAAAATAAAAATAAAAAATCATAAATCAGACATAAACAACAATCAAAAAACCTACCGCTCCCGAAACTTCGTAACATCTTCTCCCAAAAAATGCAATCCCGCCAACGCCCAATAGACCATCCACGGACGACTTGAATCAAGCCCAACAAAACGCTCCGGATAAGACTCGAGCGAGTCATATAGGAACGAAACATGCTCGTCCCGGTCCAGCCTTGGCACACCAAATCGATTGAACGGGCCATTCTGCGAACTGGCCAGCCCCTTCAGGAACGGGAGACACTGGTCAACCGTGGCATCCTGCGTCTTCGAAGTCTCCGTAACCAACTGGTCGCGGATGAGGGGTAGCTGTGTGAATAGGTCCGGAATGCTCTTTTGATAGTGGGGTTGAGCGGGGAGGCTTGGTGGGGCAGCCATGTTATTCTTTTTCTTCTCCTTCTTCTTCTTCTTCTTTTTACTCCGCTTGTCGTGCGAATGAGGGTGCACTGGTGAGCTTGATGAAGGTTCCCCAATGGCAGTAGTAGCAGTGGTGGTAGTAGGAGTAGTGTGGGGGGATGAATCGGATTTCAACTGCGGTTGCTTGTGTCGTTGCTGTAAGGTGTTGTCCCTAGGAGTGCCGCTACGGCCATGCAACCTGCTTATGGTTGTTCTGAGGCGGGCGTGAGATGATGATGCCGATGATGATGCCGATGCTGTCCCTG
This sequence comes from Blastomyces gilchristii SLH14081, assembly GCF_000003855.2. Taxonomy (NCBI): domain Eukaryota; kingdom Fungi; phylum Ascomycota; class Eurotiomycetes; order Onygenales; family Ajellomycetaceae; genus Blastomyces; species Blastomyces gilchristii. The sequence goes on along the minus strand of NW_003101680.1, from coordinate 3,189,773 downwards.
GGGCAGATTCTTTGTTATATGGGGCGGTCGTGGGGAAGCGGACTGGACGGCGATATTTGCCTCTAATCATGTCCTGCTTGCGTAGGTTCGAGCCTCCATGTATGATGCTTTTTTATGCTTCAAGGAATGCGTCAATATATCCTTCGGCTCTTTGTTGCTTACATTGAGGGGGTTGTTATTCGTATTGTGCTGTTGAGAGTTCCTTTGTCTGCGAATGAATTGTTTTGTTCGCTGATATTACTAACTATTGTTTAGTCAACTTAAATATCTTAGAAAACCTTGATCCGTTCGCTGGCTCGCTCCTCTCTCCGCACACCACCACGAGAGTCTCGTCTCCCAACTAGTTTACCTTGGCCATCTGTGCAAGATGAAGGGTCCATTTCTATACTATGAAGCTGTGAGTATCTACAACGTTTAACAGTATCTATTTTATTCATTTTCCTTCTATGAGGATACACGCACAGCTTCGCCACATTGCAAAATCCTGCGCGGGTTCCATCTCTGTGGACACGTACATATTATTAACCTCGTCCCTTGAACATGAGTAGCAAAGGTAGGCGATAAGGATTTTTGTGCTCCGCGTTTGCTCCGTGTCCAATCTCCTCTCATTTTGCTTCCATTATACTCATCCCGCCATGCTCTTCTTCTCCACAATGAATTCTTCTATTTGAATCCGTACATGTCCCAACAGGCTGGTCGACTGTGCTCACAAGCGGGCGATAGACATTGTCCTTTTTCGTCAAACGGGGAGATATCTGGGAGAAAAAGGGAAAAAAGAAAAAAGAAAGAAAGAAAGAAAGAAAGAAAGAAAGAAAGAAACTTTGAGTACAGCTATGCAGCCCCTCCTCCATGCGTGAAAATTAAGACGAATTTCTGCGCTTTGAAACATGTTCTTCTCTCGAAAGGCCAAACAACCACACGAATGGCTCCTGCTGGCATCGGATAGCACAGCAAATATAAGACCACCCAAAGGCTGGGCGCATTTCTATGACCCGCGAGACGGCTGCGAGTGCCATTTCTATTGCACCCCATACAAAAATGATGTAGGCGGGATGCGCGACGGAACAGACTCCAGCCAAAAATGCCTCCATGTTGTGATGGGCTGAAGCTAATCGTGATCAATCGGTAAAACATCATGCTGTGGCAGTGCTCTGGTTGGATTAGATTTTTTTTTTATCCTATACAAGTCGTCCGGGACTGGCTCAACAAAATGAAAGGAGGAGAAGAAAAAAAAGGAGAAGAGGAAGAGGAGATGCGGAGTTTATTCTAAAAGGAACAATTGCAGGATATGAGGATATGGGAGATCTATTCCTTTCTCTCTCTCCTTGTAAATTATGTTTTGGTTCGAAAGGAGTGAGTAGTCATAGGTGGTAGGTACGTCTAAGAAAGAATTTCCGAGTACATTTACCGCAAACCAAATATCCTCCGTCTAGAGAGACGCAAAACATTTTCCGCATACCGTATCCGGTATCAACAGAGGCCACTGCAAGAGTTTGAACGATTCAGCACGGGAGAAGAAGCACATTGGTTTTTCTCCCCCCTCCCTTTCTCCCCCAGACTCAAGAACATGACCTCCAAGGAAGGAGAGAATCGATATGAGAGAGGGGAATGCCACCTCCCTGAGCTAAGTCCGTATAGGATTTTTTTTCTCACTAATCAATAGTGGATTTCCCTTTCCGAGCTTAACGCATATCATCCCATATCATTCCTAGCCAGGCCAGGCCAGGCCAGGCCAGGACATGTCGTACCATGATGGCGCGTCGATTCTGCGGTGATGATGGATCGTTTCTAGATTCTATTTTCAGTCCTACCGCCTCTTCAATCAACCTCTAGCGGTCAATTTTGACGGAAACGTATCCCAATTACACGTCGGGAATTGGTGAGTGCCTTGCGAGGGGCGAGGGGAAAGGAAGAAAGAAACGGGGGGACAAAAGTATATGCAGATTCACCGTATGTTTATTAACCCTCCGGGATGGCCGAGGAGCGGTGTCTTTCCGACCCATAAAAAAAAATTAAAAAATAAAAAATATCGAAGGTAAAACTTGCGGGGACTTTTATTTTATTTTATTTTATTTATTTTGAAATGAAACAGGCGATCTCCAGGGCCCCTCTCCCCTCACTCAATGGATGGATATGTGGTATGCTAACTGAAAGCCCAGTAGACAGATAGGTAGACAGGTAGACAGGTAGACAGGGGCCTTCCCTGACCGCTTCCAATCACCCCATCCGCTCCGCGGTGTCTGCATAGTTTTTGTCCAGCCTTCCCACTCGGCCCTTTGGACCCTGGTATCTATCGTATCTATCATCAATCTCTGTTTTTCGTTTTCTGTGTAGTGGAGAAGAAAGGGGGCGGGGCGGCTTATGGGATGATGATGGAGTCCCGCCGAATCTCTCCATCGACGTTCAGATCATGGATCATGGATCGGGATCTGTGGTTGCTAGAAAGTTTCCAGCTCTGGTTTCGAAATATTATTTTAGTCATTGCCAGTCAAATCGATCAGATCGGAGCGGTCGATGGAGCGGGGGGCACCCCCTCTCCCCCAAGCTTAACTCTCCTGGCGGTATGAGTATGAGTGGATTTGGAGAAAGGTTAGGTAACGCGGGAACGAGGAGAGGAATGGAAAGGAGCAATGACAGGGAGAGAAAGGAGAAAGGAGAAAGGCAAGAAATTAAAAAGCGCACTTGAGAGGATCCCGCCTGGCCGCTTGCCGACGATACTGCAAAGAGAAAGAAAAAGTCACATTCTCCCCAATTAATAAGACACAGAATGGCGGTATAGAGCGCATATATCATATTCCCCGCCCACCCCAGGCAACCAGGTGGAGCATATGCAGTACGCTGCGTATGCATTTCTTGCATAGTATGTATTCCCGGCTCAAAAGAAAAAAATTCTCCATATCCTCCTTGATGCGGGTTGCCCCATGCACGCAATCTTTAACCTTATTTTGACAAGTACATACCAGCCTCCCTCAAATATTTTCAGGTCTCCTTTTTTTAAAAAAAATAAAAAAAGTCTCATACACTCTATTAGAGCGCAGCGCACTGCCAGTAGCTCTTGGTTTGGGTGGGCATCCATTCTGGGTATAGAGCATATATTTGCACAGCAATTGAACGGTGAGAAGTTATTTTTCCTTTGATCCTGCGGGATCAATGATGCCTTTTTTTTTCTCTCTCTCTCTCTTTTCCCTCTGCTTGGCTCAGGATCAAGGGAGCTCGTTTGCAAGCGAGCATGCAATGATGCAATGATATAATGATGCATTGGCACAATGCGCTATATACAGTCGGAGCTGCACGTACGTGGCGCAGATCCACGATCAGGGAGGCAGATATGGTAATTCCGAGCGTGGTTGAGGGAAATAGGGGGGCAGGAAATGGTTAAAGTAAAAATAAATAAATAATAAAGTAAAGTCAAGTAAAATACAAGACCAATAAAAGAATAATGACAGCAAGAGGACATATTCTGCGTCGAGAAACAAAAAGGCGCAGCCATACAACCAACGCGGGCATTTCCGTTTTCGGCAATCCCCTCCTCCCTGCCCTGCCAGGTGTCCACAGGTCTCCCAAAGTTTCCATTTCTGGAAAGCAGGCGGGTTCAATGGGTTACCAAAATTCCAACTACATCGAGGGCGGTCTGGGAGGAGGAGAATTACTGAGGCGCCAGGCGAGTATTTCCAGTATGGAAAGGGGATAGATAGTAGATGATTGCTCAAGCGGTGATGGGATTAAAGAATAAAAATTGGAAGGTAGGGAGGGAGAAGATATGACGACCATGGTACAAGTTCATGTATAACTTACCTCAGAATAATGCCATACTCGTCTGATGTTGACTTGAAAAAATATAATCAGGCCTGACAGTCCATAACATATCCATGCTTGTATGCCATCACTGGATGATGTCAAGCCCTTTGGGGAATAATATAATGGAAATAAACGCGATGGATCACACGGACTTTGCCCCTTCAGCGCTGCAGACCAAGGAGTGAGTGATAAGGCCAGATTGGGATATTTTCCCTCGCGACACACCGTAAAGGGGAGAATGATTGGTGCTGGTAGCTGACCGGTCGGGGGGGGGGAGAGCAAAACGTGAAACTGATGCATGCAACAGCTACAAATATGGCTATGGATGGAATAATATGTTGACTTACATTGTAATGTAGGCTGCATAAAAGAAACAAGGTACATATAATAGAAAAGGGAACCTTGTGATGCTGTGTATGGTCATAACCAATAAATAAAATATCTTAATGCACACGAGCCTCTGTGTACAAAGACATTGCAGAGCTAAGCTCAAAACAGAAGACTCTGCAAGATTGATTTTACAGCTTATTAATAAAAGAGATAGAACTGTAACTACAGTGAAAGCATATCTCTAAAGATGAAATAAGATTGACTTGAGAATGAGTTGAATGATGATACAGATGATTGATGAAAGACTGAAGAGAGATCTGTAGAACTGAGAGATGAATTAATTATTAAAGATAATGACTGCAGCTGTTTTCTTAATTGAGTTAAAAATGAAGTTAATAAGAGATATTCTCTATAACATCTGATAATATAGTAAGCTCTTTGAATAATAGTTTTCTTTTTATAGACTGCTGTTAATGAAGATATATCAGAACTATAAATCTCACAGTAATAAAACTTAATCTCAGATAATATATCTATTTCAATAGACTGTTTACAGACTGTAAGAAATCTCACTTCTTGCAGATTCTTTATCTCTATTTTCTATCTCTTATATAATTAATAGAGTTAGCAGCTCTTGATTATATACAACTATATAGACTGAAGTTCATGAATACTATTTATAACTCAGCTTGAATACTATTATATATTTAACTTCTATATTTTATCTTTCTACTGTGAATACTTCTGATAGTTAATAGTATATATTATATCAAGCTATAAACATCTGAATAATCATCTGTAAGCACTTATTCTTACACAGATTTAAAAGACTGCTATTAATTATATAAAGTATTAATATATTTAGAATGATAGAGAGAGTTCAGACTCATTTATCACAGAATCTATAACTGTAGAAGAATCTGATTTTACTGTATATATTTATTTACAGTTCTACACAGTGTAAAGATATAATCAGTGATAGAAAAGATGTAATAAGTAGACTAACTATGTGACTGTGTCTGAGATCAGAATCAGATTTTTTAATAGTTTTATTATTAATTTAACTAATCTTATTACACAGTTTTAATATTAGATAGTAGTCTTATACTGTCTCAGTGAAACTTACTATCTACTCTTATTACATTTTTCAAATGAGATCATGATTTTCACTTCTCAATTTAAATTATTTTTATTACTTTAAATGACTTTAAATCTTATTTAAGTGTTATTAAAAAGTGTTACTTTTTAAAAAATTAAAAATAGTCTAAAAAAATCTTAAAATGTCTAAAAATAGTAACTTTATATTAAGAATGAAACTAAATGAGATCAAATGAGATTACTTTCTTATTTTTTTCAAGTCATGATTTCATTTTAAGATCTGATATATAGTCACTTTACATGTTTTTTTAATGACTAGTCTTAGCAGAATTCATGTCAAGAAATGTATGAAATCAGATCAAATGAAATCAAATGTGAAATTCATAGTCCCGGCAGCCAGTCTAGTAATAAGAGAAGATTATAATATCTGAGTTCTCTGAGTGTAGTATTGAAGACAGACAGCTGTAGAAGTAGTAGAATACTGTAAAGAAATGAATTAATTAAGAGACTGATTTTATAAGCAGTGAACACAGGCTTTTGATGTATTATTCATTCTTGAGAATCTATGAGAGATGATTGATCAGATGCATTATCTATTCAAGAATCTGTACAGAGTAGATTGTTGATCAGATGTGTTATCTATTCAAGGATCTGTATGAAGTAGATGGTATGGTAGTGCAATGTCACGGGATTGCGCTTCACTTAATTCTACACCAATCAGTGGGCTGTATTCGCGCCAAGAACCTCAAAAAGGAAATTCTCCACTTTTAATGACCAGGGTTTTCATCATATATTTGCTTCGCTTCGCTCCGCAAATTATGGCACTTTTCCAGGACAGACTTGTCCTCGGAGGAGCCTCACGGAAGTCCAGCCGGTTGTGGCAACAGAGATATCTAGATACCTGGGCCGGAACGGTGATTTGAACAGGTTTGTTTACGCGAGCCGCGTGAGGTCGATCATGGATAGGGTAACTTAGGGTAGGAAGCCAGCCCCCAGATTCTGGCCTGCTCGGCATAAAAAGCCCTGGCGGGAGGAAACACTGGCTGCGGATGGGTGTCATTATTATTATTATTATTATTATTATTATTGACCAACTGACAACCAGCGAAAAGGCAGCGAGAGGAGAGTGCTGCTTGGCGAGTTGGCATGCGGGACTCGTATCTGCTGCCCCACCATCCGACCCCGCGTTGTTCTCGTCTCGTCTCGTCCGTGCAGCGTTCACCCATTATTATTATTATTATTAGTATTATATTGTTGCGGGGAGCCAACAGCGAGACAGCATCAGGGTTGGGGGGGGTTGGGGGGAAATATCCAGTTTGTCTCACTCCACGTGATGGTTGTTGTTGGTACGTACGCAGTAGGTAAGTTAATAATACCCAGGCAGGTAATGGACGTTGGAGAGAGAGAGAGAGAGAGAGAGAGAGAGAGAGAGAGAGAGAGAGAGACAGGGCTTGTGTGCCCTCAGTCTCATTACAGATAGACAGACAGAATGTTCAAGAATCCAGTCCATCGGGAAGTAAACAAGAAAAATGGAGCCAACTAACTCCCTGCAAGTCTGTGACATCGCAGCAAAGCCCAGATATTCCATTGTCCATCCATCCATTCACTCCCCCGTTGCCCTCTCAGGCGCAGAAACCACGCACTTCAGCGCTAAGTCAGTTTGAAACCGAACCGGCGGTAGTTCACAAGGTAATTGAACCAAAGAGAATGCAAGGACTGGCAAACCCCGCAGCCTGGGGGTTCTTGTATTCTCATCTCAAGCAAGACTGCCGCTCCCCTCTCCTGTAAAGGGATATATCTGTCTGACTTTAAAGGTTGAAGCGCAATATTACCCGAAAAGGATAGGGGAGAGAGACAAGTCAAACCAACCCCCCCCATGTTTAGTAATGCGTGAGAATGTGAGATGAGACGGAGACAATAATAAGTTAATAATAATGTTAATAATGGCAGGGTGTTAACAACATGCGAGGAATGTGCGACAGACAGGGACAGGGACACATGCTACCTACTACTACGCAGTACATCCGTCTCTTCTCCCCTCACTGGCTGGTTATTTTTGTTTGATTTTGATGACACTCTTCTGTTCTTGTTTTTGAGGCCCCGGCCGGGGGGGATTTGTATCCCAGTTGAGTTGGTTCCGTTCCGTTGACAACACATCAGACAATCCAAACTGTCGTAGTTTACTAGCACTGTTTAGTAGTTAACTAAACTGCCCTTAGTTTAGGTAGTTAGTTCCAGTTTGTTGGCGAGCTCGCTTTTCCCCAATTGCTCATACGCTTACGCTGTAGTGTTGACGTTGGGATTGCGAGTTCTGCGCCTTATCGGAACCGGACGACGACATCGTGTTTTGTTGTGCTCACTGGACTCCTAACTAGTTATGCAGAGAGGCTTTTTTTTTCCTTTTCCTTTTTCCTTTTTTGCTGATGGATGATTCCCTTGTCTTGTTGCGGACTAAGTTACATCGTTAGCCGGGAAGATCTCCATCTTGTCCGTCATGCTGTCGATGCCCATCACCCGCCGTCCCGCGGAGGGTTGCTGCAGGCGGAGTCTTCGGCTCTCTCTATGTGCTGTGCTGTGTGGGGGCATTGTGGCCTGACTCTGGTCCTGGAGATTCTCTACGGTGAACATGGATATATTTCTATCCGTCATGAGGAAGTGTGTAACACTGTTGAGTTGCCCCAAGTATTTATTTATTAATTTCTGTAATTTTTTGAGAAGACCCCCCAAAAAAAAGAAAGGAAAAAAAAAAAAGAAAAGAAAAGAAAAAAAAGAAAAGAAAAGAAGAAAAAGAAAAAACCCCTTCCTTGTGCGTTGACGTGTTTTATGTCATTAACCGTTGTCCTTCTTACTCGATCCGGCACAGCCTTTTCAACGAGTGGTTTTTTTTTTCACTCGGTTCCATATCTCCAGATCTCACCTGAACATTTGTATTATTTCTTTTTCCTGAGATGCGATTTGTTGGAATAGATAGCTATCCTGGTTTCCCTCAATCTGCTTGGCTGATCTACCTTCCCTCCAGCAAACTTTAGATGTGACGAAAATAACCACACAGGAAGAAGAACATACTCACATCCATCCCATGAGCGAACAAGAGGAGAGAAAGCAAAAGCAGAACCTTTGGCCCAGAAATGGACAGGTATTTGCCAAAGATTTTGCATGGCAACACCAAACCCAGCAGCTCCACAGCCAGGGTACATTATTATCTGCGCAACAAGCAGAACAGAGGAGAGAGATGATACGCGCTGACTGGGACAAATGAGGGAATCCCTTCAACTAAATATTCCGGGGCACTGCTTGTGTGGGTTTCACAAACAAAAGGGCGCCTTTTGGCCTATTGTTTTTGTTTTCGTTTCAACCCTTTTTTTGTGAGGCAGGAGACGAGAGGAAACCGGCTACCCCCCTTAAAAAAAACGTGTTTTTGTTCATTTCAAGCTTCTTTTTTTTTCGATAGATCGTCGGGTGACACTGTAGCCGAGATCAATATGTTGTATACGTGACTAGAAGTAGTAGTAATAAAGTTCTCGGAATACCTGGAAATGCCCCCTCCCGTTTGAAATAGAATTTCTGGCTTGCCCACTCTGAATCTCGGGTCGAACCGCGGGATCACATCCGCTGACGGAGGCGGCGGTTCTTTTTTGGGGAACCTTTGAACTTTCTTGAAATTTTTTTTTTGAATTTTACCTTAGCGGGTTGTATCCACGGATTCAACCAGTCTTATTTCTTTTTCCTTGCTGAACCTTTTTTATCGCTCAGGAGAACTTGATAAGTTGGCACAAGTTAACGAGAAGATTTAGTTAGCAGTAGTTAGAGAAAGCCAGCGGGGAATCCATAGCGGGTTCATGATATCCACAGAGACAGAGATAGTTTAGTTAGCTAGCTGCCAAAGACATACTGCGTAATCTTACCAAAGAGAGGAAGTCTGGGAAAAGCAAAAGCGCCCACTCAATAATAGGCCCGGATGATGCTGGTGCTGTGGGTTTTTGATAACTCGTGATCTGGCTGGCGGACCGCGCTGCTGATTCCGGCGATGGACCGAGCTTATCGCTGGCGATATGCAGCCGTCGAGTGGCAATTAGCGCCCTCGCTCAAGGACCAACACTCCAGGCTTAGGTTCGTGCAGTGCTTTTGCCCCGGTTCTGCCCCCAGCCTCACGCGCGACCGCAGGCGTGGGCATACGATTGCAAAAGGCGTGTACAGAAGCTGGTGGCTGTCCAGTGCGTCAAGACCGGCAAGTTGACGGAGCTGCGTGATGTACCCTGGCGCAGAGAACTGGCTGGGAGGGTACAGACTTGTACAGCGGCATGCAGCTTGCAGGCGGGCGGGCAGGGCGTGGCCCCAAGAAAGGGTAGCGCGGGAGTGAGTGGTGCGAGCGAGGGAGTTGGCTGGGGACTGGGCGCTGCAGCCACGGCCCAAGCTCCGGCGGACACTGCCCAACCAGCGTCGGGGCTGGCTCACCGCTGCTTTGGCTCCCCAGCGTCCCCACACTCGCCCGCCGGCAGGAACAGCACAAGTAAAGCACACGGCCCCCCAGCCCTGCCGCACCCGCTCGCCTCAACGGACTTTCGCCTCTCCTCTCCTCACCACTCACGCCTTCTTCTTCCTCTCCTCCTCCTCCTCCTCCTCCTCCTCTCCGAGTATCGTATCTCCACCTCCACCTCCACCTTTCCACCTCCTGGCACAATCTCTCCTCTCCTCTCTTCCCCCTTCCCCTCCCCTCCCCGACTCTCTCATTACGCAAGTAATCCGCTGTGGGAACCTATAGAAACTCCTCCACCTTCCCGCTTATCTATGCTACAACCACGATTACAATGGGTGATGTAGATCTAACCAACGATGGCATCGTCAGCCTCGACTATGATTCTCGAGGCTACATCTCTGCTCCCACCTGGTCCGTAGCAGTGGAGCATCGCCCGACCCAGCACCACCAGCACCACCAGCACCACCATCAACACCAGCAGCAGCAGCAGCAGCATCAGCATTCGCAGCACCACCACCACCACCAACGAGCCGATGGTAGGGGGGATATCTCACCCCTACAAACTAACAGTCACGATTTCAACGCCACTGTAGCGCACGACCACGATCTCATCAGCGACTGGGAATTCCACAATATACAACCCCACCACCTCCCGTATTCTCAAGCTGAGACCTCGTCTGCTCCCCAATTCACCTCCAGCTACTCGATCCCACTCCAGGCTTCTCCAATCGATCTCATGCCAGCTGCTACCCAGGCTCAGCTGGGTCCAAGTCTACTTGACGGGCCCTATCACGTTCCTCTGTCTGCACCGCCAGTCGATATGATACCCTTCACGTTCCACGATTTCCACGCGGATCTCATGTCTTTTCCGACTATGGACGGCCTTCCAGATGTGACCTACGCTTCCCAGAGTATTCAGGGCAGTAGCTCGCCAACAGACACATATTTGGAAGTCCGCTCCTTGACCAGTTCGAGCAGTGATAATGGCTGGACAACCATCGAGAATCGCAGGTCTCTAGACTCTCCATACCACGAACATGGCATGTTCATCAACCCAAATCAGACCCTGCATAATAGGAGCCTGTCTGAGTCGTCATATTCCGATTTGGATCTCCACAACCCAAGAAACTCCTTTAGCAGCATAACAGACTTTTCTCATCCCATAAATTCTCCAAGTTCGGAATCGAATCTCGAGGCGGAGTACAATGCTATAAATCGTAGAGTGTCATGTGATCAGACCTCCCATGGTTCGTCGTCCCCGGCTGCTGTGAGCCCCGTTGGAATTGTCAGGCCCATGCCAGCCAAGAAATCTTCGTCGCCTTCCCGATCCCCGACTTCACAGGCGTCGTCCTCTCCGCCAAGTAGAAAACCATCCCGCAAAAGCCCTATCGCCGCAAAGACCGCAGAAACGAAAGTGCGAAAGCAATCTCAGTCTGGAAAGCCCGAAACTGAGAAACGTGTGGGGAAGCGAAAGGGCCCGCTTAAGCCTGATCAGCGGAAACAAGCTAGTGAAATACGAAAATTAAGAGCTTGTCTGCGATGCAAGTTCCTCAAGAAGACTGTACGTTTAATAATATGAAGGAAAAAAAAAAAAAAAAAAAAAAAAAAAAAAAAAAAAGAGATCCCACTCCCCTCCCACACCTTCTTTCATTCGTATTTCAGATATCTTCTAACATTGTAAATAGTGTGACAAAGGAGAGCCTTGTGCGGGTTGTCAGCCATCACACGCTAGGCTTTGGCAAGTTCCTTGCACTCGCATTGACATCAAAGAAATCGGCTACTTCATGAAAGATTGGAAGGCCGATTATGAGCGTCACGTTACTTTAGCCTTCTCAGTGGGGAACATCAAGGGGTTCTCTGATGTTGAGAGAATACTCTTCATCACTCATGGATATGGTCAAGTGATTCCTGTCACCGCACGCGAAGTTTATGTTCGCGATGAAGAGTGCTTCAACATCGATTGGGTGGAATCTATGCAGCGCGATCCTAACAGCTTCGAGCTCGCAACCGCGAAATTGTCGGCGGGCATGGAAGGGATCACCCCCGCAATGCTTTCGGATTACCTTGACAAACATATTGACAGTGACGGGAGCTTCGAGAATTTCGTGGATGACTACTTCACCGGCACCCCATTCTTGACCCAGATGCTCAAGAGTACATTCCGGTATTACTCTCGAACTAAGCTTCCAGTTATCCGGAAAGCACTGAAGCTCATCCTAGCCTACAACCTTACGCTACATGTTACCATGGTCGAAGGAGTTGGTGAGCTGGAGGATTTCATTGGCAAGATCGATGATGCAACGTCAAGGTACAATGGAAAAATCATGGCACCAGTCATGATAAATTTCCAGATCAAGTGCGGCTTGGCTACCATGTGGCGAGAATTGCAAAAGGACGTGCTTGAGGAACTGTCTGCTCTCTACTCCAGTGTTTACAGCGGTGACAAACTTAAAAACTGGCCAACCATTTTCCTCCTCGCGTCTATACTGCTTGCTGTGTGGGAAGAGATGCAGTTTGACTGCCATTATCGGGTTCCTGTAAGATTGACTTCTTCTATATTAATATTTTTCTCCTTCGAGCTGCCTTAGACTAACCTGATATAATTAGGATGCTGCGGCGGTTGACAAATTCTGCACTGATATGGAAACAACCCCCGTCGGTGTCATCGTCGGCCTCTTCCAAGCGATTTCCCAGAAACTACCAGCATTCACCGAATGGGATTCTCAAAAACACCACCACCTCCTAGGCTCGAATGTTGACGTCTGTGACACCATGACGGAAGTTCGTCAGCATGTTACTCAATACGGTAAGTTTCAAGAGGCGTTCAGTATTTCCTCCGTACATGTTAACCCCTTTACATGCCCGAAAAGAAATCCAAAAAACACAATCTAACAAATTAAACCCTGCAGAATCCTATCTTCGAACCCGCAGCAAGTCGAAATTCGACCGCAACGATTTCGATTGTTTATCAAATAAATTTGTCTCTAGACTTGTTATTCGCGCGAACTAGAAACGGGACATGCCCTTCCATACCCCGATCTTTCTTTAGCGAACTATGACCTCCCAGGACTTTTTGTTTGATGATGTAGTCTGCAATTTTTGGTTTTAACGGCCTTCCATCCAAGCGAGCGCGAAACAAAAGTACAATTTACGAAAACAATACATAGCATCTGCTACGACCGGTATGAGATATATGTTCCATGATTTCCATGAACGAATGAGGCAAATGAGATACAACCACGCTCAACACGGCTCCGCATGAACCCTTTTTGGCTGGACCTTACACTCTTTTGACTACCAACTTTTCCTTTTTGTTATGCTTACCATCTGTTTTTGGCATATCAGTGTCAAACATTTTGTGTGATATTTTTTTTGTGAGATTATCATTTTTTCTTTTGGTTTTTTCCTAAAACTTAACCTCGATGTTTTGGGAAACAAGAATTCCTTTATTTTTCTTAAGTGATATATACCTTTTATTTATGTTTTTGATATTTAATCTTTTTCTGCTTGATTCTTGATTCTTGAATTTTTTTTTTTTTTTTTTTTTTGAGAACATTTACCTGCATAGTACTGGTTCCCCCCCTCTTTCTTTAAATCCGAGTCGCCTCTTTTTGTGCTTGCGCAAAATGACGAGAGAAATAAAGAAACTAGAAAAGCGAAGAAATAAGATAAAACAACACGACGGCGACGGCGACGGCGACGATGATGAAAATTACGGAAGAAAGGGAAAAAAATACGCTGCGTTTATAACAGCGGTCTTTTGATCCGTTATATCGCCTTTCAAGCTCTGCCTATTCTAGTTTGTACTTTTCATTTTGGCCATGTTTTTTATTTTCATTTCTGATACTGATGATCGCAATCTTCTACTCTACGCGTTCCTCACATTGCTGCACTTTTGTTAGTTTAGTTGATCTTTTTCTTTTCTTTTCTTTTCTCTTTCCTCCTTACCTTTCTGAGTAATATCGTACCCGAGCTATTGTCATTCGCCGCTGTATACCCTTTCTGTCCAATTATTCTGGAAGAAAGGAGGTTTGGGTGGCGGAACTTGCCTCTTGCCTGGTAAAGCGTAGGGGGACCTTGCGTGGGGGTGTACGGGGTACCCCGTCTTAAACCTCTTCACAACCCCTATCTATATATTTTTACTTGATCCTTTTTTATGCCCTCCGTTTTGAATAAACAAGACATATAACAATGAAATAAATGAAATTATATCCAGAAATATAATCTTGGTCAAAAATGGGGTGATGATCAGTTGCTTTCCAGGGGATACTGTGCTACATATATCTCCTCACTACGGAGGATCCTCTCAAAAGTTTTTGATTAGCACTAAGAATTTAAGGTGTAACTTTGTTACAGGCATAAAATATTCCCATTCCCTGTCTTAGCCAGAGTTCTAAGGGAGGCTAATGTCTGTGTCACCTGAATAACTAGCTATAGCTTAACTAAAGCTAGCCTAAATCCCAAGGGCTTGAGAATAGAATGGTACCAGTATTACAGCTTAAATTCTTAGCGAGGGTCCTCCGTAGAGTACTAGTAATTTGAACCTCTTACGCTCTTGTCCTCTGTCCACCCGTTCTTGTTTCTCATATTTTATTTAATAGGTTAGGGCCTGTGGAGGAGGGAAGGGAGTTTGTTGCCACACCGCCCGTCCTGCATTCATCATTGTCATATCTGCTTGCCGTATGCTGTGGTTCTCCGGCGGATCTCCAGCGGATCAGGAACCAACAACCAGAGTTTTTGAACCATTGATCCATCTGTAGGAAATTAAAGAGGCTTGGGATATAAATTGTACAGTACAAATGAAGTTCACCCCCTTTTTATTTTAAAAATAATAATAAATCTCCGTATCGTTCCATCACGTTCCATCAGTCTGTCATATATAAGGTTATTTTGTCGTCCTCTACCGCAAACGAATCCCAGCACCACTCAAATCTCACAAGAAACCATACGGCATACCATACTACATACCCCCTGCAGACAAAATAAAGGAAAAAAAAAAAAAAAAAAAAAAAATGAAGCTCCCCCTCCTCCTCGCTCTCGCCGCACTCGCACCCCTTGCATGGGCCACCCCCGCAAGCAGCGCACACCCAAGAGGGTTACAAGGACCACCAGGACCAGGACCAGAACCAGAACCAGAACCAGAACCAGGACCAGAACCAGAACCAATGCCAGACCCAACAGTGTCAGAACCATACGCCCAATCAGCACCACGCACCACGGGGCTCTCTCTTCTTGTGGGGGTGAAATATTGCGCGCTCACTTTCTACTGCACGACTCATAAACAGTGCGCGGAGCAACCAGACTGCAGGGAGAAAGCCCACTATGACCCGACCCGAATCTATTGCGGGCGCCTCTTCTATCCCCATCAATGCGTTGTGCGCGGATCTCCAGATCCCCATCCCATCACAAGATTTGATGGTTTGGCGCCTGCTCCTACTTCTTCTTCTTCTTCTGCGCCTGAATTTGCTTATACTGCTGCTCCTCGGAGGGCGTGAATATGAACAATAGTGATTGGTGTCGATAGCGATGGCGATGGTGATCATGAGGATGAGGGTGATCGTGATGATGAATAATACTCCATTCGTTCTGCGCTTGTGATTTTTCAGTATATAGACTGAGAGATGGGGGATGGTGGTTGGTTCGAATCTGATTTTTTTTTTTTTTCTTCTTTTCCTCTCGTTACCCTTGAGACCCCACTGTGTATGTAATTTTTTAGCTCTTGCTATTTAGCTTAAAGTTTTTATATTAAAGTTTTAATCCGTCTACCCAGGTCCCCTCAAATGCATCTTGAGTCGATACAAGCATGGTTGGCTCACTATCGCTTTTTCCCCGCCCATGCCCGAGAAAGCGCTTGCTCTGCTTGGTTTTGAGGAAGAAGATTATACCCGCTTGAGATAGTATGGTATAGAAAGATGTCTTTTGAGATGTATTAAGGAGCCGGTGTATATTTCTTCCGTCAGTCGGTGGTCAAATCTGTAGATATATATATATATATATAACGCCCCCAGAGAGGCAGAGGGGCGGGCAGACAGCACGTAACACTAGTGGGTAGGTAGGCAGGCAGGCAGGTAGACGAAGAGCGAGTAAGTAAATCTTCAATCCTCAAGCCGGTTTTTAATGTGAGCAGGACTACGAGCAGTCTAACAGGCCCGAGGGGAGAGGGCAGCGGGCAGGGTGGCAGAGAGAGATCGCCAACTATTTTCATGAACCATGTGAGTGATCAATCACTGAGACGAGAGACCATCATCATCATCATCATCATCATCATCATCCTCTTCTCTCTGCACAAATAGTATAGGCTGTAAGTAAAAGTGCTAGTAGATAGAACATTGAGGAAAAAAATACGGCGCGTAGACTTTGACTTCAGAACGACGGTTGGTTCGGGTCGGGTCGGTTGCTTAGAGTTTCTGCCAAGGAATCCGGGGGCCCGTTCCACTGGAGCGCTTCCGCCGGTTAGAGCCGCTTACCATACTAACTACACAGTTAAACGGTCAAAACTATAAAACATGTATAATGACTGACACCCGAAGTAGAAGTATGTCCCAATGAGGGGCAACATGGATCATGTTGTTAACTTTTGATAATGTTACCAATCTGGTACTGTTGCTCCATAGATTCAACGCCTTCCATCGGGTTCATCTATAAGTTAGTTGAAACATGGCTAGAAAAAAGCTGACTGATCTCTGAAGCATGGTCAACTCCATGTCAAACCTCATCTAGAATACTCCTCTGTACATACATACACGTATAGCTTCTCGCTATCTCAAAAACACTCAATACTCAACACACACTCTTATTATAAAGGTAAGAATTATAGAGTAGCTCCTCTCTAGAATGATCAATTAACAAACACTTCTACTTTTCAAAATATAGCCAGTATTGTGTTGTGTGAAGAAATGAGTCTATTAGTGTATGTAAATGAGATTGTTCTACCCATGATCAGGGTTGATTTTCTAACCGTGTTCAACTTCTTGAGATCTTTCTAACCGATTACTTATAATAATTTAGTCTAGTTAGTGGTATATCGCAATATCATACATTTTCTATGAGAGTTTCAGGAACCCACGTTCAAATTGTAGCAGTAGCATCACATTAGTTTCCAGTAGTAATAACTAATAAAATAGACCTTGTAATAAGTTGGTAAACTAAAAGAGAAACACCTAGATTGCACAGGAGCAACATTGCTAGCAAATAAAGGGTGGGAGATGTGTTACCTGTCCATCCATGGTTGAAACCCTAACGCAACCGTGTTCTCTTCATCCACAGATGTCCCGTATGGGCTACCTCTTCCTTGCACCGGATGGAATTCCCCATGTGGGGAACGTGGTGGGCTATGACGTGCTCAAAGCTATAGGCATGGCGTGGGGGGACAGCTGAACGCTTGTTTACTCTTCCCATCAAAAGACATCACACATAGCTGGATAGAACATAGAAGAGGCCCCTTGTATAAGGTTTTGTTTCACCTTTTTCTTCCTACCTTGGGGTATCCGGGAGAAGCCTAAAGGGCATGGGAGCGTGGCATGCACATGGCCGGAACTAACTCGAGTTGATTTATAAAAACGGGGCCTCGCGAGTCTTGAATCTTCTCTCGTTCATGCTTCTCAAAGGCCTTCGAAGAAGAGAAGAAACAAACGGAGCATTCGGAAACCATCGATTGATCTCTGCTTGCTCTCCCCCTTCAATGCGTCCAATCTTCAACCATGAAGCTTCAGGCTTTGCTTTCGCTCTGCTTCCTTGGTGCAGTCACCGCCGTTCAGTCAGCTAAAGTGGTATGTTGTGTTTTGGTTTATGCCCACCTTGCTCAAAGCCCGCGCGAGGAAAAAAAAGAACTCGATAAAAAAATTCTCTTCCTCCCAACCCGGGCGTTGACGTTTGACAACGTCAACAGCAGGGGCGGAACTCAATCCCAACTCCGCGGTCCTGAAGTGAACTAGGGACTTTCATACTTCAAAAGGAACTCAGGCAAGATTAATCTGATTAATCTGATGCACAGGATGTGTACGACGTTCTCCGGAACCTAACGAGCGATCCCCTAGGATTTATACATCTGGGTGACGATGGGGTCGCGCGCTCTTTCAGCCCAAATGGCACAGTGATTGACGCCGTAGGGCTAGACACTGAGCTGCTCATGAAAGCTGCTCAGGACTATAAAGATCCAAGCAAGCGGAAACACTTGACAGATCTTTGGACGGGCGTTGACGGCACCAATGTCACTCATCGTGATCGCTATTCACCCCGCAAGGATTTGCTTCCTACCCTCCTTACGGATAGCAGGTTGGGAAAGGAACTTAGGGAAAAAGACGAGGAACAGAGGGCCAAGTATGGGCAGTCGCCGAATAAAAGGGGCGGTGTTCTCGATCCCAATGTCAATTGCTTTGACATAGTCTGTTACACTCAATTAACCTGCGTGTGGTTACAATGCCGCGACTGTGTAGTTTATGACCAATTCCGGGGCACCAATTGCATATAAAAGCGAGGGGTTTTGGAAGAGCAGAGGGTTCCATACCGGAAGAACGTAGGGTTATTACACGACCGGATTATGGTTGTTCAACCATTTCAATCGGCGACACGGTCGCTGAGCTGTAACTTAATAAGGCCCCAGGTAGGAAGCAGCAAACTCAGGAAGCAGAAAACTTGACCTCGCTAAGTGCGCCACTTGACCTCGTTATGTAAGCTGACCACAAATGTGGCCTGTGCCACTACCTGACCTTGCTCAATACATCTTTGTAATTTGAAACCACTCTTTCTTTCTTAATTATTTATCATCAATTCTATAATCAATTCTATAATCAATTCTTAATTGATTATAAAACAATTCTTCTCTCATTATAACTTTTATATATGAAGAAGACTTTACTAATTTTATTAATAATTAATTTAATACTGAAATTATTCTTGAATTTAATAATAAAGTAAGTATTTATATAATTTATACTAAATTAATTATTAACTGATTTTCAATCAATTATTACTTACTTAAATATATAGATTGAATTTATTTTTATTACTATAATTAATTAATAATTAATTCAGAATTAATATAATATAATAAAACTGAAGTAATAACTGATCAGTAGTATTATATAGAGATAGTTATTTAAAAAGCTATATAAGTAAGCTTAACTATCTTACTTGAATAGTGAGCTTATAAGCTACAGAGTTATTATAAGAATATCACAGATATAATACTTAGTATACTAAGAAAATTATATAAGAAATACAGAAAATTTTATATATATTTTAGTAGAAGAAAATAAATCACTAATCTCTTTAATTAAGAGTCAGTATCTAGCTATTCTATATAAATAATAAATGAATACTTCTCTTTTATTCTATAAGTAAGAATAGCTGAAGTAATATCTCAGTAATATCTTACTACTATAAAAGAGTAATCTGCTGATCTTATATAAAAATAAGATTTTTATATTTATTAATTAAACCTTTCTATATTATATCTGAATAATATTATAGAGTGATTAAAAACTAATTTAAATAATCTATAAAATAAATGAAATTATCTGTAGAGAAGTAATAAGCTGTATAAAATTATAATAAAATTTTAATATAATTAGAGATATGATAATATTCTTCTCTTTAAGAGTATAGTTCTAATACTCTTAAAATTACTAAATTAGAACTTATCTTTATTATATAGTAATTGTCGGATTTCTCTCTCTACGGGCCGACTGCTTTCATCTAAGCAAGGTGTACATCAATCACTTGATAAACACCTATACATATAAAAGACCGTATAATAGATAGATCTTAATAATACAATCAACTATTATTATTATATCATCTTTATCAGATTATGTCTCTTTTGTATATAAGAATTTACTCTAATTTGATATATTCTTACACTTCATACTCTTAAATTAAAGATCTAATTAAATTCTGAAATGCTGTATTAATGATTCTACAGCTGCTCATCACAGATTGAAAAGAATTATTGATTTGAAAATCAATTAATCTGCTACAGACTTTCATAACAAGTCTGCAAGCAATCTCTGTGTTCTCACATAAATAGAAGATATTCAATACAGTCAACATGTACATATAATACCTCTGAACAAGAGCTGCTTGAGCTGCAATCATCATCTCAAACAGCTCAGAAAGTTCAAACTGAAATGAATACAGAATATAATATAAGTTTAAGAGAGAGAGAAGATCTCTTCTTAACAGAATACTCTACACTCACTTAAGATAGCTCTGCTGATGAGATTACTGAAATGTTAATATACTTCACTTATCTATAAGAGACAGAGTTCTCAGAAGCAGATGCAGTAAAAATCACTCATAAACAATAATTATAGAAGTAGAGAATAAATCTCAATCTCATTACAACTGTAAACTCAGTTACTAGAACAGATAAGTTTCATGAATTCAAGAATGATTACAGTTATGTTGAAATGAAGATTATTATAAAGCTCTCAGAGCTGAAAGACTATAATATCTGATACTGTGAAATTGAATTAAAAGCAGTTTTAATTAATGTATTTCTCATTCTTACAGATAAAGAGCTTTCTCTGAATACTCAGCTTATAAGTAATGATTTAAAAATCTGACAATATAAAGAAAGTCAATTATAAAAGTGTATATGAAACTCAATAAAGACTGAGCTGTAAACACTTATTTAATTCAAACTCAATCAGGCTGATGATAATAATATTATTAGAATGAAATGAACTGCTGCACTATAATAAGCAGTTGAATTGAAATATCAAATGCACTGAGCAGATCTTCAATTTAAATTATATAACAAGATTGTCACTATATTAATTACTAATTATGAAAATGATATTACACTGTATGTAAAGCACTGACAGGTGATAATAAATAATATTAACACACATAGCTAATCAATATTCAAAGACTTTCTCACTCAATGATTTATACATGATCTGAAGACTTATACACAATCATTCATTCAAATCTATCTTAAGAATCTTTATCAAGGAATTTTAAAGATATCTGTCTCTGAGATCAATCTTGATAATCTCATTGATAATCTTGTCTGCTATAAGACAGTTATCAGATCAAATGACAACAAAAAGAAAATATCAGCGAAAGAAGCTGAAAAGAAAAAGAAAAAGAAGAAGAACAAGAATGATGATGATAAAGCAGAACTCACTGAGATAATCAAGCTCAAATCACAGTAAACTAATCATGACAGAGAAAGAAATACATCTAATCTTCACTGTGAAAACACATTTAATACAGTGATAAAGTGTAAGTATCGTATCTGCTACAGACATAATAAGACTGATTACTTTCTTAAGAACTGAAAAGATTAATTATCAGAATATCAAAGAATCAATTATTCTGTGATTAAATACTATACTGAAAAGATCTTAATATTCTCTATCAGTGAAAAGAACTTCAGTTTTACATCTACTATGAAAGCTCTATCTGTTACTACAGTCTGTAGAGATTCTCTATAATACTTAAACACTGCAGCTTTCTACACTATGATATCTGATAGAAGTGTCTTCAAATACATATACACTTCAGATGACAGAGAAGAACTTAACTCTGCAGAAGAAATCAATAATAAGCTAATCACATCTACTGACATTGATGAGATCTGCATTTATATAAATGAAATAAAATTAAATCTGCAGAATATTTACTACTCATCAGCAGTCTTCTACAATCTCTTAAGCTTCAGTCAATTTATTGATGAAGAATTTGACTTTGAACTTCTCTGAGATAAGAATGATCACATCATTGATTTTGAAATAATTGATGAATATGATTAACACTTCTACACTGTGGAAACAAATCATCATATCTATCTATTCACAGTATTTATAAAGTCACTCTAGCTGCAGTTACACAGGTATTTCTGAATTATAATAATACACTCTTTGCATAGTATGTTTATCTAGAACATCTGAATATCACTGATATTCAATGACTGATAAAAGACTTCATCTCTGACATTAAAATCAAGAGAGGCTCTGAAATATCATTCTATGAGACCTGTAAACTCATGAAAGCTAAGAAGAAGATCTCACAGATCTCTATGATAAGAAAAAACACTCATGACATCTGTCTGCACTTTGATATTACAGGAGACAGTAAATTCTTCATCATTCTTGATAATTTTTCTTCATCTCTTCAAGGCTACAGATACCTACTTCTTATAGTAGATGATATCACATGTTATAAGACTGCTTATTTTCTCAAGAACAAAGACTAGCTGCTAAATGTTGTTGACTTTCATCTTAAACATCTCTAAAATCTGAATATAAAAGTTGTATTTGTGCATTCTGACAGAGCTGCTGAAATAAGTGATTAACAGATGCAAGCAGTTCTCATCAAATTCAGTGTTAAATGAGAGTTAATAGAACTCTATACTCTCAATTAAGATGATGTTGCAGAACAGTTCATTCAAACTGTTATCTCAAAAGCTCACACTATAATGATACAAGCAGGCCTATCAGTCAAGCTATGAGCAGAGGCTGTGTTTACAGCAATACTATATATTAACATAGTCTCAATGAGCATCTTTTTATTCTCAGATGCAATTCAACTGAAGAATCAGATTCTGCTAATTCTCTATAAAGTATGAGAAGACAGACTGTTCTTACACAGCAGTGACTTACAGATCATTGAATCATCAGTTTACATTCTCAAAGAAGATCTCTGAAAAGATTATAACAAGTTTGCTGAACACAGTAAATAAATAATTCTAATTAAATATTACAGTGAAATGATATATAGAATATAGAATTCTGTGAAGAATGAAGTCATTATATTCAGCAGTGTGAAATTCAATGAGAATGTCACACTATCACAGCTAGTGAGCTCAGCACTTAATAATTACAACACAATTGATATATCTTACACACTGACTACAGAAATACTCATCTGTAATGATTATCTTCATACTAATCTGATACTGATCTCTGCATCTCTGCAGAAAGAGTTTCTCTCTGTATAGATATCAGTTAAGAACACTTCTCTCTCATTCACTGCTACAGTCATGAGCTGCAAAGTCAGACATCTCTGAAAGAAAGTTAATAAGAAGTCATCTACAATCTCAAAAAGATGCAGAAGATCTTGAAAAAATAATACAACTTTCAATCTTATTACTCTGAAGATATTCAATGTCATTGAATTTCAGCTCTATTACACATTTAAGATCTGTGCTGCACACTGAGGCTCTGAGACTGTTATAGAGATTAAAGTTTTATAAATATATAAGAAGATAATTACATCTTTGCAAAAGAATGCTTAAACAGCTGTTATAAAGAAAGAGCTTAACTCTGTAGCTGAGTATAAAATTTTCAAGATTATGAACAAGTTAACTGCTAAAACTCAGATTCTTGATAATTACTGAGTTTATTATATCAAAATCAATACAAATGACAGTATATTATTCTACAAGATAAGATGAGTTATTCAGAATTTTCATTAATAAAAGAGTATTAATTTCAATGATATCTATGTCTCTGTTATCTCTGCTTCTGTTATCTGTGCTATACTTACAGTAGCAGCAGTAAAAAGTTGAAATATTTATCAAGTTAATTTCATCACAGTATTTCTGAATACAGGCCTGTCATCTAATGAGCAGCTCTACATGAGACAACTGACTGAATTTGATAATAATACTAGTTATATATGTCTACTTCTGCAGTCTCTCTACAGCCTTAAACCGACTCTCTACCTGTGATTCAATCTACTTATAAGTCATCTCAAGAATATCAGCTTTGAATCCTCTCATTATGATGAGAGTCTCTGGTTCAAAAGAGACTCTCAAATATTTCTCACTCTCTATGTAAATGATGTCAAGTTAATAGATCTTAATACAGATATCATTGAACAGATGTTTCATTAAATCACTGATTGATTTGCAGTGAAAGATCTGAGATCTGTAAATCACTACTTAAGTATGAAGATTGAGAAGAATGACAGTGATATTAAGCTGTCATAAGTCATTCATATTGAATCAATGTTGAAGGAATTCAGTATAACTGATTTCTGAGCTGTAAGAATTCTCATGAAATCTGTCTTTGACCTGCTCTTCAACCCTGAACCTTTTAATGAGTTCAAATATCAGTAAGTCATTGAATAACTTCAATATCTTATCATATACACTCATTCTGATATATCTTTTACAACTGTCAAACTCATCTATTAATTAAGTCTATACAAGCATGCTGAGCTGCAGTCAAACAGCTCTTTCAGTATATTCACAGCACAACTGATCACTATATTCACTACATCACTGAAGTGAAAAAGCTCAACTTTAAAGTCTTTACAGATTCTGATTGAGCAGGTGATATCAGTGACTGCAAATTTACATCAGATCTTCTCATCTGTCTCACTGATAGATTAATTGTGTGAAAATTCATCAAGCAGATGATTGTAACACTGAGTATCACAGAAGCAGAGTATATATCTGTCTCTGAGAGTCTCAAAACTGTAATCTGGCTACATGAATTACTTATGAAGCTTGGATTTCTATTCTCTGATTTTATAGTTTCTCTATACATTGATAATAACAGAGTAATTACTGTAGCAAATGATGAAAAGATCACCTGCAACATATATCATATTGATATTAAATATCACCACATCCGCGATACTGCAGCTGCAGGTGTTATTAAAATTATACAGATAAACATCATCAGTATAGCTGTGAACACTCTAATAAAAGCTCTAACAGCTGAAGTTCATGAAGATGCTCTGATTAATATGAGAATCTGAACATCTACAGCCAGAAAAGCTCTGAAGACATTCTGACAGATACAGAGTCTTATTAGTCTGCTACTTCTACAGTAGTTCATACATTTATTTATTTATCTCACTGTTTTCTCTACTTTCTTATTCTCTGAATTCTTGTTAGTTCTCTGTGAAATCTTTAATGAAAGACACTACTATCTTTTGTATGTAATATTCTTTCTTCAGTTATAGAACTGATCTGCTGAGTTGTAAATATCTACTCAGCAGAGCATCAGTCAAGAAGAATGTCAGATTCCTCTCTCTACAGACTGACTGCTTTCATCTAAGCAAGGTGTACACCAATTGCTTGGCAAACGCCTACACATATAAAAGACCGCACAATAGATAGATCTTGATAATACAATCAACTACTCTATTATATCACCTTCATCAGTAATAATTATTAACTGATTAATAGTATATATACTGTGTATAATATAAAGAAATAGATAAGTTTCTTTACTGACTATATAAATCTTCTTTTTCTCATCTCTGTTCAAACTAACTATATAATAAGTGTCAGATTCTCTCTCTACGGGCTGACTACTTCTGTATAAGCGAGGTGTTCACTAATCACTTGGCGAATGCCTATTATATATAAAAGGCCACATAATAGATAGATCTTAATAACTAATTAACTACTCTATTATATTATCTTTATCAGATTATGTCTCTTTTATGCACAAGAATTCACTCTAATTTGCTATATTCTTACACTTCATACTCTTAAAATTAAAAAGATCTAATTATATTTTAAAACACTGTATTAGTAGTTCTGCAGCTGCTTATCACAGATTGAAAAGAATTATTAATTTCAAAATCAATTAATCTGCTACAGACTTTTATAACAAGTCTGTAAGCAATCTCTGTGTTCTTACATGAATAGAAGATATTCAACACAGTCAATGTATACATATAATACTCTCAAACAAGAGTCACTTGAGTCATAATTATCATCTTAAACAGCTTAGAAAGTTTGAACTGAAATGAATACAGAATATAATATAAGTTTAAGAGAGAGAGAAGATCTTCTCTCAACAGAACACTCTATACTTACTTAAGATAGTCTCACTGATAAGATTACTGAAATGATAATATACTTCACTTATTTACAAGAGACAGAATTCTCAGAAGCAGATGTAATAAAAATCACTTATAAACAATAATTATAGAAGCAGAGAATAAATTTTAATCTTATTACAGTCATGAACTCAGTCACTGAAATAGATAAGTTCTGCAAATTCAAGAATAATTACAGTTATATTGAAATGAAGATTATTATAAAGCTCTCAGAACTGAAAGACTATAATATCTGATACTGTAAAATCAAATCAAAAGCAGTTTTAATTGATGCATCTCACATTCTTACAGATAAAGAGCTTTCTTCAGATACTCAGCTTATAAATAATAATTTAAAAATCTGATGATATAAAGAAAGCTGATTATAAAAGTGTATATGAAACTTAATAAAGACTGAGTTATAAACACTTACTTAATTCAAACTCAATCAGACTGATAATAATAGTATTATCAGAATAAGACAGACTGCTATACTATAATAGATAGTTGAATTGAAATATCAAATACACTGAGCAGATCTTTAATTTAAATTATATAATAAAATTATCATTATATTAATTACTGATTATGAAAATGATGTTACACTGTATACAAAGCACTGACAGATAATAATAAATAATATTAATACATATAACTAATTAATATTCAAAGACTTTCTCACTTAATAATTCATTCATGATCTGAGAACTTATATATAAACATTTCATTTAAATCTATCTTAAGAATCTATATTAAGGAAATTTCAAAGATATTTATTTCAGAGATCAATTTTCATGATCTCCTTGATAATCTAGTCTGCTACGAGACAGTTATCAGATT
>NW_003101680.1:3105752-3163341 GCF_000003855.2 Blastomyces gilchristii SLH14081 | reverse complement strand
TAAATAATAATAAAAAAGAAGAATGTCAGTAAAAGAAGCCTGAAAAGAAAAGGAAAAAGGAAAAGGAAAAGATTGAGAATAATGAATAATAAAAGCAGAACTCACTGAGATAAGCAAAGCTCAGATCACAGTAAAATCAAATTACAGCAGAGAAAGAAATACATCTAATCTCTGCTATAAGAACACATTTGACACAGTGATAAAGTATAAGTATTACACTCACTGTAAATATAATGAAACTGATTACTTTCTTAAGAACTGAAAAGATCAATTATCAGAATATCAAAGAATCAATCATTCTGTAATTGAATACTATACTGAAAAGAACTTAACATTCTTCATCAGTGAAAAGAACTTTAACTTTATATCTACTATAAAAGCTCTATCTACTGCTACAGTTCATAGAGATTCTCTATAATACTTAAACACTGTAGCTTTCTACACTATGACATCTGATAGAAGTGTCTTCAAATATATATACACTTCAGATAATAAAGAAGAACTTGACTCTGTAGAAGAAATCAATAATAAGCTGATTATACTCACTGATATTGATGAGACCTGTATTTATATAAATGAAATGAAATTGAATCTGCAGAATATTCACTACTTAACAACAGTCTTCTACAATTTCTTAAGCTTCAGCTAGCTTATTGATAAAGAATTTGACTTTGAACTTCTTTAAGATAAGAATGAGCACATCATTGATTTTGAGATAATCAATAAACATAATTAACACTTCTATACTGTGAAAACAAATCATCATATCTATTCTATACACAGTATCTGTGAAGCTGCTCTAGCTGCAGTTATACAGACATCTCTGAATTATAATAATACACTCTTTACATAGTATGTTTATCTAGAACATCTGAACATTGCTGATATTCAATGACTGATGAAAGATCTCATCTCTAATATTAAAATTAAGAAGAGCTCTGAAATATTATTCTGTGAGACCTGCAAACTTGTGAAAGCTAAGAAGAAAATCTTATAAATCTCTATAATAAGAAAAAACATCTGCAGTGTCTGTCTGCACTTTTATATTATAGAAGACAGTGAATTCTTCAGCACTCTTGATAATTTTTCTTCATCTCTTCAAGACTACAGATATCTACTTCTTATAGTGAATGATATCACATATTATAAGACTGCTTATTTTCTCAAGAACAAAGATCAGCTGCTGAATATTATTGATTTTCATCTTAAATATTTTCAGAATCTGAATATAAAAGTTGCATTTGTATATTCTGATAAAGCTGCTGAAATAAGTGACTAACAGATACAAGCAGTTCTCACTGAATTCAGTATTAAATAAGAGTTAACAGAGCTCTATATCTCTAATTAAGATAATATTGCAGAACAGTTTATTCAAACTGTTACCTCAAAAGCTTGTGTTATAATAATATAAGCAGATCTATCAGTCAAGCTATGAGTAAAGACTGTGTTTACAGCAATACTGTATATCAATATAGTCTTAACAAGTATCTTCTTATTCTTGAATGTGATTCAACTGAAGAACTGAATTTCACTAATTCTCTATAAAGTATGAGAAGACAGACTGTTTCTGCACAGCAGTAACTTATAAGCAGTTGAATTATCTATTTACATTTTTAAAGAAGATCTCTGAAAAGATTATAATAAGTTTACTAAATACAGTAAATAAATGATTCTCATTGAATATTACAGTGAGATGATATATAGAATATGAAATTCTGTAAAAGACAAAGTTATCATATTCAGCAGTGTGAAATTCAATGAGAATATCACACTATCACAGCTAGTGAGCTCAGTACTTGATAATTATAATACAATTGATATATCTTACATACTAACTACAGATATCTTCATCTATAATGATTATCTCTATGTTAATTCATTGCTGATCTTTGTGTCTCTGCAGAGAGAGTTTCTCTCTGTACAGATATCAGTCAAGAATGCCTCTTTCTCATCTACTATTACAGTCACAGACTGCAAAGTCAGATGCTTCTGAAAGAAAGTTAGTAAGAAGTCATCTACAATCTTAAAAAGATATAGAAGATCTTGAAAAAATATTATAACTTTCAACTCTATTACTCTGAAGACATTCAGTGTCATTGAATTTCAGCTCTATTATATATTCAAGATCTGTGTTATATGCTGAGACTCTGAGACTGTTGCAGGGATTAAAGTTCTGTAAATATATAAGAAGATAATTACATCTTTGTAAAAGAATGCTTAAACAGCTGTTATAAGAAAAGAGTATAACTCTACAGCTGAGTATAAAATTTTCAAGATTGTGAATAAATCAACTGTTAAAACCTGAATTCTTGACAGTCACTGAGTTTGTTATATTAAAACTGATATAAATAGTGATATATCATTTTATAAAATAAGATAAGTTATTCAGAACTTTCATTAATAAAAGAGTGTTAATTTTAATAATATCTATATCTCTGTCATCTCTGT
Source organism: Blastomyces gilchristii SLH14081 (assembly GCF_000003855.2). Classification (NCBI taxonomy): domain Eukaryota; kingdom Fungi; phylum Ascomycota; class Eurotiomycetes; order Onygenales; family Ajellomycetaceae; genus Blastomyces; species Blastomyces gilchristii. The sequence goes on along the minus strand of NW_003101680.1, from coordinate 3,160,893 downwards.
CTCTGTTATCTGCACTATACTTGCAGTGATAGCAGCAAAAAGTTGAAATGTTTATTAAGTTGATTTCATCATAGTATTTCTGAATGCAGATCTGTCATCTAATGAGCAGCTCTACATGAAGCAATTAACTGAATTTGATAATAATACTAGTTATATATGCCTGCTTCTACAGTCTCTCTACAGTCTTAAATAGGCTTTCTATCTGTGATTCAATCTACTTACAAGTTATCTCAAGAATATCAGCTTCAAATTCTCTCATCATAATGAGAGTCTCTGATTCAAAGGAGATTCTCAGATATTTCTCACTCTCTATATAAATGATGTCAAGTTAATAGATCTCAATGTGAATATCATTGAATAGATATTTTATTAAATTATCAATCAATTCACAGTGAAAGACCTGAGACCTGTAAACTACTACTTAAATATGAAGATTAAGAAGAATAACAGTGATATCAAGCTATCACAAGTCATCTATATCAAATCAATGTTAAAGAAATTCAGAATGACTGATTCTCAGACTGTAAGAACTCTTATAAAATCTGTCTTTAACTCACTCTCTGACTTCAAATCTTTTAATAAGTTCAAATATTGACAAGTCATTGAATTACTTTAATATCTTATTATATACACTCATTCTGATATATCTTTTATAACTGTTAAACTTGCTTATTAATTGAGCAAGTCTATATAAGCATGCTGAGCTGTAGTTAAATAACTCTTTCACTACATCTGCAGTACAACTGATCACTATATTCACTATATCACTGAAGTCAAAAAGCTTAACTTTGAAGTCTTTACAGATTCTGATTGAGCAGATGACACTGATAACTGCAAATCTATATCAGATCTTCTCATTCATCTCACTGACAGATCAATTATGTGAAAATTCATTAAGTAAACAATTATAATACTGAGTATTATAGAAGCAGAGTATATATCTGTCTCTGAGAGTCTCAAAACTATAATCTGGCTACACAGACTACTTGTGAAGCTTGAATTTCTATTTCTCAATTTTACAGTTTCTCTATACATTGATAATAACAGAGTAATTACTATAGTAAACAGTGAAAAGATCACCTGCAATATACATTACATTGATATTAAACATCATCACATTTACAATACTGCAGCCGCAGATGTTGTTAAAATCATATAAATAGACATCACTGATATGACTGCAGATGCTCTAATAAAAGCTCTAATAGCTGAAGTTTATAAAGATGCTCTGATTAACATAGAAATCTGAACATCTATAGTCAGAAAAGCTCTGAAGATATCTTAATGAATACAGAGTCTTATCAATCTACTATCTCTACAGTAGTTCATTCATTCATTTATTTTACTGTTTTCTTTATTTTCTTATTCTCTGAATTCTTGTTAGTTCTCCGCGAAACCTTTGATGAAAGACACTACTATTTTTATATATAATATTCTTTCTTCAGTTATAAAACCGCTCTGCTGAGTTGCAAATATCTACTCAGCAGAGCAGTGATTAAGAAGAGTATCAGATTCTCTCTCTACAGATTAACTACTTCTGTATAAGTGAGATGTTCACTGATCACTTGGCGAACGCCTATCACACATAAAAGACCGTATAATAGATAGATCTTGATAACTAATTAACTACTCTATTATATCACCTTCATTAATAAGTGAATTTCTTATATATTAATTAAAATATGAAAAATGTAGTTAATAAGTGACTTACAGATCTCTTAATATATTCTATTCTATGTATAAAACTCTCTATAAAAGTAATATATTTTAAAGATAAAGTTAACAATAGTAATAGAATTTTTTAAAAAGATCTCTTCTCTCTGTAATATATTTTTCTTCTTTTCTCTCTCATCTATAATAGTGAGTACATGAGAGTATTATTCTTGAAAGATAATAAGAGACTTATTCTGATATTTTCTAGTAAGTAATAAATATCTTTATAATGTAGCTGCAGTCTTTATAACTGTTAAGAAAGTCAGATTGAAGATAGTAGCAGTAATAAGCTGCAGAAGTACTGCTTTTATTATCATATCTTCTTCTTCTTCTACATCTCTTACAGCCGCGGTGATAGTAGCTGTGTCTTGTAGTGAGATGTTATCTCTTCTATCAGTCAGTTTATCAGTGATCAGTTCTTTCTCTACTTCTTCTATTACTATTATAACACTATCTTCTCTCTTAATTAACACAGTAATGTATGACTCTGTGTGATTATTTGAAGAGAATCTCAGAAAAAGCTTGATTTCAGAAACAGTAGCTCTGAGAAGTTTAATTCATAGTTTCTCTTCTATAATATATCTGAGCTCTGCTTAGAATACTGCTGAGTTAAGTCTGCAGAGTTCTGTAATTTCTTTATCTTCTCTTTATAAGAAAACTTTAATACAGTCTCTGACTGATACTACTATTTATCTATACTGTACTAAGCAGCTGAAGAAAGAGAAGATCTTATATACTTATCTCTTCTCTTACTCTTATTATTTCTGTTATATCTGTAATAATAACTTCTATCTCTCTATAAGTATTATTTTATAAAAAGATATTATATTAATTCTGATAAGAAGCTTAGATACTTAAGTAATACAGAGTAAGAGTCTTAGAGCTTTAAGTATTAATAAATTCTATCAAGATTGAAGAGATCTCTCTTACTTATTTATAAAAGAAGATGAAAGTATAAGTCTCTGAGATAAAAAAACATCTCAGAATAATTAATCTTAAAAAGAAGAAATTAATTAATACTGCTATTGAAAGTGTTATAAAGATTAATTACTAATTAAAGAGAATCTTACTTTAATTAAAATAAATAACTGAGATACTTTATAAATTAATAAGTTAATACTTTATATATCTCTTATACTCTTCTATAGTATACTCTTCTATAATACTACAGTACTAACTTCACAGCAGATAAAGATATCAGTATTAAAGATTTTAATAATGAAGAATAAGTTTAATAAGAGTGAGATTATTAATAAGTAAACTCTGATTCTTCTTTTTACTTTTTCTATAAGCTGCAGCTCTATTAGAATAGCAGTGATCTGTGAATTAATAATATTAATCTTATTAATTTCAAATATTTCTTTCTCTTAACTACTTCAGAAATTTTACACTTATATAGTCTTATTAAACTTCTAAAAAAAACTCTTTTTAAGAAAAAATAGAAGAAGAGTGCTACAGAGTTTATAAAATATTAACTCATTACTGTGAGATTATCTCTAAAAAAACTCTTTGAGAAAAATGAGAAGTCTTAAGCAGTATTTCTTACTTAATATCTCTAGTATATAACAGAGTAATCTCTACTAGTTATCTTATAGCTTACAATCTCTTTCTCAGCATTTTTCAAATACTTAAGTAATTTTCATAAATTCTCTGATAATAAATAATCTTCTTATTTAATAAGATATTGAAGCTTACTGTAATATATTTACTTATTCAATATTTTCTTTATAAGATATTTAGTATTACTCTCAATCTTAATACTATTTAACTGAGACAGCTCTGTCTTAAGATATTACTTATAGAGCTTTAAATAGAAAATGTGAAAAATAGAATGAATTGATTTCAATTCTGAGATTAATTTCAACTTATATATCTGCTTATTTATTATTTTTATTACTGAGAAAGATTCTAATTATCACTTATTAAGCTTCTTATACAGTCTTATTATCTTAATATTCTTTGTTAAAAGTAGTACTTAATTCTCTATTAAGAACTTCATTGAAAGATGATTTTAATTATAGTATTCTATCTACTACTTCTGAGTATGATGAATACTTTTCACTGTCTTTTTATAAATTTTATTTAAAAGTTTCAATCTTGCTTTTACTTCTAATACTGAGAGATACTCTATTCTCTGTATCTATTTAACATTCTGACTATCTATTCTTCTCTTTAAAATGTTATCTATGATATCACTGAGTAATAAAGAATTATATTTATAATAAGTATAGAAAGAAGATATCTTTAAAATTGCATTCTTTATATTATTATATATAAATTCATTGATTAGAAGATGTTTAAGTCAATTATTCTAATAATATAAATAGAATGCTTAAAGATACTGTTCTAATATCTGATTCTAATATTCAATCTGATTATCTATCTGTGAATAAAATACAGTGCTAAAAAGATATCTTATTATAAGATAATAGTAAAAAACTAATCAGTATTTACTGATAAAGAGAGATTCTGTTAACCGTTACAGCTGTTGCGGTTAGCGATCCCACTAGATCACGTGACCCACCACTATATTATGCTCTTGTAGATAGATCTATCAATACAACCTTCAACTATTCTACTGTGATTCCAAGATTGCTTGCCAGTATACGATTACAGGCGTACGCCGGCTTCTTATATATTGTAATATCATACACTAAATTAATTAGTGGCCGCTATGGCCCCCCCTTTATAAGAATAAGTGCTCGCAGGCGATTATTCGGGTGTTTGCAGCTTGGCGTGATATGTACTGTTAACTACTAGAAGTATTCACAGTAGAAAGATAAAATATAGAGATCAAATATATAATAGCATTCAAGCTGAGTTATGAATAGTATTCATGAACTTCAGTCTATATAGTTGTGTGTAGTCAAGGGCCACTAGCTCTATTAATTATATAAGAGATAGAAATAGAGATAAAGAATTCATGAGAAGCAGAATTTCTTACATACTCTTCTCTCTCTAAGACTTCATTTATAAAGTTTTTCATTAAGTGACTTCATAGAATCAGCTCAGTACTGCAGTGATACTCACTAAAAATTCTTCATATCTATAAAAAATCTCAGTGAGGAAAAATCTCTTATTACTATAAAGAGAAAAGAGTCTATCACTCAGTTTCTTATTCTGTAAGATTCTTTATAATCTACAGATTCTTCTCTGACTATCATACAGATTTATCTTATATCTTTTATATAGAAGAGTTTCAGTTAACTCTTAATTATTTTCATAAGATTCTTATATAATCATTACATAGATTCATCTCACAGATGAATCACTCTTTATAAGATTATTCTTATTAAAGAGAAGCATTTATAAGTTAATCTTTTACTTATTCTTATAAATCATTATTCTTTAATACTGTAGAATTGTGAGAAATTTTTCATTCTTTTATTAACTCTGTAAAATTGTAGAATCAAGATATTCACAGTCTGTAATCACTCTTTATAGTCATATAGAAAGATTCAGATTAGTAATTTATAATCACTCTTATTTACTAGAGTGATCTGACTATTCTGTGAGATTACTCACAGTGTAAATAAATCTCTCTAAAGTAGTATAAATATCTCAGATCTATCTGTAGAATCTCATCTTCTTTTCTCTTTTTCTATAACAGCTCTTATTCTTATAAACTGTAAGTATCTTTATTTATCTATGAAGTGTTTTTATTCAGATGATAGAGAGAGAGTATTTCTAACAATATCTATATATTAATTCAAGAACTTCTCAAGAATAAAATTTTTTTTAATTTCAATATCTTTATAAATGATGTCTGACTGCTACTGAGCTTCTTATAAGTATCTCTGTAACTTCTCTGATCACTTTTTACTAGCTGATAAAGCAGAGATACTGTCATCTACAATTATGTCTTTATTCTTCTCAGCTCTGTCACTGTATTCAATCTTCAGATCAGTGATCAATCTCATGTCTTTCTCAGATTAGTTTCTGACTTTAAGCAGTGCAGTCTCTCTCTTTACTGTAAGTCTTCTTACAAGTAATTTCTTACAGATTCTAGCTAACAGTTCTTATAAAGCTCTTAGTGTTATCAGTGTCTTCTGTGATTCTGTAAGTCTATGATCATTCTCTCTCTGTTCACACAATCTCTGATCAGATATATGTGAATATATCTAGATTCTCTATCAATAGTTCTCACACTACAGCGCATTTCTGTAATTTCATTATCAATGAGAGATAAGTTCTCAGATACTCATAAAATCTGAGTAATTAAGATAATGTAAATATCATGAATTTATAATAAGAGTTAATCTAGATAGATAAGCTCTCTCTCTGTATCTCAATTATTTCTGAGCTGAATACTTCAGCATAACTGAGAAAGTAAATATAGCTTTATAAGAGATATCTGATCATATATATAGATAATCAGCTCTCAAGACTCTGCTGTAACTGTATACACTCTGATGTTCAGCTTCTCTGAAGTCTGTGCATTTCTAACAGTTTTTATACTAAATATAATAATTGTCTGTATCACAGATATAATACTCTCTGCTTCTTTGAAGAAAGAAATTGATAGTTATAAGAAGATTGAATATCACAGATATTAAGAATATAAATATGAATTTTCTTTATTTTTTCTTTATTAATCTCTAAATTGTGTTTATAGCTCTGTTTATTTTCTTGTTTTTTAGCTTTAATAAGAGTATGATTTCTTCTTTTCTTGTATACACTGTAGACTGTTCATCTCAGTAGAAACTTATTATCTTATAAATTAGAACTTATAAATAACAGTGTTAATATCTTTATTATAATCAGATTCTTAGCAAAGATCATATTATTCTGACTTATCAGAATTTATAGTATAAAAGTTATATCTCAGCTTCTACAGATATCTTATCTGTCTGAATAATTCTCAAGTGAACTTAGTCATCTTATCAGAATACTCTTATCACTGAATCTTGAATCAGAGCTTATAATCTCACTTCTCTGAGTTAATAATCTCTTTAATCTAATATTCTCTTTCATTCTCTAGTACTTCATAGACAGAGTGATGAGTCACAGAGTTCTTTTCTAAGAATTTCTTATATTTATGAAGTAAAGAGACATAAAAAACATTGTATATCTGTAACTTAGATAATAGTTTCAATCTATAAAATTATAAACTAACTTTCTTCATAATCTTATAAGACTCTATCTGTAAGAGATTCAGCTTCTTACTAGATCTCTATATAGTGATATTTTCTAGACTTAGTCAGACTCTATCATCTTTCTTAAAACTCTTTATAATATACTTAAAGTCATAGTATCTCTTCTGATACTCTTGAGTCTTTCTCAAGAATTCACAGACTTTCTCTCAGATCTTCTGAATTCTCTCAGCTCATTCACAGACATCATTATACTCTATAGTGTACTCTTGCAGGTTCATCAAGATCATTCACAGATAAGTCTCAGTGAGCATCTTAAAGAGGATTTTATCTGTACTAACATACTTTGAGTTGTTATATATAAACTTTACAAGTGATAATCAATGCACTCAGTTATTCTGATTATAATTGACAAAGTACTGTAGATACTGTTTTAATATACTTATCAGACATTCTATCTGATTATCTGTCTATTGATAAAAAGCTGTGCTTAGATCTTATAAAATCTTCAGTATAGTTATCAGATCAGATCAGAACTCTTCTATAAAGATTAATTCTCTATCTGAGATAATGTTTATAGATAATTCATGCAACTGAATCACATTGCAGATAAAGATATAAGCTAAATTCTTTGACTTTAAGTTCTTATAAATGAGTATAAAGTGTATCATCTTAATAAAGTGATTCACTATCATCAGCACACTGTCAAAGCAGATATTATATATATTCTTGCTTTCAGAGAGGCTTACAAGAGCATTTATTTCTAGCTATTCTCAAGATTCTTACAGAATAAGTAGAGAAGTAAGTTCTTTATATAATCTGAACTACATTACTCACAAATTCTGATAAATAGTATAAGAATTCACTATCTTCTTTATAAGTTCTTGTATCTTCAGTCAGAAGTATTTTCTTGTAAACAACTCATGAGTTCTAGTATTTGTAAAATGACTCACTAGAGAAGAGTTATAATATCTTTTAATAAGTTCTATGTATAAAAACTCATTTACAGGTATATAAATTTAGCTCTCTCTTTATAAGAGATTATTTAAGTCTCTTCAATTCTTTATTTCTGCAGAATTAGTCTCTGTTATGAGCAGTTTCTGAATATACTGAGTATATTCATTCTTCAGTTGCAGTTCAGACAATCTGAATAGAAGATTTTATAAAGACTTATACTCTGTTTTCTCTTATATCAGGTCTTTCACAGTGCTTCTCAAAGCCTGCAAATTCTTCAGATTATAGATACTCTCTTCAAGAATTCTTACAGAGATTCTCAGAGTGTTGACTCTCAGTGTTATAAAGAGTAATTATACAGACTTCTTTTCTTTCTCTTTCTTCTTCTCTTATAGAGAATTAAGAGACTCTTTAGTTAATCTCTTTACAACACTCAGTCTGAGTCTGTTATAATCAGTTCTAACAGTAATCACTGTTATAAGACTCTTAAAGTAGTGATATCAGTGATAAAAGAATTTCACTATTATAAGAAGCTTCTGATTATAAATATTATAATTGATCTTCATGAGTTACATCTTTCATGAGAAAAAGATCACTGAAACTCAGTTCTCATTTGACTGTAGTTATGAGACTATTTCTGAAATTATAAAGAAGAAGACATCTGTCTTCAATCTGATTAAGAATAAGAGATCAAAGTGAAATAGCATCACTGTATTTATAAATATCTATTTCAATCTTGTAAAGACCTCATGAGCTTCTGAGATAAGAAAGTTCTCACAGTTCTCTCTTCTTAATAATCTTTTCATTCTCTATTCATGAAATGACTTCTTCTTATTTTCATTCTTCAGCATGTCTGTAAGAGTTAAGAAGATTCTTATAAATATAAAGATAAATTATCTATAGAAATTTATAAAGCTCAGAAAGATCTGAATCTTATGAATACTAGTTAGCTTCAGTCATGATAGAATAGTCTCAATCTGCAAAGATTTCATCTGAATATCATCTGCAGTGATTATATATTCTAGAAAATTAATTTAATAGACACTGAAGTTGCACTTTATAAGCTTAATATACAGTTCTACCTCATCTAAGATCTTCAACACACTTTGTATATACTCAGTGTGTTCTTTCTTCTTTACAGAGTACACTATCACATTATTCAAATATATTATTATAAAGATATTCAGATATATATGAAGTATTTTATTAATAAAAGACTGAAATACTACAGAGACATTAGTCAGATCAAAAGACATTACTAGATATTTAAATAATCTCAGTGCAGTTTTAAAGACAGTCTTTTATTCATTCTCAGATTATATTCACAGTTATATATATGTATTAATTATATTCAGTTGTATAAATATAACAGCTCTCATGAGATAATTGATTACATTCTTAATCAGAGACAGAGAGTAGCAGCTCTTTATTATCTTAAAGTTCAGATCATAGTAGTCTATATATAATCTGAGATCTTCATTCTTCTTCTTTATGAATATCACAGAGGCTCCTGCAGAGGCCTGTGAAGATTGAATAAAGTTATTCTTCAGATTCTTCTTCACATAGGCTCACAAGACCTCTGTTTCATAATGAAAGAGCTTATAGATTGATTCTTAGAAGAGTTTCTACTCTTCTATCAAATCTATTATCAGATTCTTCTCACAGTGAGAAGAAAGCTCAGCTATCTTTACTAAACTGAATATCTCTGTAAGATCTCAGTATTTCTCTGATATCTGAAGCTCAGTTTTCATGACTATGAGATTCTCAGACACTTGCAAAGTCATTATATAGATGAGCTTATCTTCTCTAATTAACTCTGTAGTATCAACTGATTCTATCTCTGTAAGTGAGTCTGTCAACACTGATTGAAAGTATAAACCTGACTCATAGACAGCTATGTATGAATTATGTCTTTAAAGTTATACAAGTCTCAAGTACATATCATCTGTGATATCTGTGATGATTACAGTTTCTATAAATCTTCTTCAGATTTCAGAGAGATCTTATAATTCAAAGATAATTCTTATAAGTCTCTCAGTTCTCAGATCTGAGTTCTCACACTCTGTTTATTATAAGAGCAGATTCTCAGTTTTCATCTTTCAGTCTATTTACTCTGTGAGCTTTAGAGACACTACAGTGATCTGAGATTCTGAGTTCATTAATACTTCTCATACTTGCAGAGCAGCAGCACTGTGACACAGTCTCTCTCTGTAAGTAAGCATTTTCATTGAGAGAGTAACAGATTCAGATATCAGTTTCAAGACTCTTAAGAAGACTGTTGCTGACTCTGTTCATAACTTCTTAAATTTCTATTTTAATTTATTCAGACAGTTTATATGAAGATGTTCTGATTTAGAACAGATAAAGCAGAGTTTTCTTTTCTTAATCTCTCTATTATATACTCTGTTTACAGAAGCTTATAAAGCTTTTTCTTTCTGCTCAGCAGTCAGATATAAATCTCTCTATATCTTATTATCTTTTTCTGATAAATCTGTTCTCTGTTGTTCTGAGTCTTACAGAGTCAGTCAGTGATTCACTCTTCACAGATCTGTGACTCTCACAGTGATTCATAAGTGATGAATAAGAGTCATCAGTTTCTTCAGAGTTAAGAACTTAGAGTCTTACTTAATAAGCTTGTTTTACATGTTTTTATTCAGTCTCTTTACAAATATTATTATTCAGATCTTATTTCAGAGTTCTGTTTTCACAGATCTCAATTTATATCACAATTTCATGAAGTACTGTGAGTAGTCTTTATCAGATTTCTCATCTCTTTTTCTAATATTGATAATCACAGTTCAGATATTCTCTGTTCAGCTTGTGAAGTTCTTCAACTTATTCTCTAGATAGGTCTTAAGAACAGATCAGTGAGATCTCTTATAATTATTCTCTAGATAATTCAGTCAGTTCTTGATTTCAGTGTAATAGAGATCTGTCATTGCATAGATAACAGCTTCTTCATCTTTTATATCACACAGCTGAGCTTGTGAGTCAATTTTAAATATAAACTTATAAAAGCTTTTATAGATTATGATTTAATAAGTAATCTTAAGTAATCACAGCTTAAGAAAGTTTCTTTTCAGTTCACAGATATCTCTGAAGATTATATCTAGAGACTCAGTTTAAGAGTGTTTACAGACAGTAAGTATTTCTTATAGAAAAATAGCTTAGTTCTATAGAAGATACTCAAGAATGTTCTTCACTGAGATTGATTTATTCATGAATTCAGAGAGTTTCTCTGTCATAGATACAGAGAATGATGTTTCATAAGTGATTAATAAGTTCTCTGAGACTTCTTTCATGAGAGTTATTCATAATTCAGATAACTACTTCTGAGTGTCTGCAGTAGAGTTCACAGGAATTGAAGTATACAAGTTTCTAGTTCTTTCAGTTATAACAGGTGATTGCTGACTGACTGAGCTTGAAATATAAGAATAAGTGCTCACAGGCAATTATTCAGGTGTTTGTAGCTTGACATGATATGTACTATTAACTACTAGAAGTATTCATGATAGAAAGATAAAATGTAGAGATTAAATGTATAATAGCATTCAAGCTGAGTTATGAATAGTATTCATGAACTCCAGTCTATATAGTTGTGTGTAGCCAAGGGCCGCTAGCCCTATTGATTATGTGAGAGATAGGAATAGGGGTAAAGAATTCGTGAGGAGCGGGATTTCTTACACTCTTTACACTCATAAGCAAGTTCAGAAGCAGCCGCGTTATTATCTGACAGTCATATGTTCTTCTGAATCATATTCTCTCTCACCAGATTCAGTCACATCTACATGATCATAATGTCTGCTCTAGCTTCATGCGGATTAGCATGTCACTAATGTTCATAATCTTGTAATCTATCTCTGATTCAGCTAGTGTTCTGTATACACTCTCACAAAGAAACTTTCACTATATTACATCTCTCATTTACTAACTTTTCTCATTCTTCAATCATCTTCTTCATTATCATCATCATTAAATATTATTATCATTCAAGATTTCTATCTCTTCTTCTGTTCAACTCTTTCTATCTATTTATCTATCACATTATACACATTCCTGGCAATGGCCTCTTATTCTCACAACAAGTGTCATCATAGTGCTCATACTGAGCAGTTCATTAGTAGTAAGTGTAACACATTGTGAAACATGATCAGAACTTGTTTATCTTCTAATAATTATCAGAATGTATTATTATAAATAACACATCTTCTTCATCTTCTTATACATTCTCAATCATTTTTTCTTCTCAGCAGGTTTCTGATTGTGTTTTCTGACACAATTTTGTGTGAACACAGATGCTGATATATTTGTTTTTATTCATGTAGAATTTTCACATATTGACAGATCTGCATTCACTGATAATAGTGAACTCAATATTGAATCATTGATTGAGAACTTAAAGAATATGATAATGAAGAAATTGTCTGTATCATGTGTGACTGAGTCTTCTATGTCTCTTTCTGTCTCTTCTGCTGCTGTCTTTCAATCTTCTACATCTATCTCTATGTCTGATTCTCCCACTTCTGCTACCTCTGTTCCTGTGACTCTCACTTCTGCTACTTCTGATTTTACTGTCTCTGCTTTCATTATCAGCTCTCCCTGTTTCAAGAAGATGTTGTGTAGACTTAATGAATCACATTTCTCAGTGTGTACACTCTCACTCTTCTTATCAACTCTCAGAATGATTTATTGTATGAAGACTATGTATGACATAACTATCTAAAGCTTAATTATGAACATCAATTATTATATTTATTTTAAATATTTGTAGTGAGATAATTATTCATTTATATCAGAGAATCACTCTTCTTCTTAACAGTGTTAAAATTATAAGTCTTTTTCTTTTTCATCTTTTCTTTCTAATGCTGATTTTTCTGTTCTTAGAGAAAATTATTATGAATTTTACTGTGTATGAAGTTGTAATGTTCACAGATATTAAGAAACTTTTCACAACTATTAAATTCAATATTACAGGTATATCTGCTTTAATGAATATCTTCAGAATGATTGATCTATATCAGCCTATTCTTTGATATTTATCATCTGACTTCATAGTGCAGGTGAAGAATATTCATGTTTTTGAGAATAGAAATGTGAATATTGTGCTCTTTTACACTCACAGGCATGAGGCTCATACACCTTGTCTGAGATATCATTGTAAGAATGAGCTGTTTACATACTATATTCTGCTTCCTGCATTCTCTCATATCTCTCTCTCTCTTTCTGAGAAGCCTTGTGTGTGTTGTAATTGCATGTACAATTCTAAGATCAGCAGATATTTATTCAGTAATTGTTATTCCTGCTTTTGCAGTTTCATATGCTAACAATAGTTCTTAGTTACTTCAGTGTCAGAGATCATTTTAATTGAAGATGATAATACTGCTGAGACTACTCTCTCTCACTTTCAAGCTTCTTCTGTCACTTTCTCTCTCTTCTCTGCAGAGAAGGTTATGCATACACTGAGTTGTAAGTATTCAGCACTGAGTGACTTCTGCTGTCATTTGTCTGATTCTGCATCTCTCTCTTTTATTTCTTCTATCTCTGCTCTCTCTGCTCTGACTTCTGATTCTGTGAGTTCTGTGCTCTTCTTCAATTTCTCTACATGTATGTGTATGCATTTCTATATTAGCATTTCAGTCAATCTTGTGATAAATGATATTAATATTGTACACAGAGCAGTAGAGAAATCAGAGACATGCACAGTGTTATTATAAGAGCAGCTTGCAGCCCTTGAATCTCTTACAGATCTCAAGTTTTGAGATTTCCTTTGTTTTTGATGTTTTTCAGGTGATGTGGTGTTGAAAATAGATTAAGTATGTAGTGTATGAAAATGAATGAAGTGTGTATAATAACATTTGTCTTTTACAGCTGACTCTTATAATTGATGATTAATTCATTATTTCTTTTCTTTTCTTACACTTTTTCTTTATCTGCTAGTCACTACTCTTACATAATCTCTATATAATACAGCATTCAGTGACTAGATTCAGCAGCTTTCATCTTTTGTAATTCTGTCTCACACATTATACTGTCTCTCTTCACTCACTCAGATCACTACAGTGAACAGCTCATTGAAACTAATCTCACTCAATCTCTGAGCATTCTCAGAAGTTGAGATGACTTGATCTTATATGTTCACAGATATTTCAGATAGTTTATCCTCTGTGATCTCTGTGATTGAACTGATGTAAACAGTTAAATTTAACTCTGAATTCCTTTTTCTTCTGTGATCTAACTCATGTGCAAGTCTGCTGCTTTGAGATCACTCTTTATCATATTATATCTGCTGTCTACAGCATATTATTATACAATCAGCTACAGTCTCATCACTTATTGAAGTGTAGTGTTTATCTGATTTCTTCATTGCTTCTCATTCTTTTCTTATAATTATGAAAAGATTGAAATAAGTGAGATTATCTGATTTATAAGTGTCTATGATTTCTCTTACTTTGTGAGGCTTTTCAGTTGTAAGTCTCTTCTTTTTCAACACTAATGATAGTGCTGCAGATAATTATAATCTGCTCAGATCTTATATCTTTGCTTTTATAAGTCATGAATCATTGATTAAGTTGTGTAAGATTCATCTCTCTGATTCTTTCAATGTGTATGTTCTCAGAGAATGTGATTTGAGTATTTTATATAGCTCAAATCATCTAGGTTGAAACTTCTCAGAACTCTCATTATATATAAGAACTTACATTTCTATCTTGAGACTTGATTTCTTAACTAGTGAGTCTTGTATTCTTTTTGATTGAATTGCTCAGTTCAGGAGCAACTTGTTAGCTTTTACATGTGCATGACTGATCTCTTTCAATCTTGATTCTGTGTCTGCAACTGTTATGTCTGCAACTGCTACTACTGTGTCTGTAACTGCTGTTTCTGCTGCATCTGTGACTGTTGTATTTATGACTGTTGCATCTGCAACTGCTGTTCCCTCTCTCACCTTTTTCAAAGCATTCTCCGGGATGCGCGGATGCAATTCATACAACAGGTAGAATAGTGAATGCTTGAAGACTGCATGCTGTCAAATCTGTGTGATCAGTAGCACCTGCCTGAGATATTCATCTCATAGTCTCATAGACTTGTTCACTAGATATTTCATCAGCATATTGCTTAAGATTTCATTCAAGTGTTTTATCTTTCTGTTCATTCATAAATGATATGACATTGTTCTACAATATCTTGTCTGTAACTGGCTTATGAAATGCCTCACTGCTTCTTCTATGAGATTTGCATCATTATTAGTTAGAATCTCATACAGCATTTCATAGTTAACATAGATCTCATTATGTAGAAACTTCACTATCATCTTCTTTATCATCTCTGAAACTGCTTTTATAACTGGCCAGTCAGTAGTATAATCAATAGCAGTGATTATTCATTAATTTTCATTTGATATTCACAGTAATATATCTATGAGATTCACTTCTCATTGTTTGAATAGTTGTATTATACACTTCATCTGATATTATGCTTTCTCACATTCTAACTCTTTCTTAGATTCTTTCATAACCTGATAATTCAGGCACTCATGAGTGTACATCTGAATGTTCTCAGCCATGCTTGATCAGTATACTCTTGATTTGAGTATACTCATGAGTTCAGGACTTTCTAAGTGACTGAATTCCTTGTGCATGTGAGTCATCAAGTCATGTCTAAATAAGAGTTCTAGATAGAGAGCTTCTGCATATTCTAGATTACAGTAAAGCACAACATCATTTTTCAATTTCTTCAGCTTGAAGTTCAGAAGTATCTTTTCTACTACTCTTATAAAATACTTATCATCTGATATCTTGTTATTCTTCAAGTGAGAGATCATAGCATTCACTCATTCTGATTCCTTGCATTCTCTCAGTGTGTTTAACATGAATGTCTCTTGTATCTGATTTATAGAACTCTCACTCATGAAATCAGATCTGTGACTGATTATGTCAGATATCACAGCATCTGATTCCTTTCAGTATTTGATATGAAGATTGTACACTTGAAACTTCAAGATTCAACATGCTAAGTGTTTGAAAGGTCTTATCATTAATTGTAGATAGATGAGACTTTCATGATCTGTGATCACTGTTATTATATACTCATTGTTGATATATCTATCTCACAACACCAGCACATGCTTGATTACTAGCAATTTCTTTTTATACACTGAGTAATTGAGCTTGATATCTGATAGTTTTCTATCATTATACATCACTGAGTATAGCTTGCTATTCTTACTCATCTGTAGAAGAGTGTCTCTGATAGCTTATTCAGATATGTTTATCTTGATATAGAAAGGTTTATCACAATCTGATTGAATAAGCACTGAGAATGTTATTATATATTCTCTCAGTGTGAGAAAAGCCTCTTCACACACAGTATTTCAGATAATTGAATGAAACTTCTTCTTTCACAGATTTGCATCTGTTTCTCTTAAGAGATCTGAGAGTGATGCAGATATTTATGTAAAATTCTTGATAAATTTACAGTAATATGAGATCAACTCAAGAAACTGTTATATATAATGTACATTTCTCAGCTGCAGTCAATTTGCTATGACATTCAATTTCTTCAGAATGAGATATATACAGCTATCATTTACTACATATTCTACAAACTTCAACTCTTTCATTTTAAACACATATTTTATTGATTTGACATAGAGCTTATACTCTATCAGAGTTGTAAGCACTTCATCAAGATACTTCAGATGTTTGTTATATAAGTTTGAAAAGACTAGAATGTCATTGAGATATATAAGATATGAGATTTTATTTTATTTATAAAGAATTGTATTCATCATCATTTGAAAGATGATAGATGTATTTATTAGATTGAATGATATTATCAGAAATTCAAACTTCTCTCATTGCATATTAAACATGGTTTGTGAGACTGACAGTTCATCTACACAGATCTGTCAGTATTCTGAGAGAAGATTAATCTTTGATAGATATTGAGCATTTTCAACTGTATTTAACTGTTGTTAAATCTATAATAGTGAATATTCATTCTTAATTATAAGCTTGTTAAGTGCTTAATAATTAATACATATTTATTACTTCTCACTCATCTTTTTCATGAATAGAACTGAAAAGCCTCACATACTTGATGAGAGTCATATGAGATCACATTCTAGAAGATCTGTGATCTGACACTTTTATTCTTTGAGATGTGTTTGTGACAGAGAGTATGCATTCTGATTGACTGGTTTTGTGTTCTCTGTGTCAATCTCATGTATGAATTCTCATTCTGATGACAATTCTGATGAAAGATCTGTTCAGAAGACCTTCTTATACTTCTTCAGAAGCTTCTTCATATGCTTGTTCTCTCACATATCTTTTATCTTAGTTTTCTTCACTTTCAGGTCCTGTATGACATACAGGATGCTTTTGAATGAGGTCTTGCAAATCATCCTCTTTGCTTGTTAATGTATAAGCAGATTTAACCCTTCTATACCAGGAACATGGAATGTCCTTCTCATATCAGTTGATAGAATCATATGAACTGTTTTCTTTCTATCAGTTAACTGTATATAACATGTACATCATTGAATCTGCAGATTGAATCTTTGAAATTAATTGAGTCTGAGAATAAGATTGTATTTCATATTCTGCAGCTCTCATGCTTAAATATAGCAAGATTATTCTCTGAAGTGCAAGAAGACTCTTACTCTTACAGATGATATCAAATATCAGTTATTAGATAATCTTATACATCAGAGATTCTTCACTCAGCAGACTTCTTTCAGTCTTCAGATTATATAATCATTAATATATTATATAGAAGCTTCTGTGTTTATTAACACTTTTGCAGCTATCTCTCAATTCTTATTCAAGTGTCTCTTATATATTAATATTTCAGGTCTCAAGATATTGAGATGAGTATTCACTTCATTCTCACTCACACCTCAGTCAGAAGCCTGCTTTCTCTTGATATTTACAGAATTCAGAGAGTTATCTAATATGAGCATTTCTTTCACTTTGAAGACTTTTCATAGAATATTAGCAAGTGTCTTCAAGCTCACTGATTCTGCTAGTTTTTTGACTCTCTTGCTTCTCTTAACTGTGTATGCTGAGTGTAATCTTTTACATCATAATTTTAATATTCACAGTTGAAGCAAGCTTAATGCTTGTGATATCAAGATTTTCACTCAGAAGATTTCTTTTTCAGAGAATTCAGTACTTTAGCAATGATATTCAGATCTAGATTCATCATATTTAAATATATGACTTATGTTATAGAAGTCTGATTATCTGTTCTCTGCTGAGATATACTTGATTGCAGTATTTTCTATTATAATTGACTCACTTATTTCTGTATAATGAGAATATTATATGCTTTCTTCACTGTATCTGACTGTGAGATTAAGTATTTTCATTTCACTCTCAACTTAGATGTAAGATTATGAATGAAGATCTATAAATAAAAAGATGTTAAAAGCTCTTCATTCAATACAAGATAGTGTAAGCTGAAGTGTGTGAAGTATGATGTAAGATTACTTACTTATCTACACTCAGTAAAGTATTTATAATACTTATCTTATATATTCACTTTCTCAAAGTTGTGTAAGATTCATTTGAAAAACTTATTTTATATTTATAAGAATGAATATCACTTCAGATCTGTAAGATTTATCTTTTCATCAGTTATTTATAATAACTTCACTTTTTCATGTAGAAACACAGCAGATTTTAAGACTTGTTGAAATTCTGTTAACTATCTGTCTATGAGTTCACATTCAATCTGATAATATGATTACATCTGACTTAGTCAGCTGATTACAGTATTATTTTTTCAGTTATCATTGAAGCTTAATAACTTCAGCAGATCTTCTGACTTGATATATTTCATACTCAGATTCTCATCCTGCACAGCAGTCTCTGATAATGTGTATACTTCTAAAGAGATTATGAATGATTGTGATGAGATCTTCAGATTCAGTACAGTTATCTATCTGTATAAATATTCAATCTCTCACTGCAGGTCTAAGATCTGATTTTCTCTATTCTTATTAATGATGGTGATTGCATCAGTGAAGCTCTTCATAGTGAATGCTTAATCTGCAGCAAATGTCAATTATTGTTTAGCTTTCATCTCAGTCTGTCACTGTGTACACAAGATCTCAATCTTGTTTAGAATCCTTGTACATGTACAGAGCTTCAATTTCAGTTCAGCAGTTTCAGCTGCTTTTCTTACTGCTTTGAGTAAACTCTCTGAGAGGTTCTGTATATCTTTCAGTTCAGGTAGCAGAGAAGAGTGTTGTTCATATTAGCTAGAGAAGATATTCATTTCAGTGATTTCTTGTTAATTGTATAATGTCTATTGTTATATCACTGTATCATTATATGATTTCTGTTATCATTGTATGACTTCAGTGATGATCACTCCTTCTTTTATCTCTTTGAGTGAAGAGTGATCTTCTTTGAATCTGATTCATCACTCTCATCTCTTTTCTCACATCTCATCTGTTTGCATACATGGCATTTGCCTGGGTGTGAAGTTTTCCCTCAACAAGTGAAGCAGTATCAATTGAATGCTCTTTCACTCATCACTCTTCATACACTATCTTTTGAGGTGTTCTAGGACCACACTGGCATGATAACTACAAATTGCTTTGTAGACAGAATTATCACACTCTGAAGAAGCCTGTGCTTCTCACCAGTTTTTAGACATGCTATCAGATGTGATTTCAAGGTTGCTTGCCAGTGTATGATTACAGGCGTACGCCGGCTTCTTATATATTGTAATATCATATGCTAAATTAATTAGTGGCCGCTATAGCCCCCCCTTTACACTCGTAAGCAAGTTCGGAAGCGGCCGCGTTATTATCCGACAGTCGTACGTTCTTCCGAACCACACTACAGATTATAGTCTGAATGACATGTTTTTCTTTTTAGAACATTGTATCAATATTTTTAACAAGAGTAGTTCATCTTTTTTAAAAAGACTCTTACTTTTTATTAGAGATATTTCATTTTCCCTGAATTCACTGATTAGCAGATTCATATACTTTTGAAAAAGTATATTCTCTATTGTGAAGAATATCATTTTTTATTTCTTTTTACATATCTAGAAGAAGCAGAGTTATCTCAATATAAGTAATACATCTGTTACTTCAGAGTTCAGCTCAAGGTTTAGAATCATTCACTCTACTAGATGACTTATTGATAGAATAATCACTTATTATGAAAAAGTTCCTGAGTTGCAAGATGAGACTGATGTCAGTTTTTACCAGAGTATGAAATTTGATAATGAAACAATGAAGAAGCTTCAGAATAAGAGAAAGCAGAGTTAATATTCATCTGCAGAATCTGTTCATTTCAACTCATTGAATTCTTCACTATCTCTCATCTCTGAAATGCTGACTTTTAATGATGATCTGAATCAACCTATCTATTACACTGCAGACAATCTTATGAATCTTATACAGATAATGCTTCAGAATTAAATAGCTGTAGCTGATATGACACAATGTCTTACTACATCTGTCTCTGCATAAAGAGATACTATAAGAGATGAGTTATAAGAATATCAGAAGAAAGTTAAATATGCACTAGATATTAAATCAGTGATCATATTTGATGACTTTAATTATAAAGTCTGATGTGTTGATATGTTGACTGATACAGAAGTTATTGATAAAACTGACATTCTATTAAGAACTCAATGAGAATTCTCTTTTATACATCATATTAATTCTAAGAAGTGAAAGATTTGTTCTAAGTCTCTATATAGATGTATGCTGTCAAGTCTTATTGAAAATGTTTAAATCACTATTGAAACCTTGAAAGCTAACAATGCTGCAGTTCTATAAGACAAGATCAATATTGAATATATAATATCACTGACTGAAGAACATGTTAATATCTTCAAGAAGTTGATAAAATTACAAGTCAAGAATAGTGATTATCTTACTTTTCAGAGATATTTCTGCTATCTTATTGTCTGTCACAGAGAGCTCTGTCAGAGCACTGAGAATGTATATCATGATCTTTTTCTCAAGAATCTACAAGATTATCAAAAACTGTTTATCAAGATATGTCTGAATGAGTTTTTTTTCACTGATCAAGAACTCATTGTCAATATTAATATTAATAATTTAATGAAGTAACTGATCAATTGTACATTTAAGAAGATCATCACTGAGTAGAAAAAGCAGCCTCAGACTGATTCTGTGACTGTGAAAAAGAACAAGAATAAAGATGAGAATAAAAGCACAACTGTATGAAAGTGCATTCACTGTAAAAGACATGAATATATTGTTAACAGATGTTTCATCTTACACTCTGATAAAAAGAAAAAGAAGATGGACAAGAAGAATGATGATAAAAAGAAAGAGAAGAAGAATAACTTGATAAGTTCTTAATCAGCAGTAAATACAGTAATTACAAAGATTGAGTTCTATTTCTCTTTCACAGTTACTGAAAAATCATTCTCTAGATCTTGATATTTGAACACATGTATAAGCCTGAATATGATGAGTGAGCTTTATTCTTTTTCAAATATCAAATCTTTTAATAATAATATCTCTGTCAATTCTGCAACTGAGGAAACTGAGTTTGTCAAGAAGATTGAAACTGTTATCTTAGAGATTGAGAGTAATGACATTAACTTGCAGAATGTTCACTATATTTCTAATATTACAGTTAATCTGCTCTTATTTATGAAGCTTGAAGATCAGAGATTCTGATTTACATTGTCTTTCACTATTCTCTCATTTTTCATTTGCAGAGCTCTGAATGATGTCATTTTTCATGCAGTTTGAACTACTTATAATAACATATACAGAGTTACTGAATGAGAGTTCAATGAGAATTTCAATTATCTGAGTAAGACAGTCAAACATATTGTGATATCTCATGAGTATAATTTTAACTGAAAAGTTGTTTTTCCTGTGACTGCTGTTACTACTGTTAATAACATTGATTCTGCAGTCATAAATATAGATCTCAAGAATACAAAGATATCAAAGACTCTTTTGAATTGATATTATAATCTTAGTCACATTCATGCTGATACTATAATTACTATAATCAAGGATTTTTATGCTGAAGTCATAATTAAAGATTCTAAGACTAAGTTCTTTTACAAAGAATATATTAAGACAGATATAATATGAGATTATTTGAAAACACTGATGCCTAGATCTATTCAACCTATTGAGAAGGTTTATATTAACCTTGTAAGCAGTAAATATACGTTGAAAGACCTCTCTGATCATCTCTTAGAGTCTCACCAGAGAATTAAATACTGAATGCTTATCATCTGTGATGTGACACACTACTGTTGAGTATATTTTTTAAAGTTCAAGAATGAGGCTATTCAATACTTTGAGTTGTGACTCAGATTCATGAGTAATCTCAGATATACAGTCTCTGCTTTTCTACAGACTGATATTGATAGTGTGTACTGATTCACACATATACACACAGTTATGAATTCATATAATATCAAATGAGAATTAATGACATCTCATTTATCATATCAAGATAATGTTTCTGAATATGAAATTCACACTATCATGAGACAGATTAGAGCTGCTTTTTTAAAAGATAATCTCTCTAAGAAGTTCTGAGCAGATGTTCTAGAGACAGTGATTGTAATAATTAATAATACTCTTATATCTACAGTTCTTTATAACTTGAAATTTTGATTCTCTACTGTAGAGACTTCTGTGATTCCAAGTTCACATAAGATTTCTTAATGTGCACTTATAAACATTTCACTGAATGTGAGGCATCTTCACTGATTGAGTGTGAAGATCTTTGTTCACTTGTATAAATCTCAGAGACCTGTGAATAAGCTTTCTTTATATGCTGATTTCTATTATATCATTGAATTCAGTGGCACATTGATCTATTACCTGTGAAATTCTGAATCTGACAAGATTATTGTCAGTAGTGATGTGAGATTCTCAATCACTGAAAAATCAGAATCAGTTGTTACATCTGTGACACTTATTAATCATATCACTGAATCAGAATCTGGCATTTATCTGATTAATGATGAAGATACTTCTGACATTGATAATCTGAATTCTATATAATTGCAGTCTATAAAATTGCTGACTACATATACTTCAAGCTCTGTTACAGATAATCTTCTGAAGTTCTACAAGAATATCACATCTCAGTCAGAGAGAATAGAAGATTATGGAAAGAAGTTTATACAATGCAAGATTACTGACCTGAAGAGATATAATATATGAAGTTTGATCTCTAGATCTGATATTCTGAAGAGTGAATCAATTACTTCAGACTATTGAGTATTTCTTAAGAAAGATAGATCTGTGAACCTGAATACTGATTCTGATGATGTTCTTAGAAAATCACATTAAGTGATTTATAATAACTGACTTAAGAAGAATTTTAGAGAAGAGATCTATGCTTCTGTCATCACTAATACTATTAATTGTATTCTTTTTGTAATAGCAGTACTATGCAGTTGAACACTCTGTTAAGTGAACATAGTGATAACATATCTGCATGAGTGTCTTACTAAGAAGATCTATATAAGACAACTCACTGAATTTGAGACAGATTCACTGAAAATGCTTGTCTGTATGATTGGGAGTAGTTTATACAGTCTGGACTCTGTGATGAAGATCTGATATGATTACTTAACAGCTCTGTTAAGTGATCTTGAATTTACAGTCAGTGTCTATGATTCAGCACTCTGATATCATATATTCAGATATCATCTCTATATGACAATCTATATTGATGATCTTAACATCATATCCGAAGTTTCTGAGAATGCTGATTGACTAGTGAGTATGCTCAGTGAGAAATTGAAAGTCAAGAATCTACACTAACTGACTAAGTATTTGAATATAAAAGTCAATTGTTCTGACAAAGGAATTGATTTAATACATCATCAATATATCAAATATCTTATTGAAGATTTCTACCTTGATGATACAGTTGTTGTCAAAATACTGATGAAGAATGAATTCTGTATTGATAATTCTTCAATATCTGAGAAAGAGACTGATTTCATAATTCAGTGATATCAAAATGATATGAGCTGCTTATAATATCTTGCAGTTAAAACATGTTCTGATATCACTCACACTGTCTCACTACTCACTCAGCAGAATGTTGATTTAATATCTCAATGTTGAAAGACTCTGTTACATGTTATACATTATTTGAAAGAGACAATGAATTTAGGCATTTTCTACAGACACAGTCTGTATGAGAGGTTCATTCTCACTGATTCTTCTGTTCTCATCAATTCTTTCATTTCTACTGATTCTTCTGTTCTCTCTGATTTCTCTGATGATTTCTACTTACTCTTCAGCTACTCGGATTTCAATTAAGCAGGCCTCTTAAATGATGATAGGAAATTGACATCTGACTACATCTTTAAGCTTGTGAATGGCCTGATCTCATGATGTTCAGCAAAGTAACCTTGCATATCTCTAAGTTTCAATGAGGCTGAATATATGACTCTTAGTGAGATGGTCCGTGAAGTAACATAGATTCAGAACCTCATGATTGAGCTTGACTTCATTATCACATCTCTGATACAGATTCTCACTGATAATAAGAGTGTTATAGATCTTACAAAGATGGCAGTCATTACAGTCTGAAGCAAATATATTGATACATGTTTTCATTTCTTGCATTGACAGTTAAATCAGAGAATCATTGATTTGAAATATGTTTCTACTGCTCAAATGGCAGTGAATGAACTCACTAAACTCTTAGACACTGTGATGTTTATGTGATTCATGATTTTGTTAGGTCTTACAGATGGAAAAGCCGGGAATGCTTAATTTTTACATTTGTATCTAGTTTTGACAGACTATTTTGATGAATTGAATGTTTTTGTATGTAATTCTTGTTATCTTGAGAGAGAGTGTTGACTGTTACAGCTGTTACGGTTAGCAATTCCACTAGATCACATGACTTATTACTATATTATGCTCTTGTAGATAAATCTATTAATACAATCTTCAACTATTCTACAGATTCTTAATCTATTATTAATAATTTTAGAGTACTATAATTATTGTAAGAGGTTTACGCCGAATAGATCGGTATAATATATAGGTCTTATATAACAAAGAGAAAAATATTAGAGAAGGAAAGAAAGAGAAAGTGTAGAAATCAGCAATCAGAGTGAATATTTATACATGTATATGATGGTGTATACGGTGGAGCTTCAGAGTGGAAGAATCTATATGCATTTGTAGCGGCCGAGGATCAGCAATTGAGAATGACTGAGAATCAGAGTGTACATGTTCAAGAGTGAAGTGAAAGAATCTATGAAGTGAAGCAGAATAGTCTATATGATTAATCAGGTGCAGCCTGTCACATTAGTTTCTCTCTTTCAGAAGCAGTTTTCATCAGTCAAGAACTGCTGTTTCAGATAACACAGAACTCAGAGTTCAGGTCAGTTGATTGTAGCTGACTTATTTCATAAAATATTATCAGCTACAGCTGCAGAGTCTCTTATTAAGAATATTCTCAATCTCTTACTCAAGCTCATTATCTTCTTCTATAATGTCTGATAACTGTCAGTCAGAAGTCAGTTGAGAAGAGAATGAATTGATGATAGTGCAGCAGAGCAAGCTTATATAAAATATATTATAAATCTCTGATAATGTGTTAAGACAGTAGTTATAACTATCTAGAACTTCTATCACTTTATATCTGATATGATGATAATCTAGTGTATAAGATGAATATGTGATTTATATATTTTTAAGATTCAATCATATCAGATCTTCTATCTTATATTATTCAGCAGAATCTCAGTGAACATTGATTTGATTCTCTTGATCTTGTTTTACAGTTATTATGAAGATCTCTGCTCAATCACAGATATTTCAGAGCTTTATTACTATATTATCAGCAATCTGAATTAAACTGCAGAGATTCAGTATGAACTGTATAATCTCTAGAAGATTCAACACCTTTATGTGATAACTATGTGTAAGAAAGAACAGACTTATATCTGTTAAAATAACATCTTATTCATTGATAGCAATCTCTGCATATAGAAGCAGGTTATATCAATCATCTTATAAGTGATTACAGAACTTACAGAGATAGTTCTTTATAATCTGAATTATTCATTCTAATGTATCATCAGTCTCAGAGTGATAGACAGTTAACAGATGATATATAATCTTGAGAACTTGATAGATTCTTGTTCAGAGAGTACTTATAAATTGATGACTCTGATTTAATACTATTAATCTCAGTAACTCATGCATCTAATAGAATGAACTCTGTAAGAAGACTTCAGTAACTTATTTAATATTCATCTTATTATAAGATTTTAATATTATGTCTTTACTTAGTCAGTCAATGATAATCAGAATGTTTCTATAATTCTTGCTCTCAGATAGATTAACAGTGAAGTCAATTACTACATCTTATCAGATTCTATTAGAAATATTAAGTGATTTCAGTAGATCTTTTCTACAGTTCTTTCATAAGATAATAGAAGAACAGTAGTTGCAGTTTCAGATAAAGTATCTGATACTGTTTAATATTTCAGATTAATAGAACTCTTAGAAGATCATTCTATACAGTTATTCACAGTCTGAATGATCAGTTATATACAAATCATATATCTCTTGTATTATTCAGGTGTGTAAGAGTTCAGAGTGAGAGACTCAGTATTATTTACAGAATTATAGAGTGTTATTATTATCAATTAAACATTCTGAGATGTCAGTTCTTACATGTAATTCTGAGAAAAATCAGAGTACTTCTTATTATACTGCTTTAATAAGTGTTTAAAGAAGTTCATCAGTTTAAGCTACTGTATATTATAGCTTATCTAATATAGATTCAGAAGAAGTTGAGATATCAGTAACAGTTCTAATCAGAGAAGTATGTATAGTGTTATAAGCTGTTTCATCTTGATCAACTAGTATCTTCAGATTCAAGAGTCAGTGCTCTCAGTTTATTCAGTGAGTATCTATTACATTGAATGATATATCTTACTCTTATTATAAGAGAACATCTATCATTGAGTTCTGACTGTCAGAATAATAGTGTATTGTAAAATGAAAGCAGCTTAAGAACTCAGATCATTATATCTATTATTCAATGAGTTTATAGATAGTTATAAAGTATTTGAGATTCTTATAATCTATGACTATCTTAAATTCAGAGATACTTCAGAGTTCAGAGTCTTATTCTTCTAAACAGTGTATAATTATAAGAAGTTTCTTATCATAGATCTCATAATTGCATTCAGCAGAACTCAGTTTCTTAGATATAAAGATATATAATTGTAGAACATCTTTATCATTATATTATAATATCACTTCTTCTGTTATATAGTTAGAGAAATCAGCTTTAATAACTATCTTATAATCAGAATTGAATGTTATTAGTAGAGAGATATTAATAAATATCTTCTTTATGTGTGTAAATGCAGCTTCAGTATCTGCTAATTATTGAAATACTGAGTCTTTCTTAGTGAGTTCTGTAAGTAGTCTTATAATATCTGAGAAGTTTTGTATAAATTGCTGATAGAAGTTAGTGAATTCAATGAAGCTTCATACATCTTTCACAGTATGTAGAGTCTCTCATTCAAGAATAGCAGAGATCTTCTCAGAATTCATTCAGATTCCCTTATCAGCTTCTATGATGAAATCTAAGTATTTAGTACTCTTGACTTCAAAATCACACTTATCAATATTAATTGATAGTTCTGCTTCTCATAGTTATTGTAATACTCTTTACACATACTCTTGATATTTCTTTCTGAATTCATCAGTGAAGATGAGAATGTCATCTAAATAAGCAGATACAAATTTATCAAGAAAGTCTTGAAGTGCTCAGTTGATATACTTCTGAAATGTACTGAGAGCATTGATCAGTTCAAAGAGTGTGACTACTTATTTAAAGAGACTATATTATGTTCAGAATACTGTAAGTCACTCATCTTCTTCAGTAATGTGAATCTTATGAAATGCAGTAATGACATCTAACTTTGTAAATCATTGAGCTTGTTCAATGTAAGCTAGAGTTTCATTGATAAGAGATAAAGAATAACAGTCTTTCTTTATTAACCTGTTCAATTCTTAATAATTCACACAGAACTGAAGTTCTTCATCTGATTTCTTTGCAAAGAGAATAGAGACTGCAGTGAAAGAGTTACTAATATATATGAATTCTTTATTTAACAGATTATTGAGTATCTTTTGAAGAAGAAGAAGTTCATCTTAGAACATGTTATAAAGAGAATCTTATAACAGTTCAGAGTTCTTATCATTCTTTTTCTCTAACTTGATACTGTGATTCACTTCAGAATCTTGTAAGAGAGATATATTCATAATATTATCTTATCAGAAGACATCTAGATATTCATGATATTATTAAGAGAGTTTTATACAAGAATCTGTTATTATAACACAGAATAACTTTTCTAGAGTCTTTTGAATATCAGTCAGACTGATGAAATAGATTGATATATAATTCTGCTATCAGTGAACTTGTTAGTAACTCTGTCAGTGATTTTGATGATGACTTCTTTTTCAGAGTATTTTATAAGCATTGACAGAGATCTGTGTAAGATTCATAGTCTTGTGAATATCATCTTCATGAATTCTATCATCATTAGAGAATATCAAGCTTCTGTTTCAAGTATTCAGTAAGATGCCTTATTTAAATAGTCAGACAAGTTCTAATATAAGATCATAATTGAGATTATTAACTTCATATACATAGATATCTTCATATTGATGTTCTCTCATATCTATGTTTAGTGTCATCATGTAATAAGTATAAACATCTTTCAGATTATCAAATTCTGTGAGAAGTTGAGATTTTGATAAAGAAATACACTGAAGATTATGATGTTTTATAACTGAAGATTTTATCATTGTATAGTGACATAGATCACTGTCTATCATGGCTTTCATATTATACATGTTATTAATTACAGTAGATACAAGAATCACATTCATTGTCATTTTCTCTTTAAATTATTGTTATTCAATCTCTTCAAGCTTCTGTTTGTGAATTTGAACAGAAGCTAATCTTTTCCCTATTTCATCAGAATATTCTCATAGTTATCTTCTGAATCTTTCTCTAATATAATGTGATTGATATGAACAGACACTGATCTTTCTCTCAAGTGTGAAGACACATAGATTAATCAGCAGTTGAAAGCAATATGTTCTGATTGATTACAGTTAATACACACTTCACATTGATGTTGATTAATGACTTCTTCAGAAGTGATCTCAGAGACTTAGAAGCCTGTTTAAATGATGAAAACTCCTGCTTATGCATAGACATTTGAATCTATTCAGTTCATAGCATCTGCATCATTGCTGTTCTTCAGTGCAGATATATAAGTGACTGAGATATAACATCTTCTATCACTGTTCTGTATACTCTTGAGCTTGATAAGACAGTCATTCAATGTTCAGAGCTGTGTGCAGAAGTCTTCATAAGTCTGGTCTTCATCTACACTTATAAGAGCCTGTAAGAGTTTGAAAGTCAATGTCTTCTTGAGCATGCTAATCTTCATTCAATTCTCTCAAGATTGATCACCTGCTTCTAGAATCTTGATGTTAAAGTCAGGAATGAATGTTGTAAGAGAAGTGTTTCTCTGTTAGATACTCTGTAACTAATCTAATACTTTCTATTGTATAGCAGTGTCTCAGAACAGAACATCAAGATATTTCATAATATTATTAGATATTTACAATGCTGATTCACATGCTTTCATTCATGAATGAAATTTCTGTTTTACATGATTCTTCAATCATTCATTGATATATCAATCTTGATTGATTAATGAACTGATGACATCTTCATCTACACTCAGTTTTACAAGCATTTTCATTCTTCATGATGAGTAGAGAGTGAGATCAGAAGTATTGAAATATGTGAGAGTATCTAAGTGTTCTTTCAGTGCTTTTGTATTTGATTCTGTAGATATTAAGATTGTATAGATTAATCATTGAATCTCTTCATATTAAAGTTATTGCATTGCATGCATATCAGCTATTTATTGTTATTATAATTTCAACATTGCTTGAAGTCACTGTAGTATTGTGTCTATGCTCGCGTTCAAGAGTTTCATATTATTATTAGTAGACTGGCCGCTGGGACCATGAATTTCACATTTGGTCCCATTTGGTCTGGTCTCATACATTTCTTGGCGTGAGTCCCACCAGGACCAAGCCTCAAAAAAATCTGAAAATGAATCATTTCTGAGAGAAATGGCATGAAAAATGACCAGATTTAATTCAAGAACAGTGAAATGAGAGTAATTTTCCAGAATAAACTGTGAAAGATGATCATTCTTTCAAAATCAGAATGAGACTGAGACTGAAGATTAAAATCAGTCTCATTCAGTTCATTCAGTGATTACTTATATAATCAGAATTTGGTAACAATTATTGATAACACTCATGAAACAACTAAATACATTCTTGTGCAAGTTTATTCTTCACTTTCTCATGAAAACTACACTTCTCTGATATACTGTGATCAGAGGTATTAAACTGTCTGATAATTTCATGTTTTATAATCATGAGTTTCTTGATTATTTCTTCTTGTAATTGTCTCTGATAATAGTGATAAATATCTTAACTTGAGTTGAACTTTCACTTCATTCTCATCTCTGTCAATGAAATTGTCAGAATATCATGCATCATCAGTGCAACAGTTGAATATGTACTCTCAACAATTTTTCATAACTCTAGAATTGATTTGGCATGTAAATTCATCAGATCATCTTGAAGATAGTGATCAAATTCAGTTTTATAAGCATGTAGTTTTGCCTGATTTTCAGTTGCAATCAATGTATGTAAGTTCTGTTTCAAAGTTAGTATTATAGTTCTATGTAATATGAAGTATTATCAAAGATCATTACTTACTAGGGAATTGTATTTCACTGTCTTCACATCTCAAACATCTGCTTGTTCAAATCTCTGATAGTTAGCATTGTAGTAGTCTCAGGCTAATTTGACATATGAGTCTCATTCCTCCTCTGTTCAATCTTGAGAAGTGTAGGTGTTAACTCAACAGGAGGAATCTAGTAGAGCTGCTACAGCATAGTACTCTGCAAAAGATTGTTTCATTTTGCTGTAGTAATATGCCAGTTTATCTCTTGCAGTAACAATAGCCTGTGCTATAGCATCATCTCAGACTGAATTTCTTTTTAAGTGATTCAACTGCTTCTTAAGATGAGTAAATAAACTGTTATACACTCACCAGACTGACTGCAGCATTGATGTACAAGTGATTGAAACTGTCTTTATTATCTTATAAAACTGAAACAGTAAATCAATCACATATTTCAACTGAGTTCACTTCATATCAGAAAGTTTCAATATCTGAATCTTTTTCTGATCAGAGTGTTGCACTCAATAATTAATTACCTGATACAATTGAAGAGTCTGAACAGTCATCTCATATATTGAACTTCATCATATTCTAACATTCTGTATCATATTCAGTGATGTGACTGATTTGTTTGTTTGTTAAATATCATGAAATCATTGTTATTGTTTAGAAGAGGTACAAATTGCATTAGCAATGTTTCAAATCTATGATATTTAAATTATTAATCAATCTATTCAAAATTAACAGTAGTGTTATTAAAAAGTGTTATTAAAAAGCAATATCAAAAAGTGTTATTAAAAAACATTATCTTTTACAAAGTGAATGCAAAAGTTACTTAAGTAATCACTTTCATCTCATTCTCATCTCAAGAACCAGTCATCTCATTATTCTTTATCTCAATGTTAAGATTCTTTATCAGTGTTTGCATCACAAGTTAAATCACATGAGTAATACAGAGAATATGACCTTGTTTATCATTTCAGAAATGCAAAGCCAATTTTTGCTTCAAGCTCTTCATCATAGTGTAGTTATTCACAGCATTATCAGTTGTAATTGTAAGAAGACTGAGACTAATATCTCAATAGTCATTTTTAATCACAGTTATTAATATCTCTGCTATATAATTCTCAGTATGACTACTGATCAATGATTCAAATTCAATTAATATCTCTTAATAAGTTCAGTTCTCATCAATGTAATAACATGTAACTCTTATAAATGCAAGATTGTTTATACTAGTTCATGCATTCACTGTGAGAGACACTCTTCAATGATTCTTCAACTCTGATTCTAGATGTTACATATTGACTTTGTAGTGTGTCTCAAGATTGAACTGAAGACAGAATTAATGTGAAATATAAAGATTTGAATTAAGCATTTGAAGAAGTGTTCAGAATTTGAGGTTTTCAATTGATCAAAGAGAAAGATTCAGAGATATACACATGTGAAGTAATTATTCACAGAAGTTATTAGATGAGAGTTGTGAAATCAGAGTACTGATACAGAATCATTTTTACATGATTTTCTTCAAATTAGAAAGTTAGCATTATCAAAAATTATTATCTGATAGAGTAACTTACCAGCTCAGTAGAGGCCCGGTGGCGTAGTGATTAACTACGCTACCATGGAGCCCCAATTAGCGGCCTTCCCCCCGGGGGAATGAATGCCAAGAGGGGGCAGGTTCGAACCCTGCGAAGGCCATCTTAACCACAGCTTCCACTGTTAAGTCATAAAACAGTACCGGGGGCCCCCGGGTGCACTATAGCGAATCATCATCAAGCTTAAGATGTCCATCCCGGGGGTTCCCGGGCGCTAATTCTCACTGATCTTAGGGTTAACAGCCTCCTGGGCGCTTCAAGTTAGATCAGTACTAGAGTGATTGAGGTCTAGGGTGCCCGCAGGATAGCGAATCATCGTCAAGCTTAACTGGCCAGGCCTCATCCCCCCCACTCTAGGCACCCACTTCCGGGGAATGAGATTTAAAAACTATCCGATTAGGACACCCTGGGCCTAGCAAGGACCTAGGTGAGACGAGGCCTAGGCGCCCTTAATAGGTGGTTAGTGCAAGCAAGACCGTGACGGCCAATTGATAGGCTGGAATGCCGAGATTGGCAGCCGGAAGGTTAGAGACTTAACTAGAATTGAGTAGCTCTGGTGTTATTCTTAGTGAGGATCCCACTTATGGGTAAGCTAGTTACAGGAGCTAGCTGGGCGGCGGCCCTTTAGGGGGAATGATAACCCCTGAAGCGGGCCTGAGAGGACAGAGGCGGCGGTCGGTTATATAGAGTGTTAAAATATGTATATAGCTTAAGGTGTAAACTGCAGAGGTCTGTTCTGTAGCTCTCTTTACTCTATCTTTTTCTTTATCTTTTTCTTTCAATTTCTTTCTATCTATTTATTTAATGTGTCTATCTTTGAGACTGTGTTCTTTTTCTCTTTTCTTTTGTCATGATATTGTCAAATGATTTCAAAGTATTAAAAGATGTTAAAACACTGCAATTTGTAAACAGTTTTTGTATTCTGGGCTGGAATTTTCTAATTTTGCAT
The DNA here is from genome assembly GCF_000003855.2 of Blastomyces gilchristii SLH14081. Lineage (NCBI taxonomy): Eukaryota > Fungi > Ascomycota > Eurotiomycetes > Onygenales > Ajellomycetaceae > Blastomyces > Blastomyces gilchristii. The sequence continues at coordinate 3,127,766 of NW_003101680.1, read as the reverse complement.
ATCTGAAATTGATGAATGTATAATAGTTAACTTTACAGACATAGAAAAAACCCTGAGAACTAAAGTTCTCAGGTAGATGTCATAGTCTCTGACTGCATACATCTATAATTGAAGAATAATAATAATAATAATACCAGCTCAGTAGTAATTTTCTGATTATTTTTCTTTTATTGTCTGCATTCTGATGACTTCAGATGTCAGAAAATTTCTTCAGAGTCATAATTAGTTCATAATGAATGTTTCTGAATAAAGTTACAGTGATTATAGTAGAGAGATGACTCTTCAGTAATCTGCAATGCAATCTGTTGATAATTATTTCATAGTTCATCTCAATATTTGTGTTGAGTTTTTCATAAATTTCATGACCTGAAATCAGATGTGAAGAATGAAGTGATTATTTATTATAATTGAAAGAGAGTATTCTGTGTTGAATTATAAATAACATAGACTTTATAATTCACAGTGATTTCTTGAAGAGTTTATGAATCTTCAATAGAAGTAAAAGAAGTGAAAGAAGTGAATTTAGAAAATATGATAATAATTTGAGAAAGATAATAATTTATTTTCAATAACTGATTACTGATATGTGTAAGAAGAATTAATATAAGAGAAAATAATCTTGTTTCTTAGCTTAGTTATAATTTTAGTACTAACTCAGATTGAATATCATTGATGTATAAAAGTAAATAAATAATCTTGATTAATCTCTATTATATTTCTTGAAATATATTAATATTGTGAAAGAGAGCATTACTAAATTACATTATCAGATAATATTATTAAAAATATATTAATATTATGAATATCAATGTTGAAAAAATGTTGATACTTATACATTATAGTGATTTATGAATCATGATAGTTAAATATATATATATATATATATATTGTTCCTGACTTGATTACAACTTGTACAATAATTTTTAAAAACTCAAAATTAATTTCAATTATTAATAATTATGAACTTATAACTAACTAATATAAAAAGAAAAAAACTTTTTCTACTCATTATCTTTCTTCTCTTTCTCATTCTTCTTATCATTCTTTATAATTCACTTCTCATTCTTCTTCTTCTTCTTCTCCTCCTTATCTGAGGTGATAATCATCTTAAAATCTCTCTTCACTGCCTTCTCAGAGAAGGATTCTCACTGCTTCCTCTCAGCTAGGTCAATCTGCACCTCAAAATCCCACATTTCCTGGTCTGCTGCCTCGGGTTCCACTTCAGCAGTAAGCAGATTGACATGCTCAGAGAGCAGAGCTATCTTCTCAATATTCTGAATCATGAAGTGCATTCAAGACCTGAATAAGGCCTTAATTCTCTTCTTCTCTGCCAGCTTCTGCTAATCAATTAGAGAACAGAAGTGTTATCAAAAATCATTATCTCTTAATAAATAAAAAACTTATCAGTTTTAACTTCTTTATCTTCTACTTTAACATCTTCTCAATCTTCTTCTATTATTACTTATTTACAGTAATACTCTTCTTCTCTCTCTCTCTCTTTATCTTAGTCTTAAATTATTCTCAGAACTTCTCCTGATCTTATCACTGCTGCATGAGACTCTTCACTGTCTTCTTCTTCAATCTCTCACAGATAGTGTCATCTGTATTATTTCTATACTTAGTTCAGTCTAAATCTATCAGAAGTATTACTTAAAATCATTATTATTCTACTCTCTTACAGAGTCTCTTCAAGACATTATAATATGTCTTACAATCTGTCTCTTCTCACTTGAACACCTTCTTCTTCTCTCTCTTCAATCTGTGACAGTGCTCACGTGCCTTGGTGATTCACAGAACCGCAGAATATTTGAAGAGAGATGACATAATTGATTTCAGTGAGTATTGAAGAGAGATGAAGGCAGAAGAGATAGTCAGAAATAATATAATAATAGTGATAATGATGATAATGATGATAATGATGATAATAATGATAATGATAATAGTGATAGTGATAATAATGATGATAATGATAATAATAATGATGATGATGAAAGAAAGAGTGCATTGAAATATATTACTGACTTATCAAATATAAAGAGACTTAAAGAAAATATTAACAGCTTTCAGTGATGTACAGAAACAGCTACAGTGTTGTATAATAACATCATCTTCATTTAATACATGCACTGTTGATATTCTTTGTATGCAGTTATTATATAATCTGTATCAGAGATACATGCAGAAAACAGATCTTTATTACTAGAATAAATGATTGCAGCAATTCTCTGTTTTTATATTATAAAGATAAGTTATTCTCATTTCTTTCTTCTCTCTTTTCTCTTCTTCAATCAATCACTAATTTCAAGCTGATATGAAAACTATTAAAACACTCTCAGAAACTCTCAAATTAAAGAGTATAAACTAATCAAATTTCAAATACAGAAGAAATCAAATTATCTTCTACAGATTTAATTATTCATCTCCTCTCAAATAAAACAGTAGTTATGTCCCCTTCCTCTCTCAACCAAATGAAACATGGCCTGTGAAAAGCAAGTATCACATCAGATCATAATAACCAACACAGTCTCAGCATGCAGGGCTGTATATACACAGTGCATGCTGAACTGAGAGACTGCATGAGTTGCAAACCAGCAGCAGCATCTCAGAGAGAGCCATGCAGTGTGAGAAAGCTGCAACCCTCAGTCACATGCACAGAGAATGAATCATCACAGTAAGTGTATATGTATTGAAGTAACACTTTTTAATAACACTCAGTCTCTGATATGATGAAAATAGAGTCTCTCTGTGAGATCTGTTTCTATCAGAAGTCATGAAATCTTATATTCTTCAAAACCATCTTCACACATCTTGTTCATGAAATCAATGAGAAGAATCATCAATTCCAGCATTCTGTCCTTGATATCATTCAAGTGACAGCAGAGTTCACCCTGACCACACTTTTTAAGTGTATGTTTTCTAATTATTCACATTTATATAGATATATACTGATTATTTATTAGATAATATTAAGACAATGATTCATCACAACTGTGTTACTCTCACTATGAGAAATACATAGTTAATAATGAACATTGCAAAGACTCTGAGAAGTGAGTATTTTAAGAATGCTGCAGCTCTGTGATCTTGATTTTTTTTTATTTTTATTTTTTGTTTTTTTCTTTTTCTTTTCTTTTTTTTTTTATTTTTCTTTCTCTTTCTGTCTCTTTTTTTCTTTCTCTTCTTTTTTTCTTTCTCTTTTTTTTTTTTTTTTTTTTTTTTTTTTTTTGTTGTGATTTTTTCTTATTATTTTGTTTTTTGTTTTTTTGTTATTTTTTGTATTTTACATTTTTTTTTTTTTAATTAAAATGATATTGATTATGATCTGTGTTCAGAAAAGTAACAATATTTAATAATACTCTCTATTGAATTTTCAACAAATGAGCACTATGTTATGATATTATGTAAGTGAGAAATGATTTCATAATTTCATTTGATGCCATTTTCAATAATGAGATCAGAATGAAAATATGACTAAGAATTCAAACATATTCTTTATCTGAGACTAGATTTTTATTTGAAAAGTGAATCTGAAACCTTTAATATTTGAAATAACAGGATTTGAGATCAATGTGATGAACACAAACCATGATCAGAAGTAATGCTTTTAGGCAACGTGACAACTGTAAAGTTTGATCCTGGTCTCAGACACGGTCACACGGTCAGTCTAATTATTAGACATGATTATATCAATTATTGAATGTGTAATTGTATGAATATCTCATACATCTGAGTGTCAGAACTCTCAGGTCTTTCACTGATATTCTCTTATAAAATCTTACTCTCTTCATAAGATCTTGTTATAAGGCCAGAGTGACTGATAAGCAAGCTTCTATCTGAGAACTCAGTGTTCACTTAACTGTGTTTCTCTTTCTTACATATCATTACACATTCAGATATCTCTTGATGAATAATCATTTCTAATGAGAAGACAATGAACATTTTTCTAGTGTAAGAGGCCTATGCCGAATAGATCGGTATAATATATAGGTCTTATATAACAAAGAGAAAAACGTTAGAGAAGGAAAGAAAGAGAAAGTATAGAAATCAGTGATTGAGATGAATATTTATACATGTATATAGTAGCATATGCAGTGAAGCTTCGGGGCGGAAGAATCTATACATATTCATGACAGCCGAGGATTGATGATCAAGAATGGCCGAGAATTGAAGCATACATGTTCAAGAGTGAAGCAGAAGAATCTATGAAGTGAAGCAGAATAGTCTATATAATTGATCGGGAGCCCGCCACAATTATAAATAATAATATTTAAAAATAAATCAGTTAATTTAGAGACTTTAATCTTTTTATAAATAGAAATTTATTTAGTTATCTTTGTAAAGTAGTTAATAATAATTAAAATTGAGTTATATTCTTTAACTCTTGTTAACTTCAGTAGATTAATTATAAAATTCATTAATAGATTCTACTATAAGCTTTTTAAAACAGATAGTAATACTAACTTACTGTATTACTTATACTGCAGAATCTTTATTCTTTAATAGATATTATAAGTTTTAATATATTCTTTAATATCTGCTCAGAGCTTATTTTAAATATATTTATATTTTAAAAGCTCTTCAGTCTTCTCTAATCTGAAGTGCTTAGTATAAGAATTATTATAATAAATTCTCAATAACTTCTGACACACTGCTCTGCTATGAGAGATAAAGACTGAATTATTTAGTAGTAGAAGTTTATATTCTTCTAGTTATCAGTAACTTAATTTCTTAGCAGCACTATCTTACTCAGAGTGTAAGAATAAGTACTCGCAGGCGATTATTCAAGTGTTTGCAGCTTGATATGATATGTACTGTTAACTACTAGAAGTATTCACAGTGAGAAGATAAAATGTAGAGATTAAATATATAATAGTATTTAAGCTGAGTTATGAATAGTAGTTATGAACTTCAGTCTATATAGTTATATGTAGTCAAGAGCTGCTAACTCTATTGATTATACAAGAGATAGAAATAGAAGTAAAGAATTTATAAGAAGTGAGATTTCTTACATATCTCTCTCTCTCTAAGACTTTATCTGTGAAGTCTTTCACTGAGTAATTTCATAGAATCAGACTCAGTACTGCAGTGATACTCACTAAAAACTCTTCACATCTATAAAAAACCTCAGTAAGGAAAAATCCCTTGTTATTATAAAGAGAAAAGAGTCTGTTACTTAATTTCTTATTCTGTGAGATTCTTTATAATCTGTAGATCTTTCTCTGACTATTATACAGATTCATCTTATATCTTTTATATAGAAGAGTTTCAGTTGACTCTCAATTATTTCTGTAAGATTCTTATATAATTATTACACAGATTCATCTCACAGATGAATCACTTTCTATGAGATTATTCTCATTAAAGAGAAGTATTTATGAGTTAATCTTTTACTTATTCTTATAAATTATCATTCTTTGACACTGTAGAATTATGAGAAATTTTTCATTCTTTTATTAACTCTGTAGAATTGTAGAATCAAGATATTCACAGTCTGTAATTACTCTTTATAATTATATAGAAAGATTCAGATCTGTTATTTATAATTATTCTTTATTTACTAGAGTAATCTGACTATTCTGTGAGATCACTTATAGTATAAATAAATCTCTCTAAAGTAATATAAATATCTCAGATCTATCTGTGAAACTTTATCTTCTTTTTTCTTTTTCTATAACAGCTTTCATTCTTATAAACTGTGAGTATTCTTATTCATTCATAAAGTGTTTTTACTCAGATAATAGAAAGAGAGTGTTTCTAACAATATCTGTATATTAATTTAAGAACTTTCTAAGAATAAAAATTTTTTCAATTTTAATATCTTTATAAATAATATCTGATTACTGTTAAGCTTCTTATAAGCATCTCTATAACTTCTCTGATTACTTTTTATTAGCTGATAAAGTAGAAATATTATCTCTTATAATAGTATCTTTATCTCTCTCAGTCTTATTATCACATCTGATCTTCAGATCAGCAGTCAACTCTGTGTCTCTCTCAGACTAATTTCTGACTGACTTTAAGCAGTGCAGTTCTACTCTTTGCTGTAAGTCTTCTTATAAGTAATTTCTTACAGATTCTAGCTGACAGTTTCTGTGAAGCTTTCAGTGCTGTCAGTATTCTTTGCAGTCTCACAGATCTATAATCATCTCTCTTCTACTTATACAATCTCTGATCAGATATATGCAAATATGTCTAAATTCTCTATCAATGATTCTCATACTGTAGTGCATTTCTGTAATCTTATTATTAATAAGAGATGAGTTCTCAGATATCTACAAAATCTGAGTAATTAAAACAATATAAATGTTATGAATTTGTAATGAGAGTTAATCTGAGTAGATGAGCTCTCTCTTCACATCTTAATTATTTTCAGGCTGAATACTTCAGTATAACTGAGAAAGTGAATACAGCTTTATAAAAGATATCTGATTATATATATAGATGATCAGCTCTCAAGATTCTGCTGTAACTGTATACACTCTGATATTCAGCTTCTCTAAAGTCTGTACATTTCTGATAATTTTTATATTAAATGTAATAATTATCTGTACTGCAGATATAATACTCTCTGCTTCTTTAAAGAGAAAAATTGATAGTTGTGAGAGAATTAAGTATTATAGATAATAAGAATATGAATATGAATTTTCTTTATTTTTTCTTTATTAATCTCTAAATTGTGTTCATAGCTCTGTTTTTGTTTTTTCTTTATTTTTAACTTTAATAATAATATAATTCCTTCTTTTCTTATATACACTGTGAACTGTTCATCTCAGTAGAAACTCATTATCTTTATAGACTAAGATTTATAAATAATAGTATTAATATCTTTATTATAATTAAATTCTTAGTGAAGACTATATTATTCTGACTTATCAAAATTTACAGTATGAAAGTTATGTCTCAGCTTTTACAGATGTCTTATCTACTCAGATAATTCTTAAGTGAACTTATTCATCTTATTAGAATACTCTTATTACTGAATCTTGAATCAGAGCTTGTAATCTTACTTCTCTGAGTTAATAATCTCTTTAATCTGATATTCTCTTTCACTCTCTAGTACTTTATAAACAGAGTGATAAGTCACAGAGTTCTCTTCTGAGAATTTCTTATATTTATAAAGTAAAGAGATATAAAAAATATTGTATATCTATAACTCAGATAACAGTTTCAATCTGTAGAACTATAAGCTAACTTTCTTCATAATCTTATAAGACTCTCTCTGTAAGAGATTCAGCTTCTTACTAGATCTCTATATAATAATATTTTCTAGACTTAATCAGACTCTATTATCTTTCTTAAAACTCTTTATAATGTGCTTGAAGTCATAGTATCTCTTCTAATACTCTTAAGTCTTTCTTAAGAATTTATAGACTTTCTCTCAGATATTCTGAATTCTCTCAGTCTGTTTATAAGTATTATTACACTCTATAGTATACTCTTACAGATTCATCAAGATTATCTGTAAATAAGTCTTAGTAAGTATCTCAAAGAGAGTTTTATCTATACTGATATACTTTGAGTTATTATACATGAACTCTGTGAGTAATAATTAATACACTCAGTCATTCTGATTATAATTAATAAAGTACTACAGATACTGTTTCAATATACTTATTAGATATTCTATTTAATTATCTATCTATTGATAAAAAGCTGTGCTTAGATCTTACAAGATCTTCAGTATAGTTATCAGATCAGATTAGAACTCTCTTATAAAGTTTAATTCTCTGTCTGAGATAATATTCACAGATAACTCATATAATCAGATCATATTATAAACAAAGATATGAGTTAAATTCTTTAACTTTAAGTTCTTACAGATGAGTATAAAGTGTGTTATCTTGATAAAGTAATCTACTATCATCAGCATACTGTCAAACCAGGCATTATATATATTCTTACTTTCAGAGAGACTTATAAGAAGGTTTATTTCTAGCTATTTTCAAGGTTTTTATGAAATGAGTAGAGAAGTAAGTTCTTTATATAGTCTGAATCACACTACTCATAAATTCTGATAAATAGTATAAGAATTCACTATCTTCTTTATAAGTTCTCACATCTTCAGTTAGAAGTATTTTCTTATAAACAACTTATAAGTTCTAGTATCTATAAAATAACTTACTAGAGAAGAGTTATGATGCCTTTTAATAAGTTCTATATATAAAAACTCATTTATAGATATATAAATTCAACTCTCTCTTTATAAGAGATTATTTAAGTCTCTTTAATTCTTTATTTCTGCAGAGCTGATTTCTGCTGTGAGTAGTTTCTAAATAGACTAAGTATATTCATTCTTCAGTTGCAGTTCAGATAATCTGAATAGAAGATCTTATAAAGACTTATACTCTGTTTCTTCTTATACTAGATCTTTTACAGTACTTCTCAAAGTCTGCAAACTCTTCAAATTATAGATACTCTCTTCAAGAATTCTCACAGAGATTCTCAGAGTATTAACTCTTAGTATTATAGAGAGTAGTTATACAGACTTCTTTTCTCTCTTCTCTTTCTTTTCTCATGAGAAATTAAAAGACTCTTCAGTCAATCTCATTATAACACTCAGTCTAAGCATTCTGTAAAGCTTTTCTATCTTCTCTAGTCTCTCTATATCTATTATTCTGATCTTCTTAATATAGTCAGATCTGTAAAAGAGTTTATTTACTAAGTTCTTAGTTCTCTTAATATACTCTATCTTGAATCAGAATTTACTCAGTCTCTGAGCTCAGTGAATCTACTGCTGTGAGAGTTTCTTGATTAAAGTAAACTATTATAAGCTGTTATAATCAGTTTTAACAGTAATCACTGTTATAAGACTCTTGAAGTAATAATATCAGTGATGACAGAATTTCACTATTATAAGAAGCTTCTGATTATAAATATCATAGTTAATCTTCACAGATTGTATTCTCTATAAGAAAAAGATTACTAAAACTCAGTTCTTATTTAGCTATAGTTATAAGACTATTTCTGAAATTGTAAAGAAGAAGACATCTGTCTTTAATCTAATTAAAAGTAAGAAATCAAAGTGAAACAGTATCACTGTGTTTAGAAATATCTATTTCAATCTTGTAAAAACTCTGTAAGCTTCTGAGATAAGAAAGTTCTTACAGCTCTTTCTTCTCAATAATTTTTTCATTCTTTATTTATAGAATGACTTCTTCTTATTTTTATTCTTCAGCATGTCTATAAGAGCTAAGAAGATTCTTATAAATGTAAAGATAAATCATCTATAGAAATTCACAAAGCTCAGAAAGATCTAAATCTCATGAATACTAGTTAACTCTGATTATGATAGAATAGTCTCAATCTGTGAAGATTTCATCTAAATATCATTTATAATAATTATATATTCTAGGAAATTAATCTGACAGATACTGAAGTTGCACTTTATAAGCTTAGTATATAGTTCTGTCTTATCTAAGATCTTTAACACAGTTTATACATGCTCAGTGAATTCTTTCTTCTTTGTAAAGTATATTATCACATTATTTAAATATATTATCATAAAGATATTCAGATATATATGAAGTGTTTTATTAATAAAGAACTGAAATACTGCAGAGACATTAGTCAAATCAAAAGATATTACTAGATATTCAAATAATCTCAGCACAGTTCTAAAGACAGTCTTTTATTTATTCTCAGACTGTATTTACAGTTATGTATATATATTAATTATATTCAGTTATATGAATATAATAGCTCTTATAATATAGTTGATCACATTCTTAATCAAAGACAGAAAATAGCAACTCTTTATTATCTTAAAGTTCAGATTATAATAGTTTATATATAATCTGAGATCTTTATTCTTCTTCTTTATAAATATTATAGAAACTTCTGTAAAGATCTGTAAAGATTGAATAAAGTCATTCTTCAGATTCTTCTTTATATAAGTCTGTAAGATCTCTGTCTTATAATGAGAGAGCTTATAGATTAATTCTTAGAAGAGCTTCTACTCTTCTATTAAATCTATTATCAGATTCTTCTCATAGTGAGATAAAAGCTTAACTATCTTAGCTAAACTGAATATCTCTATGAGATCTTGATATTTCTCTGATATCTGAAGCTCAGTTTTTATAACTGTGAAGTTCTCAGATATTTATAAAGTTATTATATAAATAAGCTTGTCTTCTCTAATTAACTCTACAGTATTAACTGATTCTATCTCTGTGAGTGAGTCTATCAACACTGATCAGAAGTATAAATCTGACTTATAAACAGCTATATACAGATTATGTCTTTGAAGTTATACAAGTTTCAAGTATATATTATCTATAATATCTGTGATAATCACAGTTTCTGCAAATCTTCTTCAGATTTCAGAGAGATCTTATAATTCAAAGATGACTCTTATAAGTCTCTCAGTTCTCAGATCTGAGTACTCACACTCTGCTTATTATAAGAGCAAATTCTCAGTTTTCATCATTCAGCTTATTTACTCTGTAAGCTTTAGAAACACTACAGTGATCTGAGACTCTGAGTTTATTAATATTTCTTATACTTATGAGACAGTAGTACTATGATGTAATCTCTCTTTATAAGTATACATTTTCATTGAAGAAGTAACAGATTCAGATGTCAGCTTCAAGACTCTTAAGAAGACTGTTACTGACTCTGTTCATAACTTCTTAAATTTCTATTTTAATTTATTCAGATAGTTTGTATAGAGATGTTCTGATTTAGAATAGATAAAGTAGAGACTCTTTTTCTTAATCTCTCTGTTATATACTCTGTTTATAGAAGCTTGTGAAGCTTTCTCTCTCTACTTAGTAGTCAGATATGAATCTCTCTATATTTTATTATCTTTTCTCAGTAAATCTGTTCTCTGTTATTCTAACTCTTACAGAGTCAGTCAGTGATCTACTCTTCACAGATCTGTAACTCTCACAGTAATCTGTAAACAGTGAATAAGAGTTATCAGTTTTCTCAGAGTCAAGAGCTTAGAGTCTTACTTAATAAGCTTATTCTATATACTTTTATTCAGTCTCTTTATAAATATCATTATTCAGATCTTATTTCAGAACTCTGTTTTCACAGATCTTAATTCACATCATAATTTTATAAAGTGCTGTGAGTAGTTCTTATCAGATTTCTCATCTCTTTTTCTAATATTAATGATTACAGCTCAGATATTCTCTGTTTGGCTTATAAAGTTTCTTAACTTATTCTCTAAATAGATTTTAAGAACAGATCAGTGAGATCTCTTATAATTATTCTCTAGATAATTCAGTTAGTTCTTGACTTTAGTATAGTAAAGATCTGTTATTATATAGATAACAGCTTCTTTCTCTTTTATATTACATAGCTAAGCTTATGAGTCAATTTCAAATGTAAACTTATAAAAGCTTTTTTAGATTGTAATTCAGTAGAAGATCTTAAGTAATTACAGCTTAAGAAAGTTTCTTTTCAGTTCATAGTTATCTCTGAAGATTATATCTAGAGACTCAGTTTAAGAGTGTTTACAGACAGTAAGTATTTCTTATAAAAAAATAGCTTAATTCTGCAGAAGATGCTCAAGAATATTCTTCACTGAGATTGATTTATTTATGAACTGAGAGAATTTCTCTGTTACAGATGTAGAGAATAATATCTTATAAGTGATTAATAAGTTCTCTAAGACTTCTTTTATAAGAATTATTCATGATTCAGATGACTGCTTCTGAGAGTCTGCAGTAGAGTTTACAGAGATTAAAGTATATAAGTTTCTAGTTCTTTTAGTTATAATGAATAGTTGCTGTCTGACAGAGCTTGAAATATAAGAATAAGTACTCACAGATGATTATTCAGATGTTTGTAGCTTAATATAATATATACTGTTAACTACTAGAAGTATTCACAGTGAGAAGATACAATGTAGAAGTTAAATGTATAATAGTATTTAAGCTGAGTTATAAATAGTAGTCGCGAACTTCAGTCTATATAGTTGTGTGTAGTCAAGAGCTGCTAACTCTATTGATTACACAAGAGATAGAAATAGAAGTAAAGAATTCGCGAGAAGCGGGATTTCTTACACAGAGTCTGTCTCTTTTAAGTATAAATCAGATTCTTTCTTCTTCAATTTCTGAATTCAAGCTATAATAAAGATGTTTCTCTGCTGTAATTTATCAATGAATTCTAGAAGTAGTTAAGTTAAAAGATTGTAGACTGTTTTATTCTTTATCAATTCAATAATAGTAAGATATAATATAAGAAGCTTATGATCTTCAGTGTCAGTTCTCTACAGAAATCTGAGTTTCCTTTCATCTTCTATACTGAGTTATACAGCTGTCTTATCAGCACTGTTTCTAAGCTTTAGAGAATTTTAACTCTCTGCAGCTAGCTTTTTCTGCAGTGATAGCAGAGATTCTTTTATAGAATTCTTCTTCTTATTAATAATATTATAATCAGACTGTTTAGACAGTGTGTTAATAAGATTAAGCTGATCTGAATAGTATTGAATATAGAAATTATACTCTGAAAGCAGCTCTGCTTATCTGACTTGATATTTTATCAAGCTCTTTATTATTAAGAAGTAATATAGATTTATATAATTAGTAAGAACTTGTACTGAGTACTTACTACTCTGAAGATAATATTATCAGATTTTAAAGAATTTAACAATTACTAATATCTCTTGATTATAAGTATTATATCTTCTCTATGTAAGTGATAACTTTTGAAAAAAGAAGATCACTGATCTTTATTCACAGTGTCTTATACACTTTATAAAAAAACCTTCTCTTACAGATATTTTATTATCTATATTCTCCGAGATTATTATTCTCTGATTCTTTTAACATTGAAAGATCTTCAGTGTCAACTGTGAAAAGATTTCACAGACTTCATTCTCAGATGTATTAGTCTCACACTGACTGAGTAGATCTAGACTGACCGCCGGGACTATGAATTTCACATTTGATTTCATTTGATCTGGTTTCATACATTTCTTAGCGTGAATCCCGCTGAGACTAGTCATTAAAAAAACATGCAAAGTGACTATATATCAGATCTTAAAATGGAATCATGACTTGAAGAAAATGAGAAAGTGATCTCATTTGATTCTATTTAGTTCTATTCTTGACATAAAGTTACTATTTTTAGACATTTTAAGGCTTTTTTTAGACTATTTTTAATTTTTTAAAAAGTAAAACTTTTTGATAACACTCAAATGAGATTTAAAGTCATTTAAAGCAATAAAAATAATTTAAATTGAGAAGTGAAAATCATGATCTCATTTGAAAAATGTGATAAGAGTAGACAGTAAGTCTCACTGAGACAGTATGAGACTACTATCTAATGTTAAAACTGTGTAATGAGATCAGTTGAATTGATAATAAGACTATTAAAAAATCTGATTCTGATCTCAGACACGGTCACACGGTTAGTCTAAGTAGATCAGAGTTAAAGTAATTCAGTATTATAATATTTATAAAAGCTTATTTCAATTCTGCAAATACTTATACAGTGTCTTGAGTAAGAATAAACAGTTTTATTTTTCTGTCTTTAACACTTCTCTTTAATAGATCTGTAAGAGAGGCAGTAATTTGTGAATATATATAGATAAATTATCTATAGAAATTTGTAAATTCTAGAAATATCTGTATTTTATAGTATATCTGTGATACTAATCAGTTCTTAATAATAAAGACTCAGCTTCTGTTTATTGATATGTCATTAATCTTAATAATATATAGACTGGCCGCTGAGACCATGAATTTCACATTTGATCTCATTTGGTCTGGTCTTATACATTTCTTGGCGTGAATCCCGCTGGGACTGACTATCAAAAAAACATGTAAAGTGACTATATATCAGATCTTAAAATGGAACCATGACTTGAAAAAAATGAGAAAGTGGTCTCATTTGGTCCCATTTAGTCCCATTCTTGGCATAAAGTTACTATTTTTAGACATTTTAAGGTTTTTTTTAGACTATTTTTAATTTTTTAAAAAGTAACGCTTTTTGATAACACTCAAATGAGATTTAAAGTCATTTAAAGCAATAAAAATAATTTAAATTGAGAAGTGGAAATCATGGTTTCATTTGGAAAATGTGACAAGAGTAGACAGTAAGTCTCACTGAGACAGTATGAGACTACTATCTAATGTTAAAACCGTGTAATGGGAGCAGTTGAATTGATAATGAGACTATCAAAAAATCTGGTTCTGGTCCCAGACACGGTCACACGGTCAGTCTAATAATATAATCTAAGAAATCAATCTTCTGTATATAGAACAAGTATTTCTCAGTGTTTGTATAGAGTTGATACTGTCTTAAGTGACTTAATACTTCTTAAATATGAGTATTGTGTTCTTTCTTCATTTTTGAGAAGATTAGAATGTTGTTTAAGTATACTATACAGAAGATATTGATAAGGCTCTGCAGCATCTCATTTATATAGATCTGAAAGATAAGTGAAGTGTTATAAAAATTAAAAGATAAAACAAGATATTTAAAATTACTATACTTAATATGAAAAGCTGTTTTTTAAATGTTATCTTCATTAACTCTGATTCTATGATAGATATTCTGTATATCAATCTTTGAGAATATCTTTGCTTCAGATAATTGATCAATCATCTTGTTAATTAATGATAATGAATAGTAATTCTTAGTTATCATCTTATAAGATCTGTATAGTCTATGTATAGACATAGTCTACTGTTCTTCTTAAGTATAAATAATATGAGTGCTTCTGCTGAACTTTTTAATAAGTGTATTCAGTTCTTTGATTGCACTTTCTCAAGATATTTATACAGAACATTCAATTTCCTTATTAATAAGTTGTAAAGAAGTCTGTATAACACTGTTATATTATCTTCAAGATAAATCTTATATTATATCTTGATATTAGAAAGCTTTGCTACTTTTCTTTCTGAAAAGACATTCTTATAATCTGTAAAAAGATGTTACGTTTATTCATCTCTAATGATAGATACTGCTGCTAATCTTGCAGTGAGAGTGATAACTTCTTCATCTATTTTCAAGTCTCAGTTACTTACTATACAGTATATTAACTCTATTTTTTTCTCAAGATTCTTCTGATGAAACTCTTCAGATTTCTCTATCACTGTCTCTTTATTAGTGACATAATACTGTCATATCTGAGTGACTCAGTCAATGAGAGAATTGTTTTCTCTCAATTATAGAAGATCTAGAATAATGTTCTTATCTATAATATTAATAGTGTAAAGAAGTAGACTGCTCTTCTTGAAGATTTCTTCTAAGTCTATGATTACACACTTCACTTGAATTATGTTAAAATAATGATATTTTATTTCATTAGTAAATTTTATATAATCTGACAGATCTATCTTCTTTCAATTCTTTATCAAAGAAAAGAAATAGAATATGAAGTTAGTATCTATCTCAGAGTTAAGTAGGCATCTCACTGATATCTTCTTATTCAGAGTATTCATTATAATTATAATATAAACTTAAAGATGTGAGAATTATTAATTCTTTATTTCTTTCTCTTCTTTATCTTCTGTAAATATATTTATCAGAAGAGAAGTTAACTTTAAAAAGATATTCTCTTAATTTCTTCTCTTCTTCAGCTTCTTATAATTACTAGTATAGTGATTATTAGCTTTATAGTTAAAATAGAGATCTTTGTTAAATCTTTTTTAATATTTCTTTACAGTGAGTGAAGAATTAGAATACTTGAAATTCTTCTTTACATTCTCTACACTGAAGCTGTCATAACACTGTTTAGATCTTATTATTAATTGCTTAGAAGAGGTTTTACTAGTCTTTTTCTCAAAGTATTGATTATTTAAATAGATCTGAGAAGTCAAGTTAACAAGCTCAGTGTGATTGATTAGTGAACTCTGATACTGTGATATTATTATTCACATTATATAAGTCAGCTTTATAAGATAAAGCTGTATCTTTAATTAATTTAAATTATCAGTCAATTTCTCTCAATATTCTTTAAATCTTGTATTAAAATTGAAAGAATTCTTATTATCTTATTAATATAATGAGTTGAACTACTGTGCTACTGTAAAGCTGCAGTTGTAGTAATCTTTAATCTGATTTAGTAAAAAGTTTTTAAATTCTTCTCAAGTTATAACAGTATTGATACACTCAAGCTCTCTTTTCTTAGTAACTCAAGTAGTTGCAGAGATGTCTTCAAGAAGATTGACAGCATATATTACTTATATCTTGTAAGTATTAAACTGGCTTAAATTAAGATGAAATTTCTGTTTAAGAGTATGAATAAAGTTGTGAAATTCAGATAATGTATTTCTCTTATAATTTGAAGAATCTTCAATCTTAATCTCTCTATCTTTATGATAGATATAGAAGTGTAGAAGCTGTGATAATAATAGAGTAGTTGAAAAAGTCATGTTAAAATGTGTAATAAGTTCAGAAATCTTGAATTTCTGTCAGAGTAGAAATATACATACTCTAGAAGACAATGTGAAGTTTCTCTCAGAGAGTGAGATTAAGTCAGTCTTAGCATCAGTATATAAGATTATAGTCTGTTAATAGAGCTTGACTGATTCAAACTTGTAATTAGATAGAGTAATTTAAATTGTAATATAATAGAACTGAAGCAGTGACTAGTTAGCAGTATTATATAGAGATAGTTATTTATTATTATTATTATTATTCTTCAATTGTAGATGTATACAGTCATAGACTATAATATCTATCTGAGAACTAAAAGTTCTCAGAGTTTTTCTAATATCTATAGAGTTAACTATTATACATTTATCAATTTCAGATATGCAAAATCAGAAAATTTCAGCTCAGAGTATAAAAAGTCTTTATAAATTGCAATATTTTAACATCTTCTGATACTTTGAAATCATTTGAAAATATCATGACAAAGGAAAAGAGAATAAAGTCTTAAAGATAGACACATTAAATAAGTAAACAGAAAAGAATAGAAAAGAGAGAGTAAAGTGAAGAGAGAATATAATAAAATAAATTATTAAAAGATAGTGTATAGCTGTTTCAACAGACTATATCTAATTAATTTCCTTCTTTTCATATTCAGATATTTCTAAAATAGCTGCTTGAGTTTCTGATAGAAAGTCTATTAAGTATTTAATTTCTATCTCAGTTAAGAATAAGAATCTTATATTTAATTAATTTAGATTATACTTCTCTTTTAATCTGACTCTAAGACTATTGTATAATTGTAATGTGATAGAACCGAAGTGATAACTAGTCAGCAGTATTATATAGAGATAGTTGTTTAAGAAGTTATATAAGTGAGTTTAACTATCTTACTTGAATAGTAAGCTTATAAGCTACAGAGTTATTACAAGAATATCACAGATATAATACTTAGTATACTAAGAAGATTGTATAAGAAATATAGTAACTCTTATATATATTTCAGTGATAGAAAAATGAATTACTGACTTCTTTGATAAGAAGTCAGTATCTAGCTATTCTATATAAATAATAAGTGAATACTCTTCTTCTATTCTATAAGTAAGAATAGCTGAAGTAATATCTCAGTAACATTTTACTACTATGAAAGAGTAATCTGCTAATCTTATATAGAAGTGAGATTCTTATATTTATTAATCAGATCTTTCTATATTATATCTGAATAATATTATAGAGTGATTGAAAACTGATTTAAATAGTCTGTGAAGTAAATGAAATTATTTATAGAGAAGTAATAAGCTGTGTAAAATTATAACAGAGTCTTAATATAACTAAGAGTATAATAATATTCTTTTCTTTAAAAGTATAGTTCTGATACTTTTATAATTACTGAATTAGAAATTATCTTTATTATATAGTAATAGTTATCAACTAATTAACAGTATATATACTGTGTATAATATAAAGAAATAGATGAGTTTCTCTACTAACTGTGTAAATCTTCTCTTTTTTATCTCTGTTCAAATTAATTATGTAATAAGTGAATATATTATATATTAATTAAAATGTGAAAAATGTAGTTAATAAGTGACTTATAAATCTCTTAATATATTCTGTTCTGTGTATGAAACTCTCTGTAAAAAGTGATATATTTTAGAGACAAAGCTAATAGTAATGACAGAATTTTTCAAAAAAATCTCTCTTCTCTATAACATATTTTTCTTTCTCTCTCTCATCTGTAATAGTGAGTGTATGAGAGCATCATTCTTAGAAGATAATAAGAGGCTTATTCTGACATTTTCTAGTAAGTAATAAATGTCTTTGTGATGCAGCTGCGGTCTCTGTAACTGTTAAGAAAGTCAGGTTAAAGACAGAGATAGTAGTATTAATAGACTGCAAAAGTATTACTTTTATTATTACATCTTCTTCTTCTTCTTCTTCTTCTGCTTCTCTTACAGCTGTGATAGTAGAAGCTGTGCCTTGCAGTGAAGTGTTATTTCTTCTACTAGTCAGTTCATCAGTAACTAATTCTTTTTCTATCTCTTTTATTATTACTGTAACACTGTTCTCTCTCTTAATTAATACAGTAGTATATGACTCTGTGTGATTATTTAAAGAGAATCTTAAAAAGAGCTTGATTCTGAGAACAGTGACTCTGAGAAGTTTAATTCATAGTTCTTCTCTTATAACATATCTAAGCTCTTCTCAGAATACTACTAAGTTAAGTTTACAGAGTCTCACAGTTTCTTTATCTTCTCTCTGTAAAAAGATTTTAGTGCAGTCTCTAACTAATACTATTACTTATCTATACTATACTAAGCAGCTGAAGAAAGAGAGAATTTTATATATTTACTTTTTCTCTCACTTCTATTATTTCTATTATATCTATAATAATAACTTCTATCTCTCTGTAAATATTATTTTATTAAAAGATATTATATCAGTTCTGATAAGAAACTCAGATATTTAAGTAGTATAAAGTAAGAGTCTCAGAGCTTTAAATATTAATAGATTCTATTAAGACTGAGAAGATTTCTCTTACTTATCTGTAAAAGAAAATAAAAGTATAAGTCTCTGAAATGAAAAAACATCTTAGAATAATCAGTTTTAAGAAGAAGAAGTCAGTCAGTATCACTGTTAAAAGTATTACAGAGATTAATCACTGACTTAGAAGAATCTCACTTTAATTAAAGTAGATAACTGAGATATTTTATAAATTAATAAGTTAATATTTTATATATTTCTTATACTCTTCTGCAGCACTGCAGTGCTAACTTCTCAGCAGATAAAGATATTAGTATCAGAGACTTTAACAGTGAAGAATGAGTTTAATAAGACTAAGATTATTAATAAGTAAACTCTGATTTCTCTTTTTACTTTTTCTACAGACTGCAGCTCTATTAGAATAGCAGTAATCTATAGATTGAAAATATTAATCTTATTAATTTTAAATATCTCTTTCTCTTAATCACTTCAGAAATTTTACACTTGTATAGTCTTATTAAACTTTTAAAAAAAAACTCTTTAAGAGAAAATAGAAGAAGAGTGCTACAGAGATTATAAAATACTGACTTATTACTGTAAGATTATCTCTTAAAAACTCTTTTTTTAAGAAAAATAAGAAGTCTTAAGTAGTATTTCTTACTTAATATCTCTAATATATAATAGAGTGATCTCTACTAGCTATTTTATAGCTTACAATCTCTTTCTCAATATTCTTTAAATACTTAAGTAATTCTTATAAATTCTCTAATAATGAATAATCTTCTTATTTAATAAGATATTAAAGCTTGCTGTAATATATTTACTTATTCAATATTTTCTTTATAAGATATTTAGTATTACTCTTAATCTTAATACTATCTGACTGAGACAGCTTCACTTTGAGACATTGCTTATAAAGCTTTAAATAGAAGATGTAGAAAACAGAATAAATTGATTTCAATTCTGAGAATAATTTTAACTTATATATCTACTTACTTATCACTCTTATTACTGAGAAAGATTCTAGTCACTACTTACTGAGCTTCTTACACAGTCTTACTATCTTAATATTCTTTACTGAAAGTAGTACTTAATCTTCTATCAAGAACTTTATTGAAAGATATTTTTAATTATAGTATTCTATCTATCACTTCTGAGTATAATAAATGCTTTTCACTGCCTTCTTATAAATTTTATTTAAAAGTTTCAATCTTACTTTTACTTCTGATACTGAGAGATACTTAATTTTCTATATCTATTTAATATTCTGATTATCTATTTCTCTCTTTAAAATGTTATCTGTGATGTCACTGAATAATGAAGAATTATATTTATAATAAGTATAAAAAGAAGATATCTTTAAGATTACATTCTTTATATTATTATATATGAATTTAGCAGTTAGAAGATGTTTAAGTCAGTCATTCTAATAATAGAAATAGAATACTTAAATATGTTATTTTAATATCTGATTTTAATATTCAGTCTGATTATCTGTCTGAGAATGAAATAAAATACTGAGAAGATATCTTATTATAAGATAATAGTAAAAAGCTGATTAGTATTTACTGATGAAGAGAAATTCTTAATCTGTTATTAATAATTTCAGAGTACTGTGATTATAAATAATAATATCTAAAAATAAATCAGTTAATTCAGAGACTTTAATCTTTTTATAAGTAGAGATATATTTAATTATCTTTATAAAGTAATTAATAATAACTAAAATTAAGTCATATTCTTTAACTCTTGTTAACTTCAGTAGATTAATTATAAAATTTATTAATAGGTTCTATTATAGACTTTTTAAAATAGACAGTAATATTAACTTACTGTATTACTTATACTGTAAAATCTTTATTCTTTAATAGATATTATAAGTTTTAACATACTCTTTAACATCTACTCAGAGCTTATCTTAAATATATTTAAATTTTAGAAGCTCTTCAGTCTTCTCTAACTCAAAGTGCTCAGTATGAAAATTATTATAATGAATTCTTAATAACTTCTAACACACTACTCTGCTATAAGAGATAAAGACTGAATTATTTAATAGTAGAAGTTCATATTCTTCTAGTTATCAGTGACTTAATTTCTTAGCAGTACTGTTCTACTCAGAGTCTGTTTTTTTTAAGTATAAACTGAACTCTTTCTTCTTTAACTTCTAAATTCAAGCTGTAGTAAAGATATTTCTCTGTTATAATTTATTAATAAATTTTAAAAGTAGTTAGATTGAAAGATTGTAGACTGTTTTATTCTTTATCAATTCAATAATAGTAAGATAGAATATGAGAAGCTTATAATCTTCAGTATTAATTCTCTATAAGAATTCAGATTTTCTTTCATCTTCTATACTAAGTTATACAGCTGTCTTATCAGTGCTGTTTCTGAGCTTCAGAGAATCTTAACTCTTTACAGTCAGCTTCTTCTATAGTGATAATAGAGATTCTTTTATAAAATTCTTCTTCTTATTAATAATATTATAATTAGACTGTTTAAACAGTGTGTTAATAAGATTAAGCTGATCTGAATAATATTAGATACAGAAATTATACTCTGAAAGCAGCTCTGCTCATCTAACTTAATATTCTATCAAGCTCTTTATTATCAAGAAGTAATGTAGATTTGTATAATTAGTGAGAACTTATACTGAGTACTTACTATTCTGAAGATAATATTGTCAGATCTTAAAGAATTTAATAATTACTAACATCTCTTAATCATGAGTATTATATCTTCTTTATATAAGTGATAACTTCTTGAAGAAGAAGATCACTGATCTTTATTTATAATATCTTATAGACTCTATGAAAAAGTCTTCTCTCACAGACATTTCATTGTCTATATTCTTAGAGATTATTATTCTCTAATTCTTTTAACATTGAAAGATCTCTGATGTTAACTGTGAAAAGATTTCACAGATCTCATTCTTAGATATATCAGTCTCACACTGACTGAGTAGATTAGAGTTAAAGTGATTCAGTATTGTAATATCTGTAAAAGCTTATTTCAATTCTACAAATACTTACACAGTGTCTTAAATAAGAGTAAATGATTCTGTTTTTCTATCTTTAACACTTTTCTTTAACAGATCTGTAAGAGAGGCAGTAATCTGTAAATATGTATAAATGAATTATCTATAGAAATTTATAAATTCTAGAAATATCTGTATCTTTATATATATCTGCAATGCTAATCAGT
>NW_003101680.1:3104077-3105328 GCF_000003855.2 Blastomyces gilchristii SLH14081 | reverse complement strand
CCACAAATTGTTATATTAATATGAAAAGTTATTTTTTTAATATTATTATCATTAACTCTGATTCTATAATAGATATTTTATATATCAATCTTCAAGAATATCTTTGCTTTCGATAATTAATTAATTATTTTATTAATTAATAATAATAAATAGTAATTCTTAACTATCATCTTATTAAGGCCTCTGTAGTCTATGTATAGATGTAGTCTACTATTCTTCTTAAATACAAATAATATGAGTGTCTTTGTTAAACTCTTCAATGAGTGTATTCAGTTCTTTGATTATACTTTTTTAAAATATTTATATAGAATATTCAATTTCTTTACTGATAAGTTATAAAGAGATCTGTATAGTACTGTTATATTATCTTCAAGATAAATCTTATATTATATCTTAATATTAGAAAACTTCACTGCTTTTCTTTCTAAAAAGATATTCTTATAATCTGTAAAGAGATATTGTGTTTATCTGTCTTTAATAATGAATACTACTATCAATCTTATAGTGAGAGTGATGACTTCTTCATCTATTCTCAAGTCTCAGTTATCTACTATATAGTATATTAACTCTAACTTTTTCTCAAGATTCTTCTGATGAAACTCTTCAGATTTCTCTATTACTATTTCTTTATCAGTGAGACAGTACTGTCATATCTAAGTAACTCAGTTAATAAGAGAATTGTTTTCTCTCAATTATAAAAGATCTAGAATAATATTCTTATCTATAATATTAATAGTTTGAAGAAGCAGACTACTCTTCTTAAAGATTTCTTCTAAGTCTGTAATTATACACTTTGCTTGAATTATGTTAAAATAATGATATTTCATTTTATCAGTAAATTTTATATAGTCTGACATAGACTGACTGTGTGACCGTGTCTGAGACTAGAATCAAACTTTACAGTTATTATATTATCTAAGAGTATTACTTCTGATTATAATTTGTATTCATTACATTGATCTTAAATTATATTATTTCAAATATTAAAGATTTCAGATTCACTTTTCAAATAAAAATCTAGTCTCAGATAAAGAATATGTTTAAATTCTTAGTCATATTTTCATTCTGATTTCATTATTGAGAATAGTATTAAATGAGATTATAAAATTATTTCTCACTTATAAAATATCATAACATAGTACTCATTTGTTGAAAATTTAATAGAGAGTGTTATTAAATATTATTACTTTTCTGAATATAGATTATAATTCATATAATTTTATTATGAAAAAGTTTATATACAAAAAAAAC
>NW_003101680.1:3085622-3103165 GCF_000003855.2 Blastomyces gilchristii SLH14081 | reverse complement strand
TGCATGTTTTTTTAATAACTAGTCTCAGCGGGATTCATGCCAAGAAATGTATAAGATCAGATCAAATGAGACCAAACGTGAAATTCATGATTCCGGCGGCCAGTCTAGCTATGATGAACTATTATCTTAATATTATCTAATAAATAATCAGTATATATCTGTATAAATGTGAATAATTAGAAAACATACACTTAAAAAGTGTAATCAGAGTGAACTCTGCTGTCACTTAAATAATATCAAGAGCAGAATGCTGAAATCAATAATTCTCTTTATTAATTTCATGAATAAGGCATGTGAAGATGATCTTGAGAAATATAAGATTTCTCAACTTCTGATAAAAATAAATCTCATGAAGAGACTCTATTATCATGATATCAGAGACTGAGTATTACTAAAAAGTGTTACTTTTATACAATGTATATACACTTACTGCAGTGATTCATTCTCTGTGTATATAACTGAGAGTTGCAGCTTTTTCACACTGTACAGCTCTCTCTGAAATACTGCTGCTGATTTACAACTCATACAGTCTCTCAGTTAAGCACACACTGTGTATATACAGCTCTGTATACTGAGACTGTGTTGATCATTATGATCTGATGTGATACTCACTTTTCATAAGCTATGTTTTATTTGAGAGAGAAGAGAAGAAAGACACAACTGTTATTTTATTAAGAGAGAATAAATAATTAGTATTATTGAATATAATTTAATTCTTCTGTATTTAAAATTTAATTAGTCTATACTCTTCAATTTAAGAGTTTCTAAGAGTGTTTTAATAGTTTTCATATCAGCTTGAACTTAGTGATGAGTTGAAGAAGAAGAGAAAAGAGAGCAAAAAGAAATGAGAATAACTTATCTTTATAATATAAAAACAGAGAATTGCTGCAATCATTCATTCTAGTAATAAAGATCTGTTTTCTGTATATATTTCTGATACAGATTATATAATAACTGTATACAAAGAATATCAACAGTGCATGTATTAAATGAAGATGATGTTGCTATGTATAGACTGACCGTGTGACCGTGTCTGAGACCAGAACCAGACTTTTTGATAGTCTCATTACCAATTCAACTGATCCCATTACACGGTTTTAACATTAGATAGTAGTTTCATACTGTCTCAGTGAGACTTACTGTCTACTCTTATCACATTTTCCAAATGAGACCATGATTTTCACTTCTCAATTTAAATTATTTTTATTGCTTTAAATGACTTTAAATCTCATTTGAGTGTTATCAAAAAGTGTTACTTTTTAAAAAATTAAAAATAGTCTAAAAAAAACCTTAAAATGTCTAAAAATAGTAACTTTATGCCAAGAATAAGACTAAATGAAACTAAATAAGATCACTTTCTCATTTTTTTCAAGTCATGGTTTCATTTTAAGATCTGATATATAGTCACTTTACATGTTTTTTTGATAGCCAGTCCCAGCGGGATTCACGCCAAGAAATGTATGAGACCAGATCAAATGGAACCAAATGTGAAATTCATGGTTCCGGCGGCCAGTCTAGCTATGTAACACTGTAGCTGTTTTCATACATCTCTGAAAGCTGTTAATATTTTCTTTGAGTCTTTTTATATTTGATAAGTCAGTAATATATTTCAATACACTTCTTCTTTTATTATTATTATTATTATCATTATCATTATTATTATCATTATTATTATCATCACTATTATTATTATCATTATTATTATTATCATCATCATGAAATATGTCAACACACTATGCTTAAATGCTCTAATTGCAAATAAAAACATGCATCTAGCTCAAAAGAATGTATGTTTGCTTCAAGAACTCAAAAGAACTGAAGAAAAGATGAAGCTCAAAGCAAATCTAGAACTGAAGAGAATAGTCAAGCCAGTAAACTCACAACTGCAAGCTCAAAAAGAAGAAACTCTCAACTATCTAAATCTTCAAACTTCAATTCTCCAGCTAAATGTAAACAGAATTTGAATTCTCAAACTTCTGTTAAGCTTAGAGAATTGAGAAATGACTCTGATGATAAACTAGATACAATACAAGCAGTTGAGATTCCTACTTTTCAGAATAGTTATAATCTACTATCTGATAACAGTGATTAGATTCTACTCTACTCTCTTTTAGTATGAATATATAACAAAAACAATAAAAAAAGTTTAAAAACTCTTCAAAAATCACATTTATTCAAAATAATGTGAATAGAAACTCAAATTGTATTTATTCTTGTCTTCAAATTGCATTTGAATAAAAAGTTAATTTTATACTGCTTCAGAAGCTGAATTTTGATGCTGAGTAAAAATATATCATCTCTCATTCAAGCTACTACTGCTTTCTACCTCAAAAGTCTGAGATAAAGTCAAGAGTAGTGATCTATGAAAGAAAGAGATCAAGATATTAATTTAATCTAAGATTTGATATCATGTCTGACCCTGATATTCTGGTGAGTGATATTATAGATAAAGAGAATGAGTTTGATACTATACAGCTTATAAATATCTATAATGAAAAGTTATTGAAGAAAAATAATAACATCTGAATAATTAATAGAGGATTTCTGAACATAACTTCATCAAGAAACTCTATAATTGCAGAAGATTTCAATGCACATTATCTCTGATGAAATTCAGAACACAAAAGCACAGTAAGAGCTGATAATCTGATTAAATGAATCTTTGAGCATTCAATAGATTTAGTTAACAAGTCTGATCAACAAACATTCTTTAGAAAAGGCATGAAACAGAAATCCATTATAAATCTAATCTTTATATCACAAAATCTAATGAAAAAAAGACTTGTAAACTGATTTATTAATTCAAATGAGACATCAGAATCAGGTCATGAGATTATTCAATTTGATATTGAACTTAGTAAGGAATAAATGAGTGAAAACCCTCTTCTCTCTAATCAGTTTAATTTTGAAAAAGCTGACTGAAAGACAGTTGAAGAAAGCATAAAACTGTTAAAATCTGAAAGACAGAGTGAGCTATATTGAAATCCTGGTCAAGATATCTCAAATGAAATACTTGAGAATAGAGTGAAGCTCATTACATCTATTATTCTAGCAAGTATTAAAGATAATATTTCAAAGAGAAAGTCTTCTGAGTAGTCAAAACCTTGATGAAATGAGAATATCATATCTAAAAGAAAACAATTGACTACTGCTAGAAGAGATTGAAAGAATAATATAATTTCTGATAAAGAGTTCAAAGCTATCAGAAATAAATACTTTTCAGATATTAAAAGAGCTAAAACAGACTACTGGAATAAATTTCTTAAAGAAGCATAAGAAAAGAAAGTTTTTAAAGCTTTTAACTATACTAAAACAAGAAGTGTAGCAAACTTTCAACCTTAGAATATGAGTTTCAGAATGAATCATATACAGCAAACTCTTTTGAGAAAAAATGTCAAGCTTTTATAAGAACTCTCTTTTAAAACTCATCAGATTCAGATTCAGAGGAAGAGAATATATCACTTCTCAACTATATTGATGAAAATGACTGAGAATGATCTGATCTTACATAAGATGAATTAGAGTCAGCTATCTTCTCAAGTTCAGTTAAAACTGCTGCAGGGCCTGATTCAATTAATCACTTGATTATTCAAAATATATACTCCTACTTAAAGAATGAGTATTTTGAGCTCTTTTTCAATCTCTTGAAAAATGAATATCATTCTGAATACTGGAGAGAAGTCACTGAAGTAATTCTTACAAAATCTAATAGAAAAACTTCAATTCTTAAGTTATATAGAGTAATATCTCTATTGAACTGTTTAGAAAAGATTTTAGAAAAGATAATAGCTACTTAACTATCTTTCATAAGCTCTATCAGTAATTCTCTTTTATTCAGTGAATAAATGAAAGATAGAAAATAATGTTCTGTAATTGACACTGTTCTCTCAGTTATTCATGATATTCAAATAACAAAGCATGAAGATCTGGTCTCAACTGCAGTTTTTATTGATATAAAAGAAGCATTTAATCATGTTTCAAAGTCAAAGTTAATTCAGACTTTGAAGATGTTAAAACTGTCACTTTCTCTAATAAAATGAGTTAACTGTTTTATATCTAAAAGAATCATACAACTTTTCTTTGATGAAATGAAATAAGACAAGACTGAGATAAAAATAGAAGTACTGTAAGAATCTCTATCTCACTCATTTTATTTGCAATATACACTGCATATCTATTCAAAAATAGAAATATGAGAATAGTGTAATCTCTGAGTTATATGAATGATATTGATCTAGTCTACAGCTCAAAAACTATCAAAGAGAATTTAAAAGTGATTGAAGAAGCTGTAAAGAAAATCTTTGTCAGAGCAAATATCAATCAAATTTAATTTAATATAAATAAAACTGAGTTAATTCATTTCTTTTCTAGATTCAATGAGAAAAAACTATCCCTAACTCTTTTAAATAGAGAGATTAAACCCAGTTTAAATGTCAAATGATTAGAAGTATGGTTAAACTCCAAGTTGAATTTTAAATATCATATTCAACAAAGAACTGTCAAGGCAGAAAGACTATTGAACAACATTATCAGACTATCAAATACAGAGAGAGGTCTATTCTTCCAGGCTATGAGACAGTTATATATAGCCTGTATTACCTCAGTAGCTGATTATGAAGTTCAAGTTTGATGAAATAATCAAGAAAATTTCACTGAACTCTTTCAAAGTCTGTAAAACAGAGCTTTGAGAAGAATTCTGGAAGTATTCAAATCATCTTCTATTAAAGCAATGAAAATTGAAGCTTCAATTTCTTCTTCTATTATTAGATTTGAAAAGGCCTGTATGAACTATACTCTGAGAGTTATAAAGATGAGCTCAAATTATATAATCAGAGAAAGAGTCTCTTCTTCATTTTCATCAATTAACTCTGAAAATGAACTGGATTGAAATAGATTTCTTGATTGAAATGAAAATAATTCTTCAAAGAAAATGTCTTCTCAACTGTACAGACTATACTCACTGATTAAAAATCAATTTTCTTCTTTAAATGTTGAAAAAGTTGATCATGAGAAGTTATCTCTCTGGAGAGAAAAGCTTGAATCTCTTATAGACTTATAAGTAAGTGAACTATCTAAAGAGAAAGAATATAAACAGCATTTGAAGAGAATTTCTACAATCAATATAAAAGACTCTATTCTGATTTATTCAGATGACTCAAAAAAATGAGAATTTGAATAGATTAGGCACAGGCATTGCTTATACTGAAGATAATATTAATTTTATCTCAGATTTCTGAAATTTAGACTCTGAATCTGAAGTCTTTAACACTGAACTATTTGTAATATTGAAAGCTTTCAAACTTATTGAAATAAAATCTTATAAAAGAGAAAATAGTTTGAAAGAGATATGAATATTCTCTGATAGTCAAGCTGCTTTAAAAAGACTTAGAAATAGTCAGATTCATAATAATCAAATGAATCTTGAACTGATCTTAAACTCTGTTTTAAAAATTCAAAAGAGAAGAATATCAAAGCTGATAATTCATCTACACTGAGTTTCTGCTTATATGAATATTCATGGCAATGAATTGACTGATTCAGCTGTAAAAAAAGGTTCAGAACTAAGCAGATCTATTCAAAAAATTGTATCCTGATCTTTTATAAAGAGAAAAATAAAAGAATCTTGTTTAGACAAGTGAAATGAAAGCTGATAGAAACAAAAGAAGAGTATACATTATTCAAGATTTAAGACAAAACCCAAGTGAAAATCTTGTTCAATTAAATGTAAAAAGCAAATATTCTCATCTATAATACAGCTGAAACTAGAACATGGCTATTTCAAATCTTATATACAAAGATTTGATGATAGATTTGATTCAATAGAATGCTCATTCAGCAATGCAAATGAGAATTCTGAGTATATTGTAATGCACTGTGCATTATACAATAGTCTCAGAGTCAGATTGAAAGAGAAGTATAATCTAAATCAATTAAATATAAGATTCTTATTCTCAACTGAGACAGGAATTAAATACTTAATAGACTTTCTATCAGAAACTCAAGCAGCTACAAGAAAATGACTGAATTCAGAAATATCTGAATATGAAGAGGAGGAAATTGATCAAATATAGTCTGTTAAAACAGCTATATACTATCTTTTGATAATTTGTTTCATTACAGTCTCTCTTTATTCTACTTTACTTTTTTCTTTCTATTCTTTTCTATCTATCTATTTAATGTGTCTATCTTTAAGACTGTGGTCTCTTTTCTTTTGTCATGATATTGTCAAATGATTTCAAAGTATCAGAAGATGTTAAAACACTGCAATTTGTAAACAGTTTTTATATTCTGAGCTGGAATTTTCTGATTTTGCATATCTGAAATTGATGAATGTATAATAGTTAACTTTATAGATATAGGAAAAGCCCTGAGAACTAAAAGTTCTCAGATAGATGTCATAGTCTCTGACTGCATACATCTATAATTGAAGAATAATAATAAGAATGTATAAGAACAGACATCTCAGAATATTCAATTGATGATAATAATACTCTACAATTTCATGAATGATACTGAGTCTCTCACTTCAAACTCTTATACACTCAGATAATACAAGAGATGCATGACTCTCATATAACTAATTATTCAGATTATAAATAACTGTATAGAATAATCTTCTGAGAGTTCTACTAGTCTGAGATATCAAACAGCATCAGATGCTTCATCTGAAACTGTAACTGCTGTTCTTCTGTTATCTCATGAAAGAACTGTAGAAAAGATCTACTGAAATCACTTAATATCTCTGATAGAATCTGATGAGATGCAGTAATTCACTTCACTGTTAATCTATCTAAGAGTAAGAGTTATAAGAACATTCTGATTATTGTTAACTGACTAAGTAAAGATGTAATATTAAAACCTTGTAATAAGATAAATACTGAACAAGTCACTGAAGCCTTCTTACAGAGTTCATTCTATTGAATGTATGAGTTGCTGAGATCTATTATATCAGACTGAGACTGTTAATTTGTGAGCACTCTCTGAATAAGAATCTGTCAAGTTCTTAAGATTATATATTATTTATTAACTGTCTATCACTCTGAGACTGATGATGTATCAGAACAGATAATTCAGACTGTAAAGAATTATCTTTATAAGTTCTGCAATCACTTATAAGATGATTGACATGATCTTCTTCTACATACAGAGATTGCTATCAACAGTTAAGATACTGTTTCAACAGATATAAGCTCATTTTTTCTTACACATGAATATCACATGAAAGTGTTGAATCTTCTAGAGATTATACAGTTCACACTGAACTCTCACAGTCTGATTCAGATCACTGATAATATAGTAACAAAGCTTTGAGATGTCTGTAACTGAGCAGAGGTCTTCATGACAGCTATGAAACAGAATCAACAAGATTGAATCAACATCTGATAAGATGTTGCAGAGCAGTATAAGATAGAAGATCTTGTATAATTGAATCTCAAGAACATATAAATCACATGTTCATCTCATACACTAGATTACTGTCATATCAGATATAAAGTGATAGAAGTTCTAGATAGTCATAACTACTGTCTTGATATATTATCAGAGATTTATAATGTCTTTCATATAAGCTTGCTCTGCTATGCTGTTACTGACTTATTCTCTTCTCAACTGACTTTTAACTAGCAACTGCCAGAGATTATAGAAGAAGATAATGAGCTTGAGTGAGAGATTGAAGATATTCTTAATAAGAGATTATACAGCTGTGACTGATAATATCTTATGAAATGAGTCAGCTATAATCAACTGATCTGAACTCTGAGTTCTGTGTTATCTGAAACAGCGGCTCTTGATCAATGAGAACTGCTTCTGAAAAGAGAGAGCTAATGTGACTAGACTGACCGCTGAGATCATGAATTTCACATTTAATCTCATTTAATCTGGTCTCATACATTTCTTGATGTGAATCCCGCTGAGACTAGTCATTAAAAAAACATGCAAAGTGACTATATATAAGATCTTAAAATGAAATCATGACTTGAAAAAAAGAAGAAAGTGATCTCATTTAATCTTATTTAGTCTCATTCTTAATATAAAGTTACTATTTTTAGACATTTTAAGGTTTTTTTTAGACTATTTTTAATTTTTTAAAAAGTAATGCTTTTTGATAACACTTAAATGAGATTTAAAGTCATTTAAAGCAATAAAAATAATTTAAATTAAGAAGTGAAAATCATGGTCTCATTTGAAAAATGTGATAAGAGTAGACAGTAAGTCTCACTGAGACAGTATAAGACTACTATCTAATGTTAAAACTATGTAATGAAATCAGTTGAATTAGTAATAAGACTATCAAAAAATCTGGTCCTGGTCTCAGACACAGTCACACGGTCAGTCTAAATGTGACAGGCTGCGCCTGATTAATTATATAGATTATTTCATTACACTTTACAGATTTCAATCACTTCATTCTTGAATATGTATGCTTCAATTCTCAGTGATTTTCAATTGCTGATTCTCAGCCGCCACTTCATTCTCAAACATGTACACTTCAATTCTCAGTCATTCTCAATCACTGATTCTCAGCTGCTATGAATGTGTATAGATTCTTCTGCTCTGAAGCTTCACTGCATACATTATCACATACATGTATAAATATTCACTCTAATCACTGATTCTTGCACTTTCTCTTTCTTTCCTTCTCTAATGTTTTTCTCTTTATTATATAAGATCTATTTATATCATACTGATCTATTCAGCGTAGGCCTCTTACAGTATAAGTAGACTGGCCGCCAGAATCATGAATTTCATGTTTAGTCTCATTTGGTCTGATCTCATACATTTCTTGGCATGAATCCCGCTGGGACTGGCTATCAAAAAAACATGTAAAGTGACTATATATCAGATCTTAAAATGAAACCATGACTTGAAAAAAATGAGAAAGTGATCTCATTTAATTTCATTTAGTTTCATTCTTGACATAAAGTTACTATTTTTAGACATTTTAAGATTTTTTTTAGACTATTTTTAATTTTTTAAAAAGTAATGCTTTTTGGTAACACTCAAATGAGATTTAAAGTCATTTAAAGCAATAAAAATAATTTAAATTGAGAAGTGAAAATCATGGTCTTATTTGGAAAATGTGACAAGAGTAGACAGTAAGTCTCACTGAAACAGTATGAGACTACTATCTAATGTTTCTCTCTGAAGAGAAAAGCTTGAATCTCTTATAGACTTACAAATAAGTGAACTATTAAAAGAGAAAGAATATGAACAGCAATTGAAGAGGATTTCTACAATCAATATAAAAGACTCTATTCTGATTTATTCAGATGACTCAAAAAATGAGAACCTGAATAGATTAGACGCAGGCATTGCTTATACTGGAGATAATATCAATTTTATCTCAGATTTCTGAAATCTAGGCTGTGAATCTGAAGTCTTTGATGCTGAACTATTTGCAATAGTGAAAGCTTTCAAACTCATAGAAATAAAATCTCATAAAAGAGGAAATAGTTTGAAAGAGGTATGAATATTCTCTGATAGTCAAGCTGCTTTAAAAAGACTTAGAAATAGTCAGATTTATAATAGTCAAATGAATCTTGAACTGATCTTAAACTCTGTTTTGAAAATTCAAAAGAGAAGAACATCAAAGCTGATAATTCATCTACACTGAGTTCCTGCTTATATAAATATTCATGGCAATGAATTGGCTGATTCAGCTGCAAAAAAGAGTGCAGAATTAAGCAGATCTATTCAAAAAATTGTGTCCTGGTCTTTTATAAAGAGAAAAATAAAAGAATCTTGTTTAGACAAGTGGAATGAAAGCTGGCAGAAACAAAAGAAGAGTATACATTATTCAAGATTTGAAACAAAACCCAAGTGAAAATCTTGTTCAATTAAATGTAAAAAGAAAATATTCTCATCTATAATACAGCTGAAACTAGAACATGGCTATTTCAAATCTTATATACAAAGATTTGATGATAGATTTGACTCAATAGAATGCTCATTCTGCAATGCAAATGAGAATCCTGAGCATATTGTAATGCACTGTGCATTATACAATAATCTCAGAGCCAGATTGAAAGAGAAGTATGATCTAAATCAATTAAATATGAGATTCTTATTCTCAACTGAGACAGGAATTAAATACTTAATAGACTTTCTATCAGAAACTCAAGCAGCTATAAGAAAATGGCTAAATTCAGAATTATCTGAATATGAAGAGAGGGAAATTAATCAGATATAGTCTGTTAAAACAGCTATACACTATCTTTTAATAATTTGTTTTGTTACAGTCTCTCTTTACTTTACTTTTTTCTTTCTATTCTTTTTTATCTATCTATTTAATATGTCTATCTTTAAGACTGTTCTTTTTTCTTTTGTCATGATATTGTCAAATGATTTCAAAGTATCAGAAGGTGTTAAAATACTGCAATTTGTAAATAGTTTTTGTATTCTAAGCTGAAATTTTCTGATTTTGCATATCTGAAATTGATGAATGTATAATAGTTAACTTTACAGATATAGGAAAAACCCTGAGAACTAAAAGTTCTCAGGTAGATGTCATAGTCTCTGACTGCATACATCTATAATTGAAGAATAATAATAATAATAACTATCTAATGTTAAAACTGTGTAATGAGATCAGTCAAATTGATAATGAGACTATCAAAAAATCTGGTCCTGGTCTCAGACACGGTCACACAGTCAGTCTAAGTATAAGTATATAAGATTATATTAATTTATTAGTAGAGCTTAACTAATTCAAACTTATAATTAAATTAAGTAATTTAAATTGTAATATAATAGAACTAAAGCAGTGACTAATTAGTAGTATTATATAGAAATAGTTATTTAAGAAGTTATATAAATAAACTTAACTATTTTACTTAAATAGTGAGCTTGTAAGCTACAGAGTTATTATAAGAATATCACAGATATAATACTTAGTATACTAAGAAGATTGTATAAGAAATGCAGTAACTCTTATATATATTTTAATAGAAGAAAAATGAATTACTGACTCTTTTCATTAAAAGCCAGTATTTAGCTATTTTATATAGATAATAAGTGAATACTCTTCTTCTATTCTATAAGTAAGAATAGCTGAAGTGATATCTCAGTAATATCTCACTATTATGAA
This sequence comes from Blastomyces gilchristii SLH14081, assembly GCF_000003855.2. NCBI lineage: Eukaryota > Fungi > Ascomycota > Eurotiomycetes > Onygenales > Ajellomycetaceae > Blastomyces > Blastomyces gilchristii. Next base: position 3,092,079 of record NW_003101680.1, on the reverse strand, counting down.
AGAGTAATCTACTAATCTTATATAAAAGTAAGATTCTTATATTCATTAATTAAATCTTTCTATATTATATTTAAATGATGTCATAGAGTGATTGAAAACTGATTTAAACAGTCTGCAGAATGAATGAAATTATTCACAGAGAAGTAATGAGTTATGCGGAACTGCAGCAGAGTCTTGACACGGTCAGAGATATGATAACTGATAATAATTATACTCTTTTATCTCAGTAGTTTACAGATTATAAGACTATTAAGTATAAGCTCTACTATGATTAACATGTATGAGTTCAATCTCAGAATGAACTTAAAAATTCTCAATAAATACTCTGAATATTTAACAGTATTAAATAATATTCTAGAAGTATACTCTAGAAGTCTCTTGAGCTCTAGAACTGAGTTCACTGAGAGAAGTCACTATAAGAAGTCACTGAAAAGAGTTACTGAGAGAAGTACTATACTCTGTGATAGCTGATCTGAGAAGAGATGTTAAGAGTCTCACAGTTGATTGACTCTTCTACCAGCAGTATGCTGGTGATGATTGAGCTCTTTTGCCTCAGTAGCCTACATGAATAAATGAGTGAATTGAAAGGTTGAAAGTTAATTATCAACTGATTATTACTGTATTGTGCGAGGTCAGGGTTATGACTATGTAACAAGGTCAAGTGACGCACTTAGCAGGCGTAGTGAGTGTTATTGATGATTACTACACCTATTCTAGTCACGTGCCACTCCAACCTATTCATTTAGTGTAACTCGCGTAGTTAGATTACAACATAACACAATAACATTATTCTTCAAGAGGTTATGAAGCTCTCATTAAGCTAATGAAAACTGCTGAAATAATGTGTCAACTACATCTTCACATATTATTACACATGTCTAGATGTTTTTTTTTATAAGTGATTAAACTCATGATTAATTTAAGATCTGAGAGAACACCTGACTTAACAAAAGACTACATGTCTTCAAGACAGAGAAATGAGAAAACACTAAAGCAGTAAATACAAGATCATAGATCACTGTTAATATTAATAACAAATCAGAAGGCAGCTTCTGAGATGTTTGAGTCAGATAAAATCATTGCAGAGAAACAGTCTGACAAGATCAATATATACAAAGACCTGATTGAAGGCATTATTAGTGAGATGTCAGATAATATAAGAGACTTAAGTAATCAGAATGACAATGACTCTGTGAGTAAGAAGACTCACATGAGACTAGAAATTGCAAGACTTCAGCATGAAATCAAGTGAATAAAGACAGACAGGAATGAAAATGAAGAGCTTAGTACAGATTTAATAAACTATCTTTAACAGAAGAGTAGAATATCTGTATTGATAAAGATTCTTAATGAATTCAGAGATCAAGTAAGATCTATAAAGAAGCCTGTTATACTCACTGACTCTGTAAATTATTCTATGTGAAAAGAAGAGATTCTGCTCATAGTAAGATAATCTGAAATAGATGACATTCTTAATAATAAGCAGATTAATTCTGACAAGAATGTCAGTATAAATATATAACATTTTTGATCAGAACAGAATATCTAGCTATATAACTATATATAGTCTGTGATTATCTCACAGGTTAAATCTCACTTTATTATACTTAAGAAGTCTCAACTATCTGCTTATTCTCTATAATCTGTCATAGAGAATAATTTCACTGAGAGGCCTGCTATCTGCAGAACTCATCTGTTTTAAGAATTAATTAAGATAATATTAAAATCAAAGAATTCTGATCATGTATTTATTGAATATTTAATCACAATCAGAACTGATTATATCTGATTAAGATATAATATCAAAGATTTCATGTTTTTCAACAGACTTCTTACAGAGATTAGTAAAGATTAGTCATCTTTTATAAAGAATTAAATGAATACAATAGAGAAGAATGAGAATACTAGAACACTTAAAGATAATTTCATAGAATTATATTGAGATATTCTTCTACAATTACTAGTTACTGACAAATCTCTCATCTCTGATGAAAAGATCCCTGCAAATAATGCTCAAGATTTTAACAGAAAGAATAAAAAGAATAAGAAGAAGAAGAAGATCTCTGAGAATAAGAATAAAGATTCTATCAAGTCAGATAGAAAGAGTAATAATACTATCAAAACATGTTATTATTATCAGAAGATTGATCACATTCAAACAGATTACTGATTGAAATTTTCTGAAAAACACTCTACTAGCCGTGGTAAGAATAAGAATAAGAATGAAACAGGCTCAGCACCAGTTCATAATATCATTGAGTAAGTATTTTATATAACAGAAACAGTCTATTCTACTGATCAAACTGACAAAGATATCTGAGTTCTGAACTCTGAATCCAGTGCTTATGCTACACCTTGCAAGAATCTCATATCAATAGTGCTGTAGAAGATTAATGTTATATTGAAGATGACTGACAGATTGACAGCTTCTGTAACAGCTATAGAGAAGATGAATATATCAGTTAAAGAAGTAAATCTGCTGCTGCAGAACATTCACTATATTTTCAAGCTGAAGATGAATCTTATGAGTTTTGAGAAGCTTGTATATCAGGGCTATACATATAAGTAACTGATCTATGAGAACACTCATTTAATCTTACTAACCTCTTCTGACAAGATGTTGAGTTTTACTGTTAAATTGAGTGATAAGAACATCTATATTCTGGAAAAACAATCAATAACTAGAGACTTGATTCAATTCACAATGTTAAATAATGAATTTGAATCTGCAAAAATTCTACAGTCTGCAGAGAAAAAAGATTCCCTGCTAGCATTACTTAATAAGAATATCAAGATTATTGAATATATAATGTTATAATAATATTAAAAGCTTAATTATCTCAATTCTGTGAATATCACTAAATTAGCAGCAGATTCACAACTGAGAATAAGAATTAAGAGTGATAGAGCTTTACTGTTCTACAAGATCTGTATACAGATAAAAATAACACATTCAACATTCACATTAATAATAAGAACTGTCAAATCTGTAATGAGATTCTTTATAAATCTTACAGATGATGACTGTATACTATATAATGAAATCAACCTCTCTACTCATGAGAGAGCTAATTATTGAATGAGTATTACAGATGATGTCACATGCTACAGGTGAATTATTCTTATAATGTTAAAGAGTGAGATCACTGCATATTTAATAATCTTTATTGACAGAATTGAGACTACTACTCAACATTGAATTGAGACTTTACACTGAAATGATGAAGATGAATTTAAAAGTGATGAATTAAAGACCTACTATCAGTGAAAAGAAATCACATATGAGATTACTACATCTGATACATCACAGTTCAACAGCTCTGCAGAATATGTCAATCATATTGTAGATAAAAAGACAAGAAGCTTACTATTTAATAGTGAGCTTGTAAGAGAAGTTTGAGATGAAGCTATTTAAGCTATGATTATAATGATCAACTGTAAGAAATCCCGCTCCTCGCGGATTCTTTACCCCTATTCCTATCTCTCGCGTAATCAATAGGGCTAGCGGCTCTTGGCTACACACAACTATATAGACTGAAGTTCATGAATACTATTCATAACTCAGCTTAAATGCTATTATACATTTGATCTCTATATTTTATCTTTCTATTATGAATACTTCTAGTAGTTAACAGTATATATCACATCAAGCTGCAAACACCTGAATAATCATCTGTGAGCACTTATTCTTACATTTCAAGCTCAGTCAGTCAGCAACTGCTTATTATGACTGAAAGAACTAGAAACTTATATACTTCAATCTCTGTGAACTCTACTGCAGACACTCAGAAGTAGTCATCTGAATCATGAATAACTTCTATAAAAGAAGTCTCAGAGCATTTATTAATTACTCACAGAACATTATTCTCTACATCTGTGACAGAGAAACTCTCTGAACTCATGAATAAATCAATCTTAGTGAAGAATATTCTTGAGCATCTCTCACAGAATCAAGTTATTTTTCTATAAGAAATGCTTACTATCTGTAAACATTCTCAAACTGAGTCTCTAGACATAATCTTCAGAGACATCTATAAACTGAAAAGAAACTTTCTTAAGCTGTAATCACTTAAGATCACTTATTGAATCACAATCTATAAAAGCTTTTATAAGTTTGTATTTGAAATTGACTCACAAGCTCAACTATGTGATATAAAAGATGAAGAAGCTGTCATCTATGTAATGACAGGCCTCTATTACACTGAAGTCAAGAACTGGCTGAATTATCTAGAGAATGATTATGAGAGATTCTGCTGATCTGTTCTCAAGACCTATCTAGAGAATAAGTTAAGAGACTCTGTGAGTCAGACAGAGAACATCTGAACTGTGATCATTAATATTAGAAAAAGAGGTGAGAAATCTGATGAAGACTACTTATAATACTTTATGAAATTATGATATGAATTGAGATCTGTGAAAACAGAGCTCTGAAATAAGACTTGAATAATGATATTTATAAAGAAACTGAATAAAAATATATAGAATAAGCTCATTGAGTAAGACTCTAAGTTCTTAACTCTGAAGAAACTGATAACTCTTATTCACTGCTTACAGATCACTGTGAGAGTCATAGATCTGTAGAGAGCAGATCACTGATCAGCTCTGTAAGAGTCAGAATAATAGAGAACAGATTTGTCAGAAAAAGATGATAAGACACAGAGAGATTCATATCTGACTGCTGAGCAGAGAGAGAGAGCTTCATAAGCTTCTATGAATAGAGTATATAATAGAAAGATTAAGAAAAAGAGACTCTGCTTTATCTGTTTCAAATTAGAACATCTCTGTGCAAACTGTCTGAATAAATCAAAATAGAAATTTGAGAAGTTATAGACAGAGTCAGTAACAGTCTTCTTAAGAGTCTTAAAGCTGATATCTGAATCTGTTACTCTTCTGATAAAAATGCTTACTTATAAGAAGAGACTGTATCATGATACTACTGCTCTGTAAGTATGAGAAGTATTAATAAACTCAGAATCTCAGATCACTGTAATATCTCTAAAGCTCATAGAATGAATAAGCTGAAAGATGAAAACTGAGAATCTGCTCTTATAATAAGCAGAGTGTGAGAACTCAGATCTGAGAACTGAGAAACTTATAAGAGTTATCTTTGAATTGCAAGATCTCTCTGAAATCTGAAGAAAATTTATAGAAACTGTGATTATTGTAAACATCACAGATGATATGTACTTGAGACTTGTATAACTTCAAAGACACAATCTGCACATAGCTGTCTATGAGTCAGGTTTATACTTCTGATCAGTGTTGACAGACTCACTCACAGAGATAGAATCAGTTAATACTGCAGAGTTGATTAGAGAAGACAAGCTCATCTATATAATAACTTTATAAGTATCTGAGAATCTCACAGTTATGAAAACTGAGCTTCAGATATCAGAGAAATACTGAGATCTTGCAGAGATGTTCAGCTCAGTAAAGATAGCTGAGCTTCTCTTTCACTGTGAGAAGAATCTGATAATAGTTTTAATAGAAGAACAGAAATCCTTCTGAGAATCAATCTATAAGCTCTTTCATTATAAGACAGAGATCTTACAGACTTATATAAAGAAGAATCTGAAGAATAACTTTATTCAATCTTCATAGATCTCTGTGAGAGCCTCTGTGATATTCATGAAGAAGAAGAATGAAGATCTCAGATTATATATAGATTATTATAATCTGAACTCTAAGATAATAAAGAGCTGCTACTCTCTGTCTCTGATTGAGAATGTAATCAACTGTCTTACAGAAGCTGTCATATTCACATAACTGAATATAATTAATATATATACATGACTGTAAATACAGTCTGAGAATGAATGAAAGACTGTCTTTAGAACTGTACTGAAATTATTTGAATATCTAGTGATATCTTTTAATCTGACTAATATCTCTACAGTATTTCAGTCTTTTATCAATAAAACACTTTGTGTATATCTGAATGTCTTTGTAGTAATATATCTGAATGATGTGATAATATACTTTACAAAGAAGAAAGAACACACTGAGTATATACAAAGTGTATTAAAGGTCTTAGATAAGATAGAACTGTATATTAAGCTTACAAAGTACAACTTCAGTACTTATCAGATTAATTTTCTAGAATATGTAATTACTGCAGATAGTATTCAGATAAAATCTTTGTAAGTTGAAATTATTCTATTATAACTGAAGTTAACTAGTATTTATAAGATTCAGATCTTTCTGAGCTTTGTGAATTTCTATAGATAATTTATCTTTATATTTATGAGAATCTTCTTGACTCTTACAGACATGCTGAAGAATGAAAATAAGAAGAAGTTATCTTATGAATAGAGAATGATAAGATTATTGAGAAGAGAGAACTGTGAGAACTTTCTTACTTCAGAAGCTCACAGAGTCTTTATAGATTAAAACAGACATTCACAGATACAGTGATACTATTTCACTTTAATCTTCTTACTCTTAATCAGATTGAAGA
>NW_003101680.1:3074301-3085460 GCF_000003855.2 Blastomyces gilchristii SLH14081 | reverse complement strand
GTGCATTCGAAATTCTTCTGTCACTGATATTACTACTTTGAGAGCCTTGTAACAGTGATTACTATTAGAACTGATTATAACAGCTTATAACAGTTTACTTCAATCAAGAAACTCTTGTAACAGCAGATTTACTGAGCTCAGAGACTGAGTGAGTTCTGATTCAAAATAGAATATATTAAGAGAACTAAGAACTCAGCAGATAAACTCTCTTACAGGCCAGACTATGTTAAGAAGGTCAGGATGACAGATACAGAGAGACTAGAGAAGATAGAAAAGCTTTATAAAATGCTTAAACTGAGTGTTACAAAGAGATTGACTGAAGAGTCTCTCAATTTCCTGTAAGAGAAGAGAGAGAAGAAAGAGAAGAAGCTTATATAACTACTCTCTATAACACTGAGAGTTAACACTCTGAGAATCTCTGTAAGAATTCTTGAAGAGAGTATCTATAATCTGAAGAGTTTACAGACTTTGAGAAGTATTATAGAAGATCTGATGTAAGAAGAAACAGAGTATAAGTCTTTATAAAATCTTCTATTCAGATTGTCTGAACTGCAACTGAAGAATGAATATACTCAGTATATTCAGAAACTGCTTACAGCAGAGATCAACTCTGCAGAAATAAAGAATTGAAGAGACTTAAATAATCTCTTATAAAGAGAGAGCTGAATTTATATATCTATGAATAAGTTTCTATATGTAGAACTTATTAAAAGATATCATGACTCTTCTTTAGTAAGTTATTTTATAGATACTAGAACTTATAAGTTACTTATAAGAAAATACTTCTGACTGAAGATGTGAGAACTTGTGAAGAAAATAGTGAATTCTTATATTATTTATCAGAGTTTACAGATAGTGCAGTTCAGACTATATAAAGAACTTACTTCTCTACTCATTCTGTAGAAACCTTGAGAACAGCTAGAAATGAATACTCTTATAAGTCTTCTGAAAAGCAAGAACATATATGATATCTACTTTAACAGTATACTAATAATAGTGAATTACTTTATCAAGATAACATACTTTATACTCACTCACAAGAACTTGAAGTTAAAGAATTTAACTCACATCTTTATTCATGATGTGATCTGATTGTATGAATTATCTATAAACATTATCTCAGATAGAGAATTAATCTTTACAGAAGAGTTCTGATCTGATCTGATAACTATACTGAAGATCTTATAAGATTTAAGCACAGCTTTTCATCAACAGACAGACAGTTAGATAGAATATCTGATAAGTATATTGAAACAGTATCTGTAATACTTTGTTAATTATAATCAGAATAACTGAGTGCATTAATTATCACTTACAGAGTTTATATATAATAACTTAAAACATGTCAGCACAGATAAAACCCTCTTTAAGATACTCACTGAGACTTATTCACAGATAATCTTGATAAACCTGTGAGAGTACACTATAGAGTGTGATAATGTCTGTGAACAGGCTGAGAGAATTCAGAAGATTCAGGAGAAAGCTCACAAATTCTTGAGAAAGATCTAAGAGTATCAGAAGAGATACTATAACTTCAAGCATATTATAAAAAGTTTCAAGAAAGATAATAGAGTCTGACTAAGTCTAGAAAATATCATTATATAGAGATCTAGTAAGAAGCTGAATCTCTTGTAGACAGAGTCTTGTAAGATTATAAAGAAAGTTAGTTTACAGTTCTACAGATTGAAACTGTTATCTGAGTTATAAATATATAATGTTTTTTATATCTCTTTACTCTGTGAATATAAGAAATTCTTAGAAGAGAACTCTGTGACTCATCACTCTGTCTGTGAAGTACTAGAGAGTGAAAGAGAATATCAGATTAAAGAAATTATTAACTCAGAGAAGTGAGATTGTAAGCTCTGATTCAAGGTTCAGTGATAAGAGTATTCTGACAAGATGAATAAGTTCACTTAAGAATTATTCAGACAGATAAGATATCTGCAGAAGCTGAGACATGACTTTTATACTATGAATTTTAATAAGTCAGAATAATGTAATCTTCACTAAGAATCTGATTATAATAAAAATATTAATACTGTCATTTGTGAATTCTAGTCTATAAGATAATGAGTTTCTACTAAGATGAACAGTCTGCAGTGTATACAAGAGAAGAAGAAATTATATTCTTATTAAAGTTAAAAAAAAAAAAAAAAACAGAAAATAAACAGAACTGTGAACATAATTTAGAGATTAATAAAGAAAAAATAAAGAAAATCTATATTTATATTCTTAATACTTAAAACACTTAATCTCTTCACAACTATCAATTTTCTTCTTTAAAGAAGTAGAAAGTATTATATCTGTGATACAGATAATTGTTACATTTGATATAAAGACTGTCAGAAATGCACAGACTTCAGAGAAGTTGAATATCAGAGTATACACAGTTGTAGCAGAGTCTTGAAGACTGACTGTCTGTATATATAATCAGATATCTCTTATGAAACTGTATTCATTTCCTCAGTTATACTGAAGTATTCAGCCTGAAAACAATTGAGATGTGAAGAGAGAGCTTATCTACTCAGATCAACTTCTGTTATGAATTTATAACATTTACATTATCTTAATTATCTGGATTTTATGAATATCTGAAGACTTATCTCTCATTGACAATGAGATTGCAGAAATGTGCTGCAGTGCAAGAACTATTAATAGAGAATCTAGACATATTCATATATATCTGATCAGAGATTGTGTGAGCAGGAAGAGAGTGATTATAGGCCTGCAGAGCTGCAGAAGACACTGACAACACTGAGAGCTTTGTAAGAACTGTCAGCTAGAATCTGTAAGAAATTACTTATAAGAAGACTTACAGTAAAGAAAGGAACTGTGCTGCTTGAAGTCAGAAGCTGATCTGAGGAAGAAATGAGATGAGCTGCTGATCTGAAGATCAGGTGCAGTGACAGAGCTGAAAGAGATGAAGATGCAGTTATAAGTGATAACACCCCTGCTTCATCAGCTGATAAAAAGTGATCAGAGAAGTTGTAGAAACACTCATGAGAAGCTCAGCAGCAGTCAGACATTGTTTATAAAGATATTGAAATTTGAAAAAAAAAATTTTTATTCTTGAGAAGTTCTTGAATTAACATATAGATATTGTCAGAAACACTCTCTCTCTGTCATCTGAGTGAAAACACTTCACAGATGAATGAGAATACTCACAGTTTATAAGAATAAAAGCTGTTACAGAAAAAGAGAAAAGAAGATGAGATTCTGTGAACAGATCTGAGATATTTATACTACTCTAGAGAGATTTGCTTACACTGTGAGTGATTCTATGAAATAGTCAGATTACTCTAGTAAATAAGAGTGATTATAAATCACAGATCTGAATCTTTCTATATAACTATAAAAAGTGATTACAGACTGCAGATATCTTAATTCTACAATTCTACAGAGTTGATAAAAGAATGAAAAATTCCTCACAATTCTACAGTGTCAAAGAACAATGATTTATAAGAATGAGTGAAAGATTAACTTGTAAATACTTCTCTTTGATAAGAGTGATCTTACAGAGAGTGATTCATCTGTGAAATGAATCTGTGTAATAATCACATAAGAATCTTATGAAAATAATTGAGAGTCAACTGAAACTCTTCTATATAGAAGATGTGAGATGAATCTGTGTGATAATCACATAAGAATCTTGTGAAAATGATTGAGAGTCAACTGAAACTCTTCTGTATGAAAGATGTGAGATGAATCTGTGTAATAGTCAGAGAAGAATCTATAGATTACAAAGAATCTCACAGAATAAGAAACTGAGTGACAGACTCTTTTTTCTTTGTAATAATAAGAGATTTTTTCTCACTGAGGTTTTTTATAGATATGAAGAATTTTTAGTGAGTATCACTGCAGTGCTGAGCTGATTCTATGAAGTCACTCAGTGAAAGACTTCATGAATGAAGTCTTAGAGAGAGAGAAGTATGTAAGAAATCTCACTTCTCACAGATTCTTTATCTCTATTTCTATCTCTTGTATAATTAATAGAGCTAGCAGCTCTTGACTACATACAACTATATAGACTGGAGTTCATGAATACTATTCACAACTCAGCTTGAATACTATTATATATTTAATCTCTACATTTTATCTTTCTACTGTGAATACTTCTAGTAGTTAACAGTACATATCACGCCAAGCTGCAAACACCCGAATAATCGCCTGCGAGCACTTATTCTTACATCAACACATCTTCAACATTAACAAAGATTTACAGGTGTCAGAGAGAGATCTCATTATTTTCTTTTAAAGCTTGAACAGATGTTCAATCTTCTGCTCATTGAATATGCAGATGAGAATGTAAGATGTATAAGAAGAATCTGAAGATTATTAATAAGCTTGCAGATAGAACTGATGATAAGTAATAATAATTAGTTAAATATTAAGAACTGTACTAATATCATATCTGAGACTCTGTAACCTGAAAGCTTGAAATTGCAAGAGATGTTATTTTTAATGAAGAATTGACAACAGAAGAAGCACTGACAAATGTCATTAGAGAAGCAGTCAAACTGTCAGAGAAATTGAATATTCTTGACACTATAAAGAAATGACAACACTGCCTTCTAAGAAGACTTATAAAGAATAAACCTGATGTTTTAAAAATGCTTACTGATGATGATATGAACAGTATACTGAAACTGACCTATCTTCTAGATAATGAGACACAGCTTGTTATGAATGAAGAGTTCAAAGACTCTGTTAATAAGAATGATTCTGTTCTAAGTGTTCTGACAGACTGATTAACTACACTGACAGAAGTCAAGAGAAGCTCAGACTGAGACTATTAATATAAGACAATGAAAAAGAAGATTAAAATATTTGAATAAAAGAAGATATATATTGTTGTTAAGAAGACTCTGAAAATGAACATTCTTATAGATAAATGAGTGCACAATCAGAAATTTAATAATAAGAGTGAAATTATTCAGTTTAGAGCTCATTGAGTGATTAGAGAATTTCTACAATAATAAGATATTTATTATAATAAGTTATATACAGCAGTGATGTCTGAATCTACATCACAGAGCTTATTCACTATATTAATAGCAAGAGATTGAAAAGTCAGATCAATTGACTATGTATCTGCATTTTTGAATAAGATATTATCTCAGAACAAGATAATATTTATACAACTACTCACAGAGATTAAGCACAGTCATGATGAATTGATAGAGCTTGTACATCAGAGCTTATACAGAATGAAACAGACAGTAAGAATATAATATTTTCTTATAACAGAATACTTGATAAATCTAGAATTCAAGATCTTATTTTATAACAGTGAATTTCTTTATCATTCAATTTGTAAGTTATTCTTGACACTATATATTAATAACTGTCAAATCACAGAGTCTGAAGAGAGTGAAATTGAGTGAATTTTAATGAAAATCAGAAAAAGATTCAAGATAAAAGAAGTCAAACAGGATAAATCTTACCTGAAGATGAAGATTAAATACTAGAGAAATAATGATCTAGCAGTTATACAGAGCTGTTATATTGAGAAGATTCTTGAAGATTTCAGTATGAATAAGATGAATTCTGTGAGAATCTCTATGATAACAGGTATATAACTGGAATTTTCACCTGATAAGAATGATGAATTGAATGATAACTTTACAGCTATAAGATATCATCAAGAATTGAAATCATTGCAGTATTTGATCTCAAGTAGCTGATCAGACCTAGTATTCACAGTTAACTATCTCTTACATTTTAACTCATATTCACACAAAGCATGTTGAGCAGTGTTGAAGCATGTTCTACATTATGTCAAGAAGATGAAAAATCATAGCATATTGTATAAGAAGGAGATAGAAGATGACCTGAGTTCTATAATATACTGTGATTCAGACTGAGCAGAGGCAGATTCTCAATACAAATTGACTACTGACTATGTTATATTGATGAACAGGTCATCAATCTCATGGCAGTTGCAGAGACAGACATCTATTATCAAATCAATCACAGAAGCTGAATATATTACAGCTAGTGAGACAGCTTGTGAGATAATCTGATTGAATGATATGTTATATGATGCTGAGTTGATGAATGATGGAAAAGTGAAAATATACTCACATCTATGAGTTGACAATAAGGAAGCAATTGATCTAGCAAAGAGGGAATTCTTAACATGAAGATCGCGCCACATCAAGATTAGATATCATATTCTTCACAATTTGATTGGAAAAGGGGAGATCATGATGAAACATGTTGATTCTACAGCAAACATAGCTGATGGGCTCACCAAGCCACTGGCGAAGCCTGCATTTGAAGAATTTGTCAAAAGGATTGACATTCAGGAAATTGAGAAGGAATGATTGAATGGTAATGATGATACAGCGAATCAATGGATTTTGCATGTATTTCTTGATTTTTACAGTTATTGCTGTACGGACGCCTTTCCTAATGAGGAAATCAGGGTCTGATTCATGTAATTAATTATTATTGCATTTTTGAAAGATTTGAGGATGAGGGAGGCCCCGGGTGGCGGCTTATTATAGGCCACGGTGTAGCAAGGGGGGGTGTTGGTGATTACTACACCTACCCTAGTCACGTGCCACCCCAACCTATCCATTTAGTGTAACTCGCGTAGTTAGATTACAACACAACACAACAACGTTATCCTCCAAGAGGTGTGACTGGCTGAATGACTAACCAGGACCAACTTCGCCTTCCACCCAAGCCTCGTTCTGGCAAGGCGGCTCCAAGTGACAAGGTTGGTTAATTAATACTTAAACTCCCAACCCAACCCAACCGCCCTCTTTCCTTCTTCCTCCCTCTTCTTCTTCCCATCTTCTTCATCCATCACATCATAATCATCATCATCAACCTGTCTGTCCTGTCTGTCCGTGACACCTCTCCTCCTCCCAACGTTTCATCGTTTCATCGATCGGTTCTCTGTCCTCATCTTCCACTTGCCTTGCCTTCTCCTTTGGCATTCTCTCTTGAGTTGTTGCAATACGCCACAAACCCCGCTCTTCGGTCTGCCACTGAGTCACCATCATATCTTTGAATCTCTCTCAACGTTTCAAAGTCCGCCACCATGCAGATTTTTGTAAAGACTCGTAAGTTCATCCACTCCAGGACTGTTGCTGCCTCCAAGATCCATTTCAACGTAAAACAGTCTGCTAACATACCGCTCTTTTTTTTTTTCCCTTGCCTATAGTCACCGGAAAGACCATCACACTCGATGTTGAGTCTGGTGATACGATCGACGCGGTGAAGTCTAAGATTCAAGACAAGGAGGGCATCCCTCCCGATCAGCAACGTCTTATCTTCGCCGGCAAGCAGCTGGAAGACGGCCGTACTCTTTCTGATTACAATATCCAGAAGGAGTCTACTCTTCACTTGGTTCTCCGTCTCCGTGGAGGAATGCAAATCTGTATGTCTTTTGAACAAGTCCTCTCCTAAATTGACATGTTCTACGTGAGAGAAAACCAGGCGCTAACATATACCCTGCAAACAGTCGTCAAAACTCTTACCGGGAAGACCATTACATTGGAGGTGGAATCTTCTGATACCATCGACAATGTAAAGAGTAAAATCCAGGACAAAGAAGGCATCCCCCCAGATCAGCAACGCCTGATCTTCGCTGGAAAGCAACTGGAGGATGGCCGCACCTTGTCTGATTATAATATTCAAAAGGAATCGACCCTCCATCTTGTCCTTCGTCTCCGTGGTGGAATGCAGATCTTCGTTAAGACCCTGACCGGCAAAACTATTACCTTGGAAGTCGAGAGCTCAGATACCATTGACAACGTTAAAAGCAAAATCCAAGATAAAGAGGGTATCCCACCAGACCAGCAACGACTCATCTTTGCCGGGAAACAGCTCGAGGATGGCCGAACACTCTCGGATTATAATATCCAAAAGGAATCCACACTCCACCTTGTCCTCCGTCTTCGTGGCGGTATGCAGATTTTCGTTAAGACCCTGACCGGCAAAACTATTACCTTGGAAGTCGAGAGCTCAGATACCATCGACAACGTTAAAAGCAAAATCCAAGATAAAGAGGGTATCCCACCAGACCAGCAACGACTCATCTTTGCCGGGAAACAGCTCGAGGATGGCCGAACACTCTCAGATTATAATATCCAAAAGGAATCCACACTCCACCTTGTCCTCCGTCTTCGTGGCGGTATGCAGATTTTCGTGAAAACCCTGACCGGCAAAACCATCACACTCGAAGTTGAGAGCTCCGATACCATTGACAATGTAAAAAGCAAAATTCAAGATAAGGAAGGTATCCCCCCAGACCAGCAGCGTCTCATCTTTGCTGGTAAGCAGCTGGAAGATGGTCGGACACTCTCTGACTACAACATTCAAAAGGAGAGTACTCTCCATTTGGTGTTGAGATTGCGGGGTGGCCAATAAATACATCAACCCTTTGGCTTTTATTTTGCTGCTTGGGTGTTTTCTTGTTTTTTTTTTCTTTTCCTACGGCTGGAGGAAATACAATCACCGGCTTGGCGTCTTTGGGCAAGGGGGATGGATTCTTTTTATGACCTATTTTCTTCTATCACAATTACGACATGGCATGCATTCATTTACACTCCGCTAGCTAGCTCCAACACATACACTACCTAGGTACTTCTTGTGCTCAAACTACTCTTCAAAATAGAAGACTCGTACAATACTTTTTTTTTGACTGGATTCGTTCTCACTTTTTTTCCGTAGAAAAAATATAGCGATAGCTGGGATTTTAACTTGTAGTTGCCACCTATGTTCTTGTATCAGATCGGTGGCAACCGGCCCTGGAGGCCTGCCTAATTAACTAAGGATGGATAGTTAAACTAATTAAGCGATTTCCGCGAGCTTCCAGCGTTTGGCGGTGACTCAGCACTGCCAAGGTTTGCGTCATCAATCACGTGATATCTCGCATGGCTTCCAACGTCATTGAGCTTGGGAGTTTCATCATCATCTTTGTAACAATCAGACATTGACGAACGAAGACGACTCCCGACAACGAAAAAAATAAAGTCTACACCACTATCCGTCATATCGAAAGCCTTAATTAAATAATACAAAGGACACTCCTCTCCTGCCGTGATGGGTGAAAGATAAATTTTTATTTCATCCCCACCCGCATTTCCCTTTTTTTTTGAAAAAAAAAAAATAATATCATTCAGCTCGGGATGCCCACATACTTCTACCATATCCTCCTGGAATTGTTGGTAGCTGGTGGTGGTGATAATCTTAAGCATAATAATATTATTACTCCGACGCCGGCAGACGACGAGTCCGTCCGCGTTAACAACAAAAACAGCTCACATACCTCTCCTTCGTCATCGTCGCCGTCATCACCGTCCTGCCTGCATTCACGTTCGCATTCACAGGCGCGTTTACATTCTTCTTCTCAGCCACGACGCCTCCTCGATCGATTAGATAACGATAACAACTTCGCGCTGCAGGCTTTCTGTGACGCGTTGCAACCTTTCCGCAACAACAACAACAACAACAATAATAATAATACTAATACTAATAATAAGAGGAGGACCAGAGGTGCGGCTGGCAAGGCGTCAAGAGGCGGTGATAATTTGAATAGCCATCATAACCATTTGAAGAGGAAGGACGTTAGGAGCAATCATTGCAACGGGAATAGCAGCGGTGGGAAGATTTATAGGGATCTTGTTGTTCTTGGTGGTGGTAGTGAAAGTTGTGGTGACGGTGGTGAGTTTCATTTACTTTCAGTTCTTGGGTTTTCCTTTCGTTTTTCGTTTTCCTTTTCCGAAATCCCTGTTACCGGTTGGCTGTTATTGTTATGTGTTTCATTGTGAAAGTTCGGAGGGGAATGTTGGTTGTGAAATGAATGGACTAACTAACTGAGCGGACAATGTTTTCCCTTATTATGAAATAAAGTAGGCAAAGATCCGAACGGACTCCGTCAATGTCGAGTGTCGTCTGGAACTTTTTCTACATCTACTCCTCCTACGGCTACAAATATATCTACAACTACAGCTACAGCCACACCCCCCTCTGTTCAGCCCGAGACAGCTGGCATTCATCACCAACCGCAAATACATGAGTCGCATACCTACTCCGCATCTACGAGTACTACTACCACCTCTTCTTCCAGAATTACAAACGACAAACGCCTAGATCAAATTTCCATCCAGAGCATCGACATGGTTGTGCCACCGCAAAATCAAAACCAGCAACCCCAGCTCCAGAGCCCGCGGCAGACACCCACGGTCACGAACCAACAGCCCCAACAACTTTCTAACAAAGGGAGCAGTCCAAACAACAACCAGATAGCCAAGGGCATTGGCACAAGCGTTATCGGCGGCCTAGCGACGAAGGGCAAATATGTCCCGCTCGACCAGAAAGTCTCAGATAGCGCGTGGGGTATTGTACATTTATACCGTGATGCCGATGAGACCTCCGCACTCTATAGGGACGACGATGACCCGTCGTTTCTGAAAGGGTCAGCGCTGACACGGAGTGCGATGCTTGATGGTAATTCCAGCAACAGCCTTGGCAGGAGATATGGCAGTGATGATGTGGAAACTGGCAGTGGGTCTGGAAAATCCGGATCGTTAGCAACCGCACCAGCAACAGCAACAGCAGCAGCAGGCGTCCAATCTGTGGAGGATTGTACGACTTTATGTATCCTCGCGGTGCCGTCATACATGTCTCCGTCGGACTTCTTGGGATTTGTGGGTGAGCAGACGAGGGATGAGGTTAGCCATTTTCGAATGATTAGGACGGCGCGGGCGAATCGGTATATGGTTCTAATGAAGTTTCGGAGTGGGAAGAGGGCGAAGGAATGGCAGCGAGATTGGAATGGGAAGGTGTTTAATTCCATGGAGGTGAGTTTGTTCTCTTTTGTTTCTTTCTTTCTGTTGTTTGGTGGTGGCTGGAAAGCCATTTTCTTGAATCCGGATTGTTGCTGATGATTGACTCTTTCACATGTTTATAGCCTGAAACTTGTCATGTTGTATTTGTGAAAACTGTCGAGATTCAGGTGGAGGCACCGGGGACAGAGAGCAAGTTTCCGGATATGAATAATGACCCCTTTACGCCCGCAACAACGAATCATGCCCTAATTTCCTCACCATCCTCCCCCGCTCAATCGGGTACCCTCTCATCGACTTCCTTATCTACGAAACCATTGGCACCTCCAACGCCATCGCTAATAGAGTTACCAAGAA